>NC_143081.1:2130000-2455000 GCF_052426305.1 Pelodiscus sinensis | reverse complement strand
CATATCGTCTGCCGATCCTGTTTGCGGAATAGGTTCTGCCTTTAAAACACCCTGTGTAGACCGGGCCATTTGTCGGGGAAAAAACTTCCTTTTACGCACGATCCTGTAAACCTCGATTTTTCTCAGTGGCCGACAGGTGCTTTGCAACAGGGTTTGCTCTTTGGGGCTGCCCTGAGAGGGCTTGTTTGCCAGAGGGGAAACTGAGTCATGGCAGGGTAAGAGACCTGCCCAGTTAGAGAGAGAGGGATGGGTTAGGGTTATGGCTGAGGGCAGGGGTGCGGAGAAATGAGGGGGAAGAAGAGTCTTGCAAGAAAACCTCTGACCACAAGGGGGCGCCAGGCATGGGGACACTCCACCCACAAAGCCACAACCCAGAGGTCTGTGTGAGTGAGGGATGGTATTTCGGGATGGGTGGTAGATTGTCACTGGCCAGTCCTGCTGGAAGGGCAGAACAAGTCGAGATCCACAGGGGTCTGTGGTGGGACCGGTTCTGTTCAAGATCGTCCTCAACGATTTCGATATCGGCATACACAGGACGCTTCTAACGTTTGCCGATGCTCCCAAGCTAGGAGGGGTTGCGAGTGCTTTGGAGGACGGGTCCTAATTCAACATGATCTGGACAAACTGGCGAAACGGTCGGAGGGCACCAGAATGAAGTGTGAGAAGGAGAGATGCAAAGTGCTCCACTTAGGAAGGACCAATCTGAGTCACACACACAGAAGAGGAAGCGACTCTCTAGGAAGGAGACCTAGAGAAACAGATCTAGGGGTCAGAGAGGCTCATAAGCTAAGTAGGAGTCAACCGCGTGACGCTGTTGCAAGAAAAGCAAAATAGATTCTGGGCAGCGTTCACAGGAGTGTTTTGAGGAAGACACAAGGAGTCGTTCTTCCGCTCTACTCTGCACCAATTAGGCCTCAGCTGGGTCTAATTCTGGGCATCACATTTCAGGAAAAATGTGGAGGAATTGGAGAAGGTCCAGAGAAGAGCAAGAAGGATGATGAAAGGTCTAGAGAACATAAACTAGGAGGTTAGACTGAAAGAATTGGGCTTGTTTCGTTTGGAAAGGAGAAGACGGAGAGGGAACATGAGAGCCGTTGTCAAGTATCTAAAAGGGTGTCACAGGGAAGAGGGAGGAAAATTGTTCTCCTTGGCCTCTGAGGACAGGACAAGAAGCAATGGGCTTAAACTGCAGCAAGGGAGGTTTAGGTTGGACATTAGGAAAAACTTCCTGCCTGTCAGGGTGATGAAACACAGGAATAAATTGCCCAGGGGGGTTGTGGGATCTCTATCAGCTTGGAAAAGAGGAGATTAAGGGAAGATAGGATGGAGGTCTATAAAATCGTGAGTGGTGTGGAGAAAGTGACTAAGGAGAAGTGATTTACTCGTTCTCAGAATATACACAGTAGGGGCCACCCAATGAAATGAATGGGAAACAGTTTTAAAACAAAGAAAAGGAAGTTCTTCTTCACACGGCACACAGTCAAGCTGTGGAACTCCTCGCCGGAGGAGGTTGGGAAGGCTTGGACTATAACAGGGTTTAAAAGAGAACTAGATACATTCAGAGAGGTTAGGTCCGTCAATGGCTATTAGCCAGGACGGGTAAGGAATGGGGTCCCTGGCCTCTGTGTGTCAGAGGGCGGAGGTGGATGGCAGGAGAGAGATCGCTTGATCATTCCCTGTCCGGTTCCCTCCCTCTGGAGCGCTGGGCGTTGGCCGCTGTCTCAGACAGGACACTGGGCTAGTGGGACCAGCACTTAGCGTTCTGCTAAGTGGCTTCCTCTGGGCTGAGGCCTGAGTTCTCCCCTCAGCCACCAGCCTCGTCTCCACCCATTAGACCGACCAGCCCTTCCCCTCTGAGCAGCCCAGTAGGGCTTTGTGCTCACGAAATCCAGCCACACATCGTCTGCTGCACACACTCCCACCCCCGCACCACAGCTGTGACAAGGTGCCTTCTGCAATGGCTCCTCTCACCAGCATTGGTTCTGAAGTCAACCCGTGCCTCAGTTTCCCCACTGCATCACTCCTTGGTGGGAAGAAAGCTGAGTGGACTCTCAGAGCAAAGGTTTCCCCCTCTCCTGACCCCTCCCTTGGGGAGCTCCCACTGGGCGATAAACCCAGCTCTGTTTGGGAAGCCTCGGCACATGTCCCTGAGCATGATCTAACCATTAGACATCACTTCCCTTCCAGAGCTGTGTAGATAATGTAAGACCCCCCCTCTGTTCTAACCACTAGACCCCCTTTCAGCTCAGGGTATGGACCTAAGAGGCCACAGAAATGCCAGCTGCCCCATGTATGTCCCACCGGACGTGAATCTATCTAGCTCTTTTATAAACCCTGTTAAAGTGCTGGTCTTCACAACATCCTCTGGCAAGGAGTTCCACCGGTTAACTGTGCGCTGTGTATCAGACGCAGATGATAATACCTCTGAGGCAGTAACAGGCCCCCGACCACTGTCGCTGTCTCTCTGATCCTCCAGCGTCACGGCCAAGGGGCTGTTCTCCGCTCCGGGAAGCAGCTCGGCGATTGGTGGGAACCACCAACCTCAGCCTAGTGCCACAGCGGAAGGAGTTGCCACTTGTGGTTCGAAGGGGAATCGCCCTGTTTGCGGCAGCAATGCGGGACCCATGACACACAGCGTGGGGAGGAGAAAGTAACCACAGTGAAGGAACCCAAACTCAAGAGGCCAGCGGGGTGTCATGAAAAGCTGGAGAGGGGCCATTTACAGGGAAACACGCAGCCTGGAATATACATAGAGAAGGAAAGACCTCAGGGTGAATGCGAATGAAATTTCTTTCTTTCTTTCTTTCTTTCTTTCTTTCTTTCTTTCTTTCTTTCTTTCTTTCTTTCTTTCTTTCTTTCTTTCTTTCTTTCTTTCAACACGCCCCGTCAGGAGATGAGCCTTCACATCTGTTTCTCGTATTCGTCGTCTCAGCGGGGTAGGAGCGTGGGGCTGGAGGCCTCGCTCGCCGTGGCGGGGCCAGACTGTCTGGGCTGATCGGCGACCAACTGAAATGGGACTGAGCAATACTCCCCTTGGCCTCAAGCCGAGCCCTGTGTGGGCTTGCGACCTGTAGAGGGAAGCACGTGAGGACGGCCGCAAAAACAGCCACATTGGGGAAGGGGACCCAGCAGGGGGCGCTGGGCCACAGGGAATGGGAGGGTCAGCAGGGGAAGCTGGGCTGCAGGGAGTCGGGAGGGAACCCAGCAGGGGGTACTGGGCTGCAGGGAGTGGGGCGGAGACACAGCAGTGGGTACTGGGCTGCAGGGAGTGGGACGGGGACCCAGCAGTGGGTACTGGGCTGCAGGGAGTGGGGCGGAGACACAGCAGGGGGCTCTGGGCTGCAGGGAGTGGGACAGGGACCCAGCAGGGGGCTCTGGGCTGCAGGGAGTGGGACGGGGACCCAGCAGGGGGCTCTGGGCTGCAGGGAGTGGGGCGGAGACACAGCAGGGGGCTCTGGGCTGCAGGGAGTGGGACAGGGACCCAGCAGGGGGCTCTGGGCTGCAGGGAGTGGGACGGGGACCCAGCAGGGGGCTCTGGGCTGCAGGGAGTGGGGCGGAGACACAGCAGGGGGCTCTGGGCTGCAGGGAGTGGGACAGGGACCCAGCAGGGGGCTCTGGGCTGCAGGGAGTGGGACGGGGACCCAGCAGGGGGCTCTGGGCTGCAGGGAGTGGGGCGGAGACACAGCAGGGGGCTCTGGGCTGCAGGGAGTGGGACAGGGACCCAGCAGGGGGCTCTGGGCTGCAGGGAGTGGGACGGGGACCCAGCAGGGGGCTCTGGGCTGCAGGGAGTGGGACGGGGACCCAGCAGGGGGTACTGGGCTGCAGGGAGTGGGACGGGGACCCAGCAGGGGGCTCTGGGCTGCAGGGAGTGGGGCGGAGACACAGCAGGGGGCTCTGGGCTGCAGGGAGTGGGACAGGGACCCAGCAGGGGGCTCTGGGCTGCAGGGAGTGGGACGGGGACCCAGCAGGGGGCTCTGGGCTGCAGGGAGTGGGGCGGAGACACAGCAGGGGGCTCTGGGCTGCAGGGAGTGGGACAGGGACCCAGCAGGGGGCTCTGGGCTGCAGGGAGTGGGACGGGGACCCAGCAGGGGGCTCTGGGCTGCAGGGAGTGGGGCGGAGACACAGCAGGGGGCTCTGGGCTGCAGGGAGTGGGACAGGGACCCAGCAGGGGGCTCTGGGCTGCAGGGAGTGGGACGGGGACCCAGCAGGGGGCTCTGGGCTGCAGGGAGTGGGGTGGAGACACAGCAGGGGGCTCTGGGCTGCAGGGAGTGGGACGGGGACCCAGCAGGGGGTGCTGGGCTGCAGGGAGTGGGACGGGGACCCAGCAGGGGGCTCTGGGCTGCAGGGAGTGGGACGGGGACCCAGCAGGGGGTACTGGGCTGCAGGGAGTGGGACGGGGACCCAGCAGGGGGCTCTGGGCTGCAGGGAGTGGGACGGGGACCCAGCAGGGGGTGCTGGGCTGCAGGGAGTGGGACGGGGACCCAGCAGGGGGTGCTGGGCTGCAGGGAGTGAGGCGGAGACACAGCAGGGGGCTGTGGGCTGCAGGGAGTGGGACAGGGACCCAGCAGGGGGCGCTGGGCTGCAGGGAGTGAGGCGGAGACACAGCAGGGGGCTCTGGGCTGCAGAGAGAGGGGTGGAGATCCAGCAGGGGGCACTTGGCTGCATGGATTGGGGTGGAGACCCAGCAGGGGACGCTGGGCTGCAGGGAGTGGGACGGGCACCCAGCAGGGGGTGCTGGACTGTGGTTGCCACTCCCCACCCACAAAAGAGTTGCCTTTCAGTCTGGCAGATGCCTCGGCAGTATGACTGGGTGGCAATTACCTGGCTGCGCCTCCCCAGAGACAGCTGCATTTCAGCAGGTGGGACAGAGGGATTTTAGGGGAAGCTACGGAGCTGGTAGGCATCTCAGAGTTACTTCCAGCACTAGCCTTTTTCCCAGGGGAGACTTGGGCAGAGAAATATCAGGGCTCCTCCAACGTTCTGGGGAAACTGAGGAAGGGAGGAGAGGGAAATGTGCCTCTACTCCAGAATGAGGCAATTACCTTCCCTCATCATGTAGAGGTGGAAGAGGAGGAAGAGGAGGCCGTTCGTGGCGAAGAAGAGTCCACACAAAGCCAGCTGCCCGACCCAGAAATTGCTGCGCTCTGTAAAAAGACAAAATCGATACAAAATAGCAGCCTGGTATCTCTGCTGCCCCCTGCTGGAGGGGAGTAGCCCTGCTCTGTGTGTATGTGTGTGTGTGTGTTCGGTCACCTGTCATGGTCACATTGATAGCCAAGCTCTTGAAGGACAGAAGCCACCTCCCGTTCATGTTCTCTTCGTACGCGCAGGCGAATTCCCCGGTGCTGTCGGGACCAGCCTGTGGGATGCGGAAATTCCGAGATCTGGCCCTCATCTCTGCTGCGTTGCCCTCCAGCCCCATGTCCTCAAGGGAGAAATTGCCTCCGTCCTTATAGAAGTGAAACCGCCGTTCTCTAGGATTGGCCGGGGCCGTGCAGGTGATAATCAGCGGGAGCCCGTCTCTCACCACTCCAGATGGAGGATCCACAGTCAGCACCGGCCAGGGAGGGTAATCTGAGCATGAGTCAGGAGGGGGAGGAGATGGAGAGAAAGCAGAGAGGTGCCCCAAACTCAACACGGATAAAGTTTCAGCTTATACCTCAGGCCTTCCTACATGAGGACTTTTGTGTAGCTGCAAGTGAGACTCTAAGCTTGCTACTAGGCAAGTGTTGCTAGACATTAATTTCCACATTGGGCAACCTGTTTCTAGGAGTGGAGACACCCAGTTCTTCTCGGGGACGGGATGGGACCAGGGTCCAGATTCTGCTTCACCATGTTGTTGTCAGACTAGTTGGGATATGGGGTACCAAGTTTTGAGCAACTGAGTAGCATGTTGTTGGCCTTTGGGTAGGCACATTGAGTGCCCTGTTTTTGGCTATGGTGTAGGCACATTGAGTACCATGTTGTTGGCCTTTGGGTAGGCACATTGAGTGCCATGTTTTTGGCTATGGTGTAGGCACATTGAGTACCATGTTGTTGGCCTTTGGGTAGGCACATTGAGTGCCGTGTTTTTGGCTATGGTGTAGGCACATTGAGTACCTAATTTGCCATTAGGTAAGGCTACCATGTCGTAGGGTAAAGTGGAGGGATAGCTCAGTGTCTTGAGCATTGGCTTGCTAAACCCAGGGCTCTGAGCTCAATCCTTGAGGCCATTTAGGGATCTCGGGCAAATCTGTCGGGGATAGTACTTAGTCCTGCTGTGAGAGTTGGGCGACTGGACTCAATGACCTCTCAAGGTCCCTTCCTGCTCTGTGAGATTGCATATCTCCATATATTATACTAAGGATCATGTTGTTGGCCATTGTCTAAGCATGAGTACTGTGTTGTTGACCATGCTGTAGGCATGATGAATGCCATGCAGTTGTGTAAGCATATTGTTGGCCATAGTGTGGGCATACTGAGTGTCATGTTGTTGGCCAATGATTATACATGTTCAGTGTCATGTTGTTGGCCAACTAGTAGGCACATTGAGTGCCATGATGTTGGCCATTGTGTGGGCATGTTGAATGTCATATTGTTCGCCAACAAATAGGCAAGTTGAGTGCCATGATGTTGGCCAATGAGTAGGCACATTCAGTGTCATGTTGTTGGTCATTGGGTAGGCACATGGAGTGTTATAAGCAGACAAATTGAGCGACATGTTGGCGGCCGGCGGCCACTAGGTAGACATGTTGAACGTTGAATGTCATATTATTGGCCATTGTGTAGGCATGGTGGGTCACAAGAGCTGGCTGTTGGGTGACCTCGCTGGTGGGTGTGTTCATAATGGAGTAGCCATGATCCTGGCAGTTGGTCTACTGTATTGGGTGGCTGTATTGACCGAGAAATCAGCCGTGTGGGGCAGCCATCGTTAGGATCTAAATGGCATTTGGGGGACTGTGTTGCTGGCTCCTTCCTTCTCATATTTTTGTCCGCCTATGTGTTTACGTGCCTTGCAAGGGTTCACCGAGCTCACCTCTCACTCTGATAGGGATCTTATTGCTCCAGTTGGACTTGATCACAGAATCAGCTTCAATCACCCAGTATCTGCAATAGTACAACCCCCCATCCTGAGATCCCATGAGGCTCGTGTTGTAGATCTCGATTCTCGTGGAAGACGTGGTGACTGAGATAGACTTCCCAATATCGTTGTTGAATTGGAAGCCTTGGATTCCAGCCACCGAAGGGGGAGCGGTGCATGTCATCTCCACAGTGTCTCCGGGGAGGTACTCCGGCTTCTGGGGCTGCAGAGACAAGGATGGGGCCACAGGGACACCTGGGGAAGGAAAACGTCCATGGGCACCAGCTGGGAAGGAAGGCAGAAGTGGCAGCCAGGAGAGGAGCCCCTGGCTGCCCCAGATTTGGCTACCGACAGGCCCAATTGGAGACTTAAGACCCACCCCCCTGGAGCAGAGGGGTACAGAATGGTGGGGCAAGGTCCATAGAAGGTGGGAATGGAGATGGGGAAGGAGCCAGATGTTCTGCGTCAATATGCTCCTAAACACAAGGCCTCGGGGGAAGATGCCCCCCAAAGCACACCCTATCCCTCACCTCCCACTAGGGGGCAGCAATGCGCCCATGCAGCCTCCAGACTCCCTGGGCAAAGAATCCACCAATTTGATTCAACCATGGGATCGGAGGGTGTGACAGACCGGGCCGGGACTGGGCACAGCTGAGGGCGTCCGCTCAGGGCGAATTGCTCAATCTTGGGGCTCCTTACAGCCCCCAGACTGGAAACCTTCCCAAATAGGCCACAAACCAGTCACACAGAGCGCTTCAGCTGCCAGCATGGCCAGCCAGAAGCCTCACAAGCAAAACCCTTTGACACCCCAGCTCTCTCCGGGCCCCAAACAGCCCCAGGTCTAACACTCAAGTGAGGGGTTTTAGAACCCAATCTCACCTACTCCGAACAAGTTCTGTCCAGTCCTAAGAAACCAGCCACAGATCCAGATCAATTTACACTCTGGACCTTACCCGCAAACCACACTGAGGGTATGTCTACACTACCCCGCTAGTTCGAACTAGCGGGGTAATGTATGCATACCGCACTTGCTAATGAAGCCCGGGATTTGAATTTCCCGGGCTTCATTAGCATAAGCGGGGAGCCGCCATTTTTAAATCCCCGCTGCTTCGAACCCCGTGTAGCGCGGCTACACGGGGCTCGAACTAGGTAGTTCGGACTAGGGTGCCTATTCCGAACT
Organism: Pelodiscus sinensis; assembly: GCF_052426305.1. Taxonomy (NCBI): domain Eukaryota; kingdom Metazoa; phylum Chordata; order Testudines; family Trionychidae; genus Pelodiscus; species Pelodiscus sinensis. The sequence continues at coordinate 2,446,760 of NC_143081.1, read as the reverse complement.
ACCGGTACACCTCGTTTCACGAGGAGTACCGGTAGTTCGGAATAGGACCCTAGTCCGAACTACCTAGTTCGAGCCCCGTGTAGCCGCGCTACACGGGGTTCGAAGCAGCGGGGATTTAAAAATGGCGGCTCCCCGCTTATGCTAATGAAGCCCGGGAAATTCAAATCCCGGGCTTCATTAGCAAGTGCGGTATGCATACATTACCCCGCTAGTTCGAACTAGCGGGGTAGTGTAGACATACCCTGAGCCAATCCTTTAGCATCTACAATCTAAAAGTTTATTAATAAAAGAAAGAAAATCACGACAGTGAGGTTGTTAAAGGATCCTACATTACATGCATTGAATCTCCCAGTTCTCGATGCAGGCTCTAGCAGAGATGCTATGATTGCTGGCTTAACAGCCCTTGGTGCACATCCTATGTCAGGATGGGTCCACAGGTCTTTCCGGCTCATTGATCCCTGCAAACTGCTTCTGGGATGAAGAGATGAGCTGAGGACCAAGATGGAGTCGGCCACATGGTATATTTATACATCCTTCCTGGTCTTTTCTAAGCTGGTGACAGTCACATGGTCAGTGGCCGGGCACCTAGATTCCTTCTCAGGTGGGTTTCTGGTACTTAAGAGACCGATTGTCCCTGGAACCTTGCTAACTAGCATGCCCATAGGGTGAACATTCCCTGCCTATTGCTCAACCACAGACAGAGAAGCGTCCAGTATTAACACAGAGTACATATTCCTACCTCCACACACAGACATTATACAGGTATATGAAGAGCAGATACACAATCAGTAGAAAGTAAGTGCTTGTTTGACACCTCCCATGGCCCCCTTTGCACCAACTTACTCCCCCCCTTGGGTACAGCAGTGATCTGGCTGCTCCCCTCAAAATCCAGTAACGTTTCAGAGGGTGACTCTGAGCTGGTGCTGGAATGGCCACTGGGCTGGATGAAGAGAGATTGGTCTTCGCATGGGGGAAATGGATGGGTTTCCCCCCACAGATCCCCCCCCCCCAAGATCCCAAGCCCCAGAGCATAAGCCCTGAGAAATCCTTCTCCAGAGACTTTCCCACCCCAAAATGAATTATTGTAGCTGGCTCAGAAGTCCACGTTACCTTGAAGGAGCACCAGCTGGGGCAGAAGCTGAAGAGTGGCTGAAAGAGAAAAGAGAGGAAGAGTGATGGTTCTGGGCTGGGAGGAAGGGGAGGACAAGTATGCTGGGAGTTAGGGATGCGAGGAAAAAGGTGGGGAGAGAGGGGAGAGGGGGCGTGGACTATGGGATAGTGCAGCTCAGGTGTGAAAGAAAGAAAGAAAGAAAGAAAGAAAGAAAGAAAGAAAGAAAGAAAGAAAGAAAGAAAGAAAGAAAGAAAGAAAGAAAGAAAGAAAGAAAGAAAGAAAGAAAGAAAGAAAAGGCAGAGAGAGGACACAGAAGGAAAGACTGCCAGAGAGAGAGACAGACAGCCAGAAAACAAGCCAGGAAGAAAAGAAAGAGAAAGCAAAACAGTAGAATGATCTGGAAAGAAAAAAAAGGAAAAAGGAAAAGGAGAAAAACAAGTTCAACAAGGACAAGTGCAGAGTCCTGTCCTTGGGCCGGAAGAATCCCAAACATTGTTACAGGCTGGGGACCGACGGGCTAAGCAGCCGTTCTGCAGAAAAGGACCTGGGGGTTACAGTGGAGGAGAAGCTGGATATGAGCAAACAGGATGCTCTTGTAGACAAGAATCCTAGTGACATATTGGGGGGCATTAGGAGGAGCATGGCCAGCAGATCTAGGGAAGTGATTATTCCCCTTTATTCGACTCTAGTGAGGCCACATGTGGAATATTGTGTCCAGTTCTGGGCCCCCCACTACAGAAAGGATGTAGGCACATTGGAGAGGGGCCAGCGGACGGCAACCAAAATGATTCGGGGGTTGGAGCACATGCCCTATGAGCAGAGGCTGAGGGAGTTGGGTCTGTTTAGTCTGCAGAAGAGAAGAGCGAAGGGGGATTTGAGAGCAGCCTTCAACTTCCTGCAGGGGGTTCCCAAGAGGCTGGCGAGAGGCTGGTCTCAGTGGGGGCGGATGCCAGAACAAGGAGCGATGGGCTCAAATCGCAGTGCGGGAGGTTAGGGTGGAGATTAGAAAAAACGATTTCCCTAGGCAGGTGGGGAAGCGCTGGGCTGGGTTCCCGAGGGAGGGGGTGGAATCTCCATCCCTCAAGGTGTTAAAGTCCTGGCTTGACCAAGCCCTGGCTGGGATGGTTGAGTTGGGGTTGTTCCTGTTTTGGGCAGGGGGCTGCACTCGGTGCCTCCCAAGGTCTTAGCCCATGCTGGGGTTCTGGGATCCTCAGAAAACCAAGGGCGCAGCATGGAGAAGCAGAAGCACTAACTAGTAGGAGACGCCCTTGAAAGGAAGTGCAAAGCAAGGCAGAGACTGAAACCAGAGAGACGCTAAGCAGAGAAAAGCCGGGGGGAGGAGGAGAAAGCCAGCAAGCCAGCAGGAAAGATACGAGACCGCTCAAGAGAGAGCAGCGGAAGAACCAGACCGCGATAACAGAGGCAAGCAAGCAAGAAACACACTAGAAAGAGAGAGCCAATGGCGGGGGGAGTGAGAAAGGCTGAAGGAAGGAGGGGAGCCGGCCGGCCAGGAGGGCCGGAGGAGAGGTAGAAGCGAGCAAGGAAGGACACAGGTGGAGGGGGGCGCTTACCCAGCAGAAGTAGAGTCCGCGCCATGCTGAGCCGGTCACTCTGAACTGGGAGCTGGGTGGTGTGGACATGCCTCTCAGCCTCCACACCAGGCGCGAGGCGTCGCGTCATCCCATCTGGGCACTTGTGAAATCTAACCACACACTGGCCACCCGCTCAGGATGTTTCTCTGCCCCCCTCTCTTCCGGCGCCTTGCAAATGCAGCTCAGCTCAGCAAGACGTGATCCACTGCAAAGGCCTCCTCCGCTGCGTGGGGAAACTGAGTCACAGCCCCGGCCAAGCTGGCAGCCTGAGGGCAGATGGGAGGGGAAAACATCTGCGGGGTGGTTATGCTCGGGTATCGGCACTGAAGCGAGGTCGTGGAAGGCCTGTGCCTGGAGGTCCCTAAGGCCCATCTTAGAGAGACACCTGCTGAGGTGTTGGAGGGAGGGAGGGTGCAGGAGTGGGGGGCAGGGGTAGGTCTACAAGGCCCCATCTCAGGCAGGGGCTGGATTTCATGGCTCTTGAGGTCATTCCAGCCCCCACTAGTTCTGTGTAGGGTGAAAGGGAGGTAAAAGGACTATGGGACGGGGGTGGGGAACCTTGGTTCGGGGCTTGCCTTGATGGGGACTGTGAGATGCAGGACTCAGCTCCCCCGCCCCGCAGAGGCATGAGGGACCCTGCTGGCTCCCAGTAGCTGCAGGCCCCTGCTAGGGGGCAGGAAACAGGTCTGTGTGCAGCAGGAAAATGTGTTGCTCTTTGGGGAGGAGGTGTGGGCAGGCTCTGGGCAGTAGGAGGGTGTGGGAGTGGGGTGGAGGTGTGGGCGGGGTGTGCGCAGGAGGAGGGTGTGGGAGCAGGGTGGAGGTGTGGGCGGGGTGTGCGCAGGAGGAGTGTGTGGGAGCAGGGTGGAGGTGTGGGTGGGGTGTGCGCAGGAGGAGGATTTGGGAGCAGGGTGGAGGTTTGGGTGGGGTGTGAGCAGGAGGAGGGTGTGGGAGCGGGGTGGAGGTGTGGGCAGGCTCTGGGCAGGAGGAGAGTGTGGGAGTGAGGTGGCTGCGTTGGGCGGGGTGTGTGCAGGAGGAGAGTGTGGGAGCGGGGTGGAGGTGTGGGCGGGGTGTGTGCAGGAGGAGAGTGTGGGAGCGGGGTGGAGGTGTGGGCGGGGTGTGCGCAGGAGGAGGGTGTGGGAGCGGGGTGGAGGTGTGGGCGGGGTGTGTGCAGGAGGAGGTTGTGGGAGCGGGGTGGAGGTGTGGGTGGGGTGTGCGCAGGAGGAGAGTGTGGGAGCAGGGTGGAGGTGTGGGCGGGGTGTGTGCAGGAGGAGGGCATGGGAGCGGGGTGGAGGTGTGGGTGGGGTGTGCGCAGGAGGAGGGCATGGGAGCGGGGTGGAGGTGTGGGCGGGGTGTGTGCAGGAGGAGGGTGTGGGAGCAGGGTGGAGGTGTGGGCGGGGTGTGTGCAGGAGGAGGGCATGGGAGCGGGGTGGAGGTGTGGGCAGGGTGTGCGCAGGAGGAGGGTGTGGGAGCGGGGTGGACGTGTGGGCGGGGTGTGTGCAGGAGGAGGGTGTGGGAGCGGGGTGGACGTGTGGGCGGGGTGTGTGCAGGAGGAGGGTGTGGGAGCGGGGTGGAGGTGTGGGCGGGGTCTGGGCGGGGGTCGGTTAATGTTGCCCATCAATTCACGCACAAGGGAGTGGAAGGAACATTAAGGAGACTGAGGGAGGTAGCACGGTGGAAAGGTCTGGAAAACTTAAGGAAAGTTGTGAGCAACACTGTCAAAAATAGACCAGATACGCTCCCTTTCATCCTGGCAGCTATCCGTAGTAGCAACCATCGGAGAACAAACATACAGCCGTTTCCAACCCTGTTTGGACAGTCGAAGAGGCTGATGGTAGACCCCACACAGATAAGTTTAGGATCAGGAGAAACTGCTGTAGCAACACAGCAGCATGATCATTTTCAATGGCTCAAACCATTACAAGAGGACAAATTGACCCTGCAATACCGAGCTAACGAGGCCATTAATAAGATAACGATACCCTCCGTAAACAAAAAGCTGGTAACTCCAGGCTCTCCGGGCCCGGAGACATGCTCCCGTATGTCAAACTGGGTAAAAGAGAGCATACTTTGGAATCGAAATGGGTAGGTCCCTCTTCCATTGTGGGCCAGCTTAGCCCTTTGGCGGACCGAATAGATAAAGATGGAAAATGAAAACGGGTCCATAGACTAATTAAGGAACCCCCCAGCCTCATCGGCATTGAAGTTAGGACGGAGGGACATCTCATTAGCATACAGGATGGAGACCGGCTCTTCCAGGCAGGAACCTCATTGAAGGGAATTCTCTGCTCCAGATGCTAAAGAACCCAGGCCTGTTCCCACCCAAATTAGTCATTATCAGACCAATTCTACTAACGAGCCTATTGACAGCCAAAATACTGCAACTGCCTAGTTGCATTGTGAGCTCGTTCAAGGAACATCCCCCATAGCCAGGTGTGATCAGTCTCTGTTGTCTCGCCCGTTTCTCTTCAAATGATTGTCCTGTCCCTATGAAACCTCCTACCCTTGCCCAAGAAAAATTGTTCTGATACCTGGATTTAAACAACATCCGTTCCACTGAGACGTCTTCATCTCCTGTCTGATCGTGCTGGGGGCTCTGCTCTGCTCGTCTGCTGCCCTCCGGACCCCCGGCTCCTATCACCGTTTGGGAACCCCGATCCGGGCAAGCTCCACCGATAGGTGAGGTCTCTCTCTCTCTTTCTCTCTCCCCCTGCTCATCGCTAACTACCTCTCTAAGAAGACCCTCCAGACCCTACCCTATATAAACTGTTATAACATTTGTAATCGGTTTCAATTTCGATTTAATAGTGTCACTGTTTTCACTGCTCCGAAATAAATCACCTTCATTGTGAAGCTGGTTGCTTCTGTCTCTTCCTTTCTCTTTTGTCTGCTCTTCCTCAGGCGGGGTTGTTTTGGCTTCTCCATTCTCTCTGCATCAATACTTCTTGTCCCCAAGCGGCAGATCCCTGGCGTGACCAAAATCTCGTGGGGTTTGCTCATCGTGTGGTTTCCCCGGGAATGATTGTGGGGTGAGAGTTGGGATCGGGAGGTGCTGAAGCTGGGGGTTTATGAGGATGGCAGCGTAAAGTGCTGTTTAATTCTGCCCACGGAGCCCAAAGGCACATGGGGGTGCAGTGGGGCGTTGCTGTTAACCAGTGTGCTGAGTCCAGGGACGTAGGAGGGGTCAGCGTGTGAGAGCTGAGTGCCCAGTCCCCCCAGGGGTGCTCTGGTAGTGGGGGTGAGTGTCTGTGTGGTGCTAAGGTGGGGAGAACCCCATCCTGAGGAGCCTAGTTCCTGCAGGGGTGCTCCAGTGGGAGGGGATATGGGCAGCAGGGAGAATTCAGCCCCATAGGAGAGCACAAAGAAGCACCCGCAGCACCCGTCTGGCATAAATTGCTAGTTTCGTCCCCTGGAGGCTAGTCCAATTTGCCTCAAGAAGACAGTCACGCTTTCTGGCTGGGTCCAACTCCATTTTATTGTTTGCAAACAAGGTTGACAGAGGAGCTCAGTGCTCAAAGCAAGGTTGACCACGGGCAGCGCCCGAGCTGAAACTTTTATGGATTCCACATTCCTTCTGGCTAGCGTGTCGCAACGTGATTGGTTACTGCAAGTTTATTTAGTTCCCTCTGGGTATGTCTACACTACCCCGCTAGTTCGAACTAGCGGGGTAATGGAGGCATACCGCACTTGCAAATGAAGCCCGGGATTTGAATTCCCAGGGCTTCATTTGCATAAGCCGGGCGCCGCCATTTTTAAATCCCGGCTAGTTCGAACCCCGTGCCGCGTGGCTACATGCGGCACGGAGTAGCTAGTTCGGATTAGGCTTCCTCATTCCATGGTTCGAACTAGCCGGGATTTAAAAATGGCGGTGCCCGGCTTATGCAAATGAAGCCCTGGGAATTCAAATCCTGGGCTTCATTTGCACAGGCGGTATGCCTACATTACCCTCCTAGTTCGAACTAGCGGGGTAGTGTAGACATACCCTTGCAGAAAGTTTAGCAGCTACTAAGGCCTGCGCAATCAGCAAAATGATACGTGCTGTTTCGAGCTTAAGCAATGGAGGGGAAGAAGCACACTTAGTTTTTACTACAATCGGATAGAATTGTGAACCTCCCTCCGGCCCCGTCAGTGTAACCCTAATAAATGAGCACACCCCAGAGTATTGGGCAAATCTGGTAACAGTCGTGGGGCTCATCCTCCCACCCCGCAGTGGCATGAGTGACCCCTCAGCTCCCCACAGCTGTAGACCCTGCTAGGGGGCAGGAAACGGCTCTGTGTGCTGCAGGAAAGCGCTCCCAAACTCCCCTCCGCTCTGCATAGACCCCGCCCACATCTCCACCCTGCTTCTGCACCCTCCTCCCATCCAGACCCCACCCCCATCTCCATCCCATTCTTGCAGAGCCTCATGGGACTAGCCCCAGGTGCCAGAAGAGTTAATCCAACCCTGGGGGTAACTCTGATCCTCAGCACCTCCCCCACCTCCATTGGGCTGGAGTTTAAGGGGAGCAAGGGGGAGTCTTTTTCCTTGCTTCTCATTTGGTGGTCAGATCAGCGAGGGTGTTTTATTCCCTGCTTCTTGCTAGTCTGTGACCCTGACTGATTTTTCTGCGGCTCCGTGGCCCCCCAGCCCCAAAAAGATTCCCCACCCTGCCTTAGGAGATTAGAGGGGTGTTTAATACCAAAGAGGAGACAGGGAATTTACAGTGATTCACATCGTCTTCAATCCTCATGGCAAAGGAGGGAGATCTGCTGAAACGTTAGGAGAATCGAAACGTCCTCCTTCCTCGCAAACACTCCCAGACTCTCTGCGACAAGTAAAGAGACGCAATCTTATTTCATTGGGTTGGGGACATTTTCGGCACAAGGGGTTCTCTGCTCACCCCAAAGTGGGCAGGAGACCTGGCACGTGACCACTCGTGAGACGGAGACCTCAGCGTCGTAAGCTTCATGGCTCTTCATTAACCTTATGACACGTTGAGGGAAAACTAAGGCAGCAGGGTGGGAAGGAGCGGTGTGGGTTCCCGCAGAGGCTAAAAAGTGTCTGGGTTCATTGATGCCAGGGGTATCGGCGAGTAACTGCCAATGGAGCCGTCCTTCTTGGTTCTGTTTATCGACCACCTGGAGCCTGCCAAGGAGGGAATCAACATAACGTCTCTTGGAGTGATCCTGTCCCACGTTAAGGCACCTGAATCCCAAATAGTAGGTCCCGTTCCCCTTCCTACCATCTCTCCCTTTTGCACCAGCATCATACAGCTACCAAATTACCCAGAATCTCCTTGATACGGAGACTTGAATTTTCATCCTGAATGGCAGATTCCCCCTTCCCATCCACCTCTCTCCTGTGCCCACGCACCTTTCCTTTTCCTCACACAGAGACAGAGGAGGAGTAGCAGTAAAACCAGAGCCAGCACACCAGCTGCAGCCCCCGCCACCAGGGGGATGGGCAACGACGTGACACCTGGGGAAAGGGCAGAAGGGGAGGAGTTAATGGGTAGGAATCGTAGGGAAAGAAGAGTGAATATGGAGCTACTAGATCGACTCCACCCCGGCCGGTGCAAAGAATCCCAGGTGCCCTTCCCTTTAAGGGATGGTTTTCTGCCTGCCCGATGCATTTCGGGGCCAGCCTGCGATGTGATTGGATTTTGATAGGACCGCGCAAAACATCATCACAATTACCATTCTATGTTGGCACCCAATCTTGTTCAGGGAGCGCACAAAACAAAGTTTCTCTTGCCAGCTGAGGGTGCGCCGATTGGGTTTCCATGAGTCACATGCCTTTTTGGGGGGCGAGGGGATGAGCCTTTGTGTTTGATGGGGTTGTTCCTGGGAAATTAGCAACAGACCTGGTGGAACTGTTGTGGAACCAGTCGAGCGAATCAGAGCACTTGGTTGGCAGGGGACATTAAGTGGTGCCAATCCACACTGGAGGAACTTGGCTGGGAGCATTCAGACAAACCTGTAAGTCATGGCCGCTGCCTAAAAAAGGAACTGAGTTGTTCATGGGCAAGTTGAAATCAGGGAGGGCAAGACTGCATATTAGGAAAATGATTTTCCTAGGCGGGTGGGGAAGCACTAGCATGGGTTTCCTAGGGAGGGGGAGGAATCTCCATTTGTCATAACCATGAGGGTTAGTCAGCAGCCAGGGGATTAAGGGGTTAACTATGTCTTGGTATCAGCTCAGCCAATAGAAATACAGGGTAGGGATTTCAAATTGGAAGAAAGGAACTTTGGTGTTTTCCCTCCTTTCTCTCTGAGACGGTTTGCTCTCTAGATACGGAGGGAGACAGAAGACCTGTCTCTCTCCAAAAAAAAGACTCTTAATCATGTGTGAGTAGGGTAAAGTTTAAATAAATCCTTCTGATTTTATTGTTTTCTCAGTTGGGAATTTGGATCTGATCTCAATGCAACTAAGTTTTCGCCCATGGAGGAATCCTCCATGACTATATTAATTGGTGGCTCTTACCATCTAGCCATTCCAGCTCGAGCTTGTAACTGGGGTATTGTTTTAATAATAAAAATTCTTTTTCTTTTATTAACCTTGTACTGGTTAATTTCTATATCCTGGAAAATTGGTAGGATCTGCAGGCCTTTGAGGAGGGGACAGGAATCAGAACTGTAGCTTGTATTTTCGTTTTTCTATTCAAGCTTTCTGGAGAAAAGTTGGGGTTGGTTTCAAGTGTTCACCCCTGGACACCAATTTGGGAGGATTAAAGGGATTCCCTCCATGCAGACATGGTCCTAAAAAGGGCCCTGGAGGTTACTCCATTGGTCTTCCATTCAGCTCATCACTCCGGGTGCAAGGCGATGGCCTGCTGGACTTCTTGGTGGCCAACATGGCAAAGACAAGGATTCTGTAGGACAGGTTGGGTGTGCCTTGTAGTACAAGACCCCGGGTTTGGGGCTGTAAGTAATTATGAAGCAATTCAGCTGGCTATGAGCCCATGTGCAAACCCACAATATGACACAGCCCTAGGGACATGCCAACACCGGAACGTTACATGGGGGCACTTCAGTAGGATTCCTGAGTGTTGTTAATATCCTCTTTTCAACAGGGCATCTCTTTGGAAGGAGAAGAGGGGCCACTGGTGTGATTCAGGGGTTCTTGTGGGCGTTCTGGGACACTCACCTTTCACAGTGACAGTCACGGCCAGGCTCCTGGGGGAGGCCCGTTCACCATCTCCTCGTACCCACAGGTGAATTCCCCGGACATGTCAAGGCCAGCCTGGGGGATGATCAGTTCAGGCCTTGAGGCACTAGTGTCGAACGTGGTCCCATTTTTGTAGAAGTGAAATGTCTGCTAACTGGGGACTAGGGGCAGCAGAGGGCGGGGCGGGAATGGGGAGGATATATTGTATAATGGGCATTACGGGCAGCAGAGGGTAGGGTAGGGAAGTGGCGACTATACTTTATAATGGGCACTAGGGCAGGAGAGGATGGGCCGGGGAACAAGCAGCTATACTGTATAATGCGCACTATGGGCACCAGAGTTTCTGCATGATAGTGCTTGCAAGTTGAATGCTTAGGGGGGCTCTGTGTGTGTGTGTGTGTGTGTGTGTGTGTGTGTGTCTGTCTGTCTGTCTGTCTGTCTGTCTGTACAGGCCATACTAACTGTTCCATTTGTCTAGACCTGGTTGTGTGTCCCTACGGCAGCCTCACCTTTCAAGATAACCATCACAGCTTGGCTCCTGTTGGAGGGAATCCATCTCCCGCTGTCCTTCTCCTCGTACCCGCAGGAGTATTCCCCAGAGCTGTTGGAATCCGCCCGCGGGATGCTCAGCACGGCGACGTTCCTAGGTGGGGTGTCTGGCATCATGATGTGGGTCTTGGACCCTGCCTTGATCTCGGATCCGTGCTGGTAGAAGTGGAACCTCCGCTCTGCAGCGTCCCAGGGTGCCGTGCAGGTGATGACAAGGGGGTGCCCTTCATTCGCCTCTCTGGATGGGGGATCCACACTCAACGTCGGCTCTGCAGGGGGGCCTGAGAAGAACAGCAGCGTGTGAGGGGCCACTCGGGCAAGAGAGGGAGGAAAGAGAAGATGAAGAATGGAACGGGCGTGAAGAATGGAACGGGAATTTGGAGAATGGAACGTGCGTAGCTTCCATCCCGCTATGGCAGTGGAGACATGGTTGGAGTGGGACAGAGAAATGCATCCTCCCAAAACGGTTATTGGGTTACCCTACGGAGCGGGAAAGAGGTGGATACTGGCTTTCCCTGGGTGACCAGATAGATTCCCTCCTTGGCGACTCCTGGGTTTTACAGTTGGGCGACCCGTCCGTTGTTGGTAGTTGGGCGGCCATGTTTCACATGTACCCTTTGAGCCGCCATATTGGAAGAGTGTTAGTATCTGGGCAGCCATGTTGGGCAGAGACATTATTGTCTCTGGAGAGGATGCGTTCATCGTTCCTTAGGTTGAGTGCGAGCCGCCATATTCCACAGGCATGTAAAACTGCAGCCACACAAGAGCCAGGCTTCTGGCCACGTGGGGTGGCCATGAATAATATTGGGGAGAATGGCTGGAAAATACAGTACACCAGAGGAACCATGGGAGAGATTCCTGCTCCAGAACAACTATAGGGCAGACAGAGCCTCTTCCGTGACGGAAACCCATGAAATGCTATTGACTGACAATAGGTAAAAATGCATGTGTGTGTGTGTCTGTATGTATGAGTCCCTGTGTGTGTCCATCCAGGCCACACTCAGCTTTCTATGTGTCTAGGGCTGGTTGTGTGTTCCTACGGTAGCCTCACGTTTCTCTGTGTGTGAGTATGTATGCATATATGTGTGTATGCATACGTGTGTATGTCTCTGTGTGTCTCTGTGTGTGTCAGTCTGTCCAGGCCATACTAAGTGCTCCGTGTGTCTAGACCTGGTTGTGTAACCCTATGGCAGCCTCACCTTTCAAGGTAACCATCACAGCCTGGCTCCTGGTGGAGGGAATCCATCTCCCGCTGTCCTTCTCCTCGTACCCACATGAGTATTCCCCAGAGCTGTTGGTATCCGCCCGCGGGATGCTCAGCACGGCGACGTTCCAAGGTGGGGTGTCGGGCTCTGTGATGTGGGTCTCAGACCCTGCCTCGATCTCTGCTCCATGCTGGTAGAAGTGGAACCTCCGCTCCGCGGTGTGCCCAGGAGCCGTGCACGTGAAGACGAGTGGGTGCCCCTCATTTGCTTCTCTGGACGGGGGGTCCACACTCAACGTCGGCTCTGCAGGGGGTCCTGAGGAGAACAGCAGCGTGTGAGGGGCCACCCGGGCATGAGAGGGAGGAAAGAGAAGCTGCGAGTTGGAGAATGGAATGGGCATGGCTTCCATCCCACCATGGCAGTGGAGACACGGTTGGAGCGGGACAGAGAAATGCATCCCCCCCAAAGACAGTTATTGGGTTAATCTACGGAGCCAAAAAGAGGCGGGACTTAGATTTCCCTGGGTGACCAGATGGATTGCCCATTTGTCCACTCCTGGGTTTCTTTTTAGTTGGGCGGCCCGTCCATTGTTGCTAGTCAGGCGGCCACGTTTCTCACGTACTCCGTGAGCTTCCATGTGGGAAGAGCGTTAGTATCTGGACAGCCATGTTGGGGAGAGACAATGTTGTCTGTGGAACGGCGGTGTTCACCGTTCCTTTGGCTGAGTGCGAACCAGCATATTCCACGGGCATGTTGACCTACAGCCACGCAGGTGCCAGGCTGCCGGCCACATGGGGTGCACACATGTATATATATGCGTATGCATACGTGTGCGTGTGGCAGTATTTGTCTCTGAGTCTCTTTGTCTGTGTGTGTCTGTGTGCATAGATGAGTGTTTCAGTGTATGCATACTTCTGCGTGTGTGTGTCAATGCAGGCCATACTAAGTGTTTTCTATTGCTCGTTGTGTGTCCCTACAGCAGCCTCACCTTTCAAGGTGACCATCACAGCCAGACTCCTGGTGGAGGGAATCCATCTCCCGCTGTCCTTCTCCTCGTACTCGCAGGAGTATTCCCCAGAGCTGTTGGCATCCGCCCGCGGGATGCTCAGCACGGCGACGTTCCAAGGTGGGGTGTCAGGCGCCATGATGTGCTTCTTGGCTCCTGCCTCAAGCTCGGCTCCTTGCTGGTAGAAGTGGAACCTTCGCTCTGCAGCGTCCCCGGGAGCCGTGCAGGTGATGATGAGGGGGTGTCCTTCATTCGCCTCTCTGGACGGGGGGTCCACACTCAACGTCGGCTCTGCAGGGGGGCCTGAGGAGAACAGCAGCGTGTGAGGGGCCACCCGGGCAGGAGAGGGAGGAAAGAGAAGATGCGGATTGGAGAATGAGACGGGCGTGGCTTATATCCCGCCATGGCGGTGAAGACTCGGTTGGAGCGGGACAGAGAAATGCATCCCCCGAAAGAGGGTTACTGGGTTACCCTACGGAGTGGGACACAGGCGGGACTTGGCTTTCCATGGATGACCAGAGGTTTTGCCCCCATGGCCACTCCTGGGATTTTTTAAGTTGGGCGGCCCATCCGTTGTTGCTAGTCAGGCGCCCACGTTTCTCACGTAGCCTGTGAGATGCCATATTGGAAGTGCGTTAGTATCTGGGCAGCCATGTGGGGCAGAAACGCTGTTATCTCTGGAACGGCGGTGTTCACCGTTTCTTTGGCTGAAGTGTGAACCGCCATATTCCACAGGCATATTGAACTGCAGCCACGCAGGTAGAAGACTGCCGTCCACATGGGGTGGCCACGAGTAATAATGGGGAGAATGAGTGGGAAATCCCGTACGCCAGAGGAACCATGGGAGAGATTCCGGTTCTAGAACAACTGTGGGGCAGACAGAGCCACTTCAGTCATGGAAACCCATGAAATCCAATTGACTGACAATAGGTAAAAACTCATGTGTATGTGTGTGTCTCTCTGTGTGTGTAGGCATGCGTGTCTGTGTCTATGCATAACTGTGTGTGTCTGTGTGTATGTTCGTGTGTGTGTGTGTCTGTACGGGCCATACTACGTGTTCCGGTTTTCTATCGCTGGTTGTGTGTCCCTACGGCAGCCTCACCTTTCAAAGTGACCATCACAGCCTGGCTCCTGGTGGAGGGAATCCATCTCCCGCTGTCCTTCTCTTCGTACCCGCAGGAGTATTCCCCAGGGCTGTTGGTATCCGCCAGCGGGATGCTCAGCACGGCGACGTTCCTAGCTTCGGTGTCGGGCTCTGTGATGTGGGTCTCGGACCCTGCCTCGATCTCTGCTCCGTGCTGGTAGAAGTGGAACCTCCGCTCCGCGGTGTGCCCGGGAGCCGTGCAGGTGACGACGAGTGGGTGCCCCTCATTTGCTTCTCTGGACGGGGGGTCTACACTCAATGTCGGCTCTGCAGGGGGTCCTGAAGAGAACAGCAGCGTGTGAGGGGCCACCCGGGCAGGAGAGGGAGGAAAGAGAAGATGCGAGTTGGAGAATGGAACGGGCATGGCTTCCATCCTGCCATGGCGGTGGAGACACGGTTGGAGCCAGACAGAGAAATGCATCCCCCCAAAGATAGTTATTGGGTTACTCTACAGAGCCGAAAAGAGGAGGGTCTTGGCTTTCCCTGGGTGACCAGATGGATTGCCCCTTTGTCCACTCCTGGGTTTTTTTTAGTTGGGCGGCCCGTCCGTTGTTGCTAGTTGGGCGGCCACGTTTCTCACGTACTCTGTGAGCTGCCATGTGGGAAGAGCGTTAGTATCTGGACAGCCATGTTGGGGAGAGACAATGTTGTCTGTGGAACGGCGGTGTTCACCGTTCCTTTGGCTGAGTGCGAACCAGCATATTCCACGGGCATGTTGACCTGCAGCCACGCAGGTGCTAAGCTGCCGGCCACATGGGGTGGCCACCAGTAATAGTGGGGAGAATGGCTGAGAAACCCATTCCAGGAGATTTCTCCTCCCAAACAACTATGGGGCAGACAGAGGCTCTTCCGGCACAGATAACTATAAAGAGCTCTTGACCGACATTTGGTAAAAACCCATGTGTGTGTGTGTCTACGTGTCTGTATGTGTGTGTGTGTGTATCTGTGTGCGTGTGTACACATGTATATATGTGCGTATGCATACATCTGTGTGTGGCAGTGTTTGTCTCTGTGTGTGTATGTATATGTGCCTGAGTGAATGAATACCTGTTTGTGTCTGTGTGTCTCTGTGTTTGTGTATACCTACGTGTCTCTGTATATAAACCTGTGTCTTTGTCTGTGTGTGTCTGTGTGCATAGATGAGTGTTTCAGTGTATGCATACTTCTGCGTGGGTGTGTCCGTCCAGGCCATACTAAGTGTTCCTGTTTTCTATTGCTCGTTGTGTGTCCCTACGGCAGCCTCACCTTTCAAGGTGACCATCACAGCTTGACTCCTGGAGGAGGGAATCCATCTCCCACTGTCCTTCTCCTCGTACCCGCAGGAGTATTCCCCAGAGCTGTTGGTATCCGCCCGCGGGATGCTCAGCACGGCGACGTTCCAAAGTGGGGTGTCAGGCGCCGTGATGTGCTTCTCGGCTCCTGCCTCAAGCTCGGCTCCTTGCTGGTAGAAGTGGAACCTTCGCTCCGCAGTGTCCCCAGGAGCCGTACAGGTGATGACGAGGGGGTGCCCTTCATTCGCCTCTCTGGACGGGGGGTCCACACTCAACGTTGGCTCTGCAGGGGGGCCTGAGGAGAACAGTAGCATGTGAGGGGCCACCCGGCAGGAGAGGGAGGAAAGAGAAGATGCGGATTGGAGAATGAGACAGGCGTGGCTTCCATCCCCCCATGGCGGTGAAGACTCGGTTGGAGCGGGACAGAGAAATACATCCCCCAAAAGACGGTTACTGGGTTACCCTACGGAGTGGGACACAGGCGGGACTTGGCTTTCCCTGGGTGTCCGGATGGATTGCACCCATGGCCACTCCTGGGATTTTTTAAGTTGGGCAGCCCATCCGTTGTTGCTAGTCGGGCGCCCACGTTTCTCACATCCCCTGTGAGATGCCATATTGGAAGAACGTTAGTATCTGGGCAGCCATGTGGGGCAGAAGCGCCTTTGTGAATGAATACCTGTTTGTGTCTGTGTGTCTCTGTGTTTGTGTATACCTACGTGTCTCTGTATATAAACGTGTGTCTTTGTCTGTGTGTGTCTGTGTGCATAGATGAGGGTTTCAGTGTATGCATACTTCTGCGTGTGTGTGTCCGTCCAGGCCATACTAAGTGTTCCTGTTTTGTATTGCTCGTTGTGTGTCCCTACGGCAGCCTCACCTTTCAAGGTGACCATCACAGCCTGACTCCTGGTGGAGGGAATCCATCTCCCACTGTCCTTCTCCTCGTACCCACAGGAGTATTTCCCTGTACTGTTGGTATCCGCCCGTGGGATGCTCAGCACTGCGACGTTCCTAGGTGGGGTGTCAGTCGCCGTGATGTGCTTCCCGGCTCCTGCCTCGATCTCAGCCCCTTGCTGGTAGAAGTGGAACCTCCGCTCTGCGACGTGCGTGGGAGCCGTGCAGGTGACGATGATGGGGTGCCCTTTATATGCTTCTCTGGACGGGGGGTCCACACTCAACACTGGCTCAGCAGGGGGGCCTGAGGAGAACAGCAGCATGTGAGGGGTCACCCGGGCAGGAGATGAAGGAAGGAGAAGATGCCCCTTTGAGAATGGGACTTGCATGGCTTCCATCCCACTGTGGTGGTGGAGACATGGTTGGAGCGGGACAGAGACCGTTATTGGGTTATCCTACTGAGCGGGAAAGAGTTGATTCTTGGCTTTCCCTGGGTTACCACCAGCTCATGATCAGCTTTTTTTCGGCAGATTGGGGCAGTCTCCATGTGCCACGGTCGACAAGGAAGGGTTTGTCAACCGGCGCAGGTAAACCTTTTTTCCCGAGCCATACCTTTGCCAGTTGTCAAAGGCTTCCTCGTCGACCACTGCATGTCCAGACTGCCCCGATCTGCTGACAAACAGCTGATCATCAGCTGTTTGGCAGAGCCTGGCAGCCATTTAAATTTAAATGAAACCTTGATTATTTAAATCGCTGATTCATTTCCCTCTACCTATCTGCCTAAACTACATGGCTCCATCAACGGAGCTGTGTAGTTTAGACGTACCCATACTGTTGACAACGCTTCTGTTGACAAAGGGCATTTAGACTTCATCCAGTTCTGTTGACAAAGCAAGCCACTTTGTCGACATGAGAGTGTAGATGCAAAGGACAGTGTAGATGCAATAATGCCTCCTGTCGACAGAATTTTGTTGACAAAAGGTGTTATTCCTCCTAGACTGAGATTTACCACCGTCAACAAAACTGCCAAGTTCTGTCTACATTATGTCGACAGAATTCATCAGTAGTGTAGACGCAGGTATAGTTTTGTCCACAAAAGTGTACTTTTGTCAACAAAATCCTGCAGTCTAAACACACCCTTTATGCCTAGCTATTTTCATGTCTACAGGCTAGCGAGAGAGGCAGGAAGGCACCAGATAGATAGATAGATAGATAGATAGATAGATAGATAGATAGATAGATAGATAGATAGATAGATAGATAGATAGAGTTTGTGGGGATAGATAGATAGATAGATAGATAGATAGATAGATAGATAGATAGATAGATAGATAGATAGATAGATCGAGGGGGTGTGTGGGGATAGATAGATAGATAGATAGCTAGCTAGATAGATAGATACATAGATAGATACATAGATAGATACATAGATAGAGGGGGTGTGTGGGGATAGATAGATAGATAGATAGATAGATAGATAGATAGATAGATAGATAGATAGATAGATAGATAGATAGATAGATAGATAGATAGATAGATAGATAGATAGATAGATAGGGGGTGCATGGAGATGGATAGATTGATCTCTCTCACCTTTGACTTTGATGGTGATAGTGGCGCTGTGCGTGGACTTTGTTAAATGACCAGTCCTGCCTGTGTAATATGCACAGTAATACTCCCCCGCGTCGCGGGGCCCGGTTATGTTAAAGTTGTAGGTCTTCTTCCTGCCAGAGGACACTCTGTCTGTCACAGCGAACCCCGTGTCACTGTAGAAGTGGAATTCTCTCACGGGAACCGACAGGAGTTCAGCAGAGCACGTGAGAGCCACAGTGTCTCCAATCAGGTACTCGTCCTTCAGTGGGTCTATAGAAAAGGCTGGGGCTGGATGTGGGGCTGGGGAGGGAAGGGTCCATTAGCAGAATAGAAAACCCACAGAGACACGGCCACAAACAGACCCCCTCGTCTTTCCCCTCCATCCACCCCTGATGGATAGGAAGAGTCCATGGGAGGTTCCCAGCCCTTTCCTCAGGGCACTGGCTTGTGGACTCCCCTTGGCTGTGACCTAGGCGAGGACAGGGGACAGCTGCCCTGAATGCAAGAGGCAGGAGGTGAGCACTGGGAAGTTGGGGGGAGGGGAGTCCCTGCCCCCCCTCTGCTCAGGTCTGCTCCCTGGTGTGGTGGATGGGGGGGCAACATACAAAGAGGAACTGGGAATGCCAGGCTGACGGAGGGCCAGGACTTTTCCTTACTGCGTTGGTGCAGTCAGAATGAGCCGATGGGAACAAAATGGTGGGACAAAGTCAGGAGAAGGGGGGGCGGGAATGGAGATGGGGAAGGAACCGGATGTTCTGCATCAATGGGGTGTGCTCCTAAACTCAAGCCCTCGGGTGAAAATACCTCCCAAAACACACCCTATCCCTCGCCTCCCACTAAGGGGCAGCAATGCGCCCATGCACCCTCCAGACTCCCAGGGCGAAGAACCCACGGACTTGGCTCAGTTGTGGGATCGGTGGGTGACTCTGAACTGGGGCTGGATGAAGATTGGTCTTTGCAAGGGGGAGACGGATGGGTTTCCTCCCACAGATCCACCCCCAAGATCCCAGACCCCACAGCATAAGCACTGGCAAATCCTTCTCCAGAGATAACCTCCACCCCAAAATGAGTTATTGCAGCCAGCCCAGGACTCCACCTTACCTGAAAGGAGCACCAGCTGGGGCAGCAGCTGAAAAGTGGCTGAAAGAGAGAAGAGGGGATGAGTGATAGATTGGGGGAGGAAGGGTGGATGGATGAGCATGCTGGGAGTTAGGCATGTTAGAAAAAGGGGGGAGTGAGAAAGAGTGGATGAAGGGATACTAAAGCTCAGAAGAAAGAAAGAAAGAAAGAAAGAAAGAAAGAAAGAAAGAAAGAAAGAAAGAAAGAAAGAAAGAAAGAAAGAAAGAAAGAAAGAAAGAAAGAAAGAAAGAAAGAAAGAAAGCCTGCCAGTGAGAGAGAAAAGAGATGGTCAGAAAACAAGTCAGCAAGACAAGAAAGAGAAAGCAAAAAAGTAGAAAGATCTGGAAAGAAAGAAAAAAGAGAAAAGAGAGGAAGAAAGGGGGGAGTGAGAAAGGCCGAAGGAAGGAGTGGAGCCAGCTGGCCAGGAGGGCCGGAGGAGAAGTAGGAGCGAGCAAGAAAGGATACAGGTTGAGGTGGGCACTTACCCAGCAGAAGTAGAGTCCGCGCCATGCTGAGTTGGTCGCTCTGGGCTGGGAGCTGGGTTCTCCGCTCAGCCACTGGCCCCAGCTCTGCCCGGGGGGGAAAGGGAGTGTCACCCTTCCTGTGCTGTGGTGTCCTCTGTTTCCTCTGAGAAGAGAGGCATCGTGTCATCCTGGCCAGGCTCTGGTGAAATGTTACCATGCACTGGCCATCCGCTCGGGGTGTTTCTCTGCCCCCCTCTCTTCCAGCGTCTCAAGAGCAACAAGACTCAGCAGGGCAGGACCCACCCTAAAGGCCTCCTCCTACTGTGTGGGGAAACTGAGGC
The DNA here is from genome assembly GCF_052426305.1 of Pelodiscus sinensis. Classification (NCBI taxonomy): domain Eukaryota; kingdom Metazoa; phylum Chordata; order Testudines; family Trionychidae; genus Pelodiscus; species Pelodiscus sinensis. The sequence continues at coordinate 2,427,330 of NC_143081.1, read as the reverse complement.
GCAGTCCAGGGCCAGGCTAGCAGCCTGAGAGAAGATGGGAGGGGAAAACACCTGCTGAGGTCATTACACTCGGGCATCGACTCTGAAGGGAGGTCGTGGAAGGCCTGTCCCTGGAGGTCCCAAGGCCCACCTTGGAGAGACACCTTCTGGGGTGTAGAAGGAGGGAGAGTGCAGGAGTTGGGGGGTGGGAGGGGGCAGGTCTACAAGGCCCTATCTCAGGCAGGGGTGGATTCATGGCTTTTGAGGTCCCTTCCAGCCCCAACTACTTCTGTGAATGGTGAACGGGAGGTAAAGGGACTATGGGATGGGGGTGGAGCCTTGCCTTGATGGGGACCATGAGACGTGCTACCTACCAGCCCTGTGCTCTTGGGGAGCAGGGAGTGACACTCCTGGAAAACCATCCCCCCTGCTGGAATCAAAGACAAAGCAATGAAAAGGCCGAGGAAAACCCACCCTAAACTAATTAAGGAACCCCCCAGCCTCACCTGCACTGACGATAGGACAGAGGGACTTCTCATTAGCAGTCAGCATGGAGACCCGCTCTTCCAAGGCAGGACCCGCACTGAACTCTGGGATACCGAAAGCAGAGACGCACGGCCTGATGGGAAATCTCTGCTCCAGATGCTAATGAACCCAGGCCTGCTCAGCCCCCCAATGAGTCGTCATGATCCTATTGACATCTACGATACTGCCACTGCCCAGTTGCATTGGGAGCTCCTTCAAGGAACATCCCCCATCACCAGGGGCGATCAGTCTCTGTCGTCTCGCCTCCGTTTCCCTTCGCACCGTTGTCCTGTCCCTGTAAGGACGCCTACCCTTGCCCAAGAAAAACGGTCCTGAGACCGGGACGTAAGCTGCATCCGTTCCATTGAGTTGTCTTCATCTCCTGTCTGATCGTGCTCGTCTCCTGCCCTCTGGACCCCCGGCTCCCATCCCCCTCTGGGCACCCCGATCAGGGCAAGCTCCACGGAGTGGTGAGGTCTCTCTCTCTCTTCCCCTCTCCCTCAACTACTTCTGTATGCGCAGCCTCCTGACCCTGCCCTATGTAAACTGTTCTACCATCTGTAATCGGTTTCAATTTAGATTCGATAGTGTCACTGTTTTCACTACGCAGAAATAAATAATGGTCATTGTTCAGCTGGTTGCATCTCTCTCTCTTTCTCTTTCGCTCGCTCTTCCTCAAGCGGGGTTGTTTTGGCTTCCCCATTCGCTCTGCAGCAACGCTTCTCGTCCCCAAGCGACAGATCCCTGGCGTGACCAAAGTCTCGTGGGGTTTGCTCATCGTGTGGTTCCCCAGGGAATGATTGTGGGGTGAGAGTGGGGATAGGGGGTGCTGAACCTGGGGGCTTATGAGGATGGCAGTGTAAAGTGCTGTTTAATTCCACCCACGGAGGCCAAAGGAACATGGGGGTGCAGTGGGGCGTTGCTGTTAACCAGTGTGCTGAGTCCAGGGATGTAGGAGAGGTCAGCGTGTGAGAGCTGAGTGCCCAGTCCCTCCAGGGGTGCTCTGGTAGTGGGGGGTGAGTGTCTGTGTGTTGCTAAGGTGGGGAGGACCCCGTCCTGAGGAGCCTAGTTCCTGCAGGGGCGCTCCAGTGGGAGGGAGAATGGGCAGCAGGGAGAATTCAGCCCCATAGGAGAGCACAAAGAAGCACCCGCAGCACCCGGATAGAATTGTGAACCTCCCTCCGGGCCCGTAAGTGTAACCCTAATAAATGAGCACACGTCAGAGAACTGGGCAAATCTGGTAACAGACGTGGGGCTCAACCTCCCACCCTGCAGCGGCATGAGTGACCCCTCAGCTCCCCACAGCTGTAGACCTCTGTTAGGGGGCAGGAAACGGCTCTGTGTGCTGCAGGAAAGCGCTCCCAAACTCCCCTCCGCTCTGCATAGACCCCGCCCACACCTCCACCCGCTCCTGCACTCTCCTCCCGCCCAGACTCCGCCCACACCTCCACCCGCTCCTGCACTCTCCTCCCGCCCAGACTCCGCCCACACCTCCACCCGCTCCTGCACTCTTCTCCCGCCCAGACTCCGCCCACACCTCCACCTCCTCCCGCCCATACTCCCACACCTCCCGCCCATACTCCCACACCTCCTGCACCCTCCTCCCGCCCATACTCTGCCCACACCTCCACCCGCTCCTGCGCCCTCCTCCCAGCCAGACCCTGCCCACACCTCCACCCGCTCCTGCACCCTCCTCCCATCCAGACCCTGCCCACATCTCCACCCGCTCCTGCACCATCCTCCCACCCAGAACCCGCCCACACCTTCACCTGCTCCCGCTCCTGCCTCCAGCTCAGACCCTGCCCATAACTCTGTTTGCTTCCACACCTTCCTCCAGCCCACACTTCCATCCCGCTCCCACCCCTCCTCTCACCCAGACCCCAACTGCACCTCCACCGCTCTCCTACATCCTCTTCCCACCCAGACCCTGCCAACAGCTCCGCCCACTCCTTTACCTTCCTCATTCCCAGACCACACCCACATCTCCACTCTGCTCCCATATCCTCCTCCCGCCCAGACTCCACCCACACCTGCACCCTGCTCCCACACCCTCCTTATGCCCAGACCCCACCCACACCCGCACCCCACTGCCACCCTCTCCTCCTGCCCAGACACCACCCACACCTCCAGCCCACTTCTGCACCCTGTCATGCCCAGACTCTGCCCACACCTGCACCTCACTCCAGCACCCTCCTCCCACCCAGACCCTGCCCCCACCTCCATCCTGCTCCTGCACGCTCCTCCCTCCCAAACCCCGCCCACACCTCCACCCTGATCCCACACCCACCTCCTACCTGCTCCTGCACCTCCTCCCATCCAGACTCCACCCCCACCTCCATTCCATTCTTGCAGAGCCTCATGGGACTAGACCCAGGTACCAGAAGAGTTAATCCAGCCCTGGGGGTAACCCTGAGCCTCAGCACCTCCCCCACCCCCATGGGGCTGGAGTTTAAGGGGAGCAAGGGGGAGTCTTTTTCCTCTCTTCTCACTTGGTGGTCAGATCAGCGAGGGTGTTTTATTCCCTGCTTCTTGCTAGTCTGTGACCCTGACTGATTTTTCTGTGGCTCTGTGGCCCCCCAGCCCCAAAAAGATTCCCCACCCTGCCTTAGGAGATTAGAGAGGTGTTTAATACCAAAGAGGAGACAGGGAATTTACAGTGATTCACATTGTCTTGAACGTTCATGGCAAAGGAGGGAGATCTGATGAAACGTAGGAGAATCGAAACATCCTCCTTACTCGCAAATAGTCTGAGACTCATTGCGACAGGTAAAGAGACGCAATCACATTTCATTGGGCCAGAGATATTTTCAGCACAAGGGGTTCTCCACTCACACTGAAGTGGGCGGGAGACCTGGCACGTGACCACAGGTGAGGCGGAGACCTTGGAAGAAAGCACAGCGTCATAATATTTACAGCTCTTCATTAACCTTATGACACAGTGAGGGGAAACTGAGGCAGCATGGTGGGGAGGAGCAGAGTGGGTTCCCACAGAGGCTAAAAAGTGTCTGGGTTCATTGATGCCAGGGGTATCGGCGAGTAACTGCTGATGGAGCCATCCTTCTCGGTTCTGTTTATCGACCACCTGGAGCCTGCCAAGGAGGGAATCAACATGATGTCTCTTGGAGTGATCCTGTCCCACGTTAAGACACCGGAATCCCAAAGAGTAGGTCCCATTCCCCTTCCTACCGTCTCTCCCTTTTGCACCAGCATCGCACAGTTACCAAATTACCCATGATTTCAGCAGAATCTCCTTCTAGGAAACTCCCCGCTGTCTTTTAGTTCAAATTACCCACTGTCCTTTGCACTGAAATCCTGCATTAGCAAATCACCCATGATCCCTTGCAAGGCAGTCCTTTGCAATAGGCTTTTGCGAGACTATCAATTAGAGGCAGTGTGTGATTTCTCTAGAATCTCCTTGATATGGAGACTTGAATTTTCATCCTGGATGGCAGATTCCCCCTTCCCACCCACCTCTCTCCTGTGCCCACGCACCTTTCCTTTTCCTCACGCAGAGACAGAGGAGGAATAGCAGTAAAACCAGAGCCAGCACACCAGCTGCAGCCCCCGCCACCAGGGGGATGGGCAGCGACGTGACACCTGAGGAAAGGGCAGAAGGGGAGGAGTTAACAGGCAGGAATCATAGGGAAAGAAGAGTGAATATGGATCTACTAGATCGACTCCACCCCAGCTGGTGCAAAGAATCCCAGGTGCCCTTCCTTTTAACGAATGGTTTTCTGCCTGCCCGATGCTTTTCGGGGCCAGCCTGCGATGTGATTGGATTTTGATAGGACCGTGCAAAACATCATCACAATTACCATTCTATGTTGGCACCAAATCTTGTGCAGGGAGAGCACAAAACAAAGTGTCTATTGCCAGCTGAGGGTGCACCGATTGGGTTTCCATGAGTCACATGCCTTTTTGGGGGGCGAGGGGATGAGCCTTTGTGTTTGATGGGGTTGTTCCTGGGAAATTAGCAACAGACCTGGTGGAACTGGTGTGGAACTAGTTGAGCGAATCAGAGCACTTGGTTGGCAGGGGACATTAAGTGGTGCCAATCCACACTGGAGGAACTAGGCTGGGAGTATTCAGACAAACCTGTAAGTCATGGCTGCTGCCTAACAAAGGGACTGAGTCGTTCATGGGCAAGTTGAAATCAGGGAGGGGAAGACTGCATATTAGGAAAACGATTTGCCTAGGCGGGTGGGGAAGCACTAGGATGAGTTCCCTAGGGCGGGGGTGGAATCTCCATTTGTCATAACCATGAGGGTTAGTCAGCAGCCTGGGGACTAAGGGGTTAACTATGTCTCTATACCTAGTCAGGTAGCCGCTCAGCCAAAAGAAATGCAGTTAGAGATTTCAAACTGGGACAAAGGAATTTTGAGTTTTTCCCCTCCTTTCTCTCTGAGCCTGTTTGCTCTCTAGATACTGAGGGAGACAGAAGACATGTCTCTCTCCAAGAAAAAGGCTCTTCCGCATGTGTGTGTAGGATAAAGTTTAAATAAATCTGTCCAAATTTCTTGTTTTCTGGGTTGGGAATTTGGATCTGATGTCTGAGCTGTCAGAAATGGACTTTCTTCTCTCTGAAACCAAGTTTTGGCCCATGTGGGAATCCTCAATGACTCTATTAATTGGTGGTCTTCCTATCTAGCTGTTCCAACTCTGCTTGTAATTGGAGTATTGTTTTAATAATAAAAGTTTGTTCTTTTTTTCTTAACCGGGTATTGGTTCATTTCTGTGTCCTGGAAAATCTGTCTGTGGGATCTGCAGGCCTCTGAAGAGGGGACAGCAGCTCGTATTTTCTTTTTTTCTTTTTAAGTTTTTTGGAGAAAAGAATTTGTGGGCTCTGAGGTTGGTTTCAAGTGTTCACCCCTGGACGCCATTTTGGGAGGATTAAAGAGATTCCCTCCACGCAGACATGGTCCTAAAAAGGGCCCTGGAGGTTACTCCATTGGTCTTCCATTAAGGTCACCACTCCGGGTGCAAGGCGATGGCCTGCTGGACTTTTTGGTGGCCAACATGGCAAAGACAAGCATTCTGAAGGACAGGTTGGGTGTGCCTTGTAGTACAAGATCACGACTTTGGGGCTGTAAATAATTAGGAAGCAATTCAGCCGGCTATGAGCCCATCTGCAAACCCACAATATGACACAGCCCTAGGGACATGCCAGCACCAGAAGGTTACATGGGGGCACTGCAGTATGATTCCTGAGTCTTGTTAATATCCCCTTTTTAACATGGCATCACTTTGGAAGGAGAAGAGGGGCCGCTGGTGTGATCCAGGGGTTCTTACTGGGGTTCTGGGACACTCACCTTTCACAGTGACAGCCACGGCCTGGCTCCTGGGGGAGGCGACCCACCGCCCATTCACCTTCTCCTCGTACCCACAGGTGAATTCCCCGGCCATGTCAAGGCCAGCCTGGGGGATGGTCAGCTCAGGCTCTGAGGCACTAGTGTCGATCTTGGTCCCGTTCTTGTAGAAGTGAAACCTCTGTTCGCTGGGGACCTTGGGAGCCATGCAGGTGAAGTTCAGGGGCAGGCCTTCATCCACGGCTCCCGATGAGGGATTCACCCTCAGCACAGACGGGGGAAGGGGCTCTGGGAGCAGAAGAAAAATGGGGGTGCTCACTAGCAGGACCACAAGCTACCTGTCATGGAGAGGCAGGGATGGTGTGATGTTTAGTAGGGCAGCAGAGGGTGGGGCGGGGAAGGGGCAGCTATACTGTATAATGGGCACTAGGGCAGCAGAGGCTGGAGTGGGAAAGGGGTGACCATCGTGGGTGTTTGGAAGTATACTGTACAATGGGCACTAGGGGCAGCAGAGGGTGGGGCGGGGAAGGGGCGGCTATACTGTATAATGGGCACTAGGGGGCAGCAGAGGGTGGGGCGGGGAAGGGGCGGCTATACTGTATAATGGGCACTGGGGGCAGCAGAGGGTGGGTGGGGAAGGGGCGGCTATACTGTATAATGGGCACTGGGGGCAGCAGAGGGTGGGTGGAGAAGGGGCGGCTATACTGTATAATGGGCACTAGGGCAGCAGAGGCTGGAGTGGGAAAGGGGTGACCATGGTGGGTGTTTGGAAGTATACTGTACAATGGGCACTAGGGGCAGCAGAGGGTGAGGTGGGGAAGGGGCGGCTATACTGTATAATGGGCACTAGGGGCAGCAGAGGGTGGGGCGGGGAAGGGGCGGCTATACTGTATAATGGGCACTAGGGGGCAGCAGAGGGTGGGGCGGGGAAGGGGCGGCTATACTGTATAATGGGCACTAGGGGGCAGCAGAGGGTGGGCGGGGAAGGGGCGGCTATACTGTATAATGGGCACTAGGGGGCAGCAGAGGGTGGGGCGGGGAAGGGGCGGCTATACTGTATAACGGGCACTAGGGGCAGCAGAGGGTGAGGTGGGGAAGGGGCGGCTATACTGTATCACGGGCACTAGGGGGCAGCAGAGGGTGGGGCGGGGAAGGGCCGGCTATACTGTATAATGGGCACTAGGGGCAGCAGAGGGTGGGGCGGGGAAGGGCCGGCTATACTGTATAATGGGCACTAGGGGGCAGCAGAGGGTGGGGCGGGGAAGGGGCGGCTATACTGTATAATGGGCACTAGGGCAGCAGAGGGCGGGGTGAGGAAGGGGCAGCTATACTGTAGACTGGGCACTAGGGCACCAGGGTGGGGAAGGTGTAGTTATATTGTATTAGGGGCAGGAGAAGTTCTGCATGATAGTGCTAGGAAGTTTAATGCTTTGGGGGGGGAGTGTCTGTGTGTGTGTCCGTCCAGGCCATACAAAGTGTTCCGTGTGCTTAGGGATGGTTGTGTCCCCCTACGGCAGCCTCACCTTTCAAGGTGACCATCACAGCCTGGCTCCTGGTGGAGGGAATCCATCTCCCACTGTCCTTCTCCTCGTACCCGCAGGAGTATTCCCCAGAGCTGCTGGTATCCGCCCGCGGGATGCTCAGCACGGCGACGTTCCAAGGTGAGGTGTCTGGTGACGTGATGTTTTTCTCGGCTCCTGCCTTTAACTCGGCTCCGTGCTGGTAAAAGTGGAACCTCCGCTCCAGGGCGTCCCCGGGGGCCATGCAGGTGATGAAGAGGGGGTGCCCTTCATTCACCTCTTTGGACGGGGGGTCCACATTCAATGTCGGCTCTGCAGGGGGGCCTGAGGAGAAAAGCAGCATGTGAGGGCCACCTGGGCAGGACATGGAGGAAAGAGAAGATACGGTTTGGAGAATGGAACGAGCATGGCTTCCATCCCGCCATGGCGGTGGAGACTCGGTTGGAGCGGGACAGAGAAATGCACCCCCCCAAAGACAGTTATTGGGTTACCCTACTGAACAGTAAAGAGGAGGGTCTTGGCTTTCCCTGGGCAACCAGATGGATTGCGCCCTTGGCCACTCCTGGGTTTTTCATTTGGGTGGCCCATCCGTTGTTGCTAGTCGGGCGGCCACGGTTCTCACGTACCCTGTGAGCCGCCCTATTGGAAGAGCGTTAGTATCTGGGCAGCCATGTTGGGCAGAGACGCTGTTGTCACTGTAGCAGCTGTGTCTACCGTTCCTTAGGCTGAGTGCAAGCCACCGTATTCCACACGCATGTTCACCTGCAGCCATGCAGGTGCCAGGCTGCCAGCCATGTGGGGTGGCCACGAGTAATTGTGGGGAGAATAACTGGGAAATCCCGTACGCCAGAGGAACCATGGGAGATATTCCTGCTCCCAAACAACTATGAGGCAGAGAGAGCCTCTTCTGTCATGGATATCCATGAAGAGCTATTGACCGACAATAGGTAAAAATGCATGTGGGTGTCTGTGTCTGTATATGTGTGTCTCTGTGTGTGTGTGTATGCATGCGTATCTGTGCGTATGCATATGTGTGTGTTTCTGTGTGTGTCCATACAGGCGATACTAAGTGTTCCGTGTGTCTAGACCTGGTTGTGTGTTCCTACGGCAGCCTCACCTTTCAAGGTGACCATCACAGCCTGGCTCCTGGTGGAGGGAATCCATCTCCCGCTGTCCTTCTCCTCGTACCCGCAAGAGTATTCACCAGAGCTGTTGGTATCCGCCCGCGGGATGCTCAGCACGGCGACGTTCCAAGGTGGGGTGTCAGGCGCTGTGATATGGGTCTCGGACCCTGCCTCGATCTCTGCTCCGTGCTGGTAGAAGTGGAACCTCCGCTCCGCGGCGTGCCCGGGAGCCGTGCAGGTGATGACGAGAGGGTGCCCTTCATTCGCCTCTCTGGATGGGGGGTTCACACTTAACATCGGCTCTGCAGGGGGGTCTGAGGAGGACAGCAGCGTGTGAGGTGCCACCCAGGCAGGAGAGGGAGGAAAGAGAAGATGTGGGTTGGAGAATGGGATGGGTGTGGCTTCCATCCCGCCATGGCGGTGGAGAAACAGTTGGAGCGGGACAGAGAAATGTACCCCCCAAATACGGTTATTGGGTTACCCTACAGAGTGGGAAAGAGGAGGGTCTTGGCTTTCCCTGGGTGATCAGATGGATTGCGCCCTTGGCCACTCCTGGGTTTTTCAGTTGGGCGGCCCGTCCTTTGTTGCTAGTCGGGCGGCCTCGTTTCTCACGTACCCAGTGAGCCACCATATTGCAGGAGCGTCAGTGTCTGGGAAGCTATGTTGGGCAGAGACACTGTTGTCTCTGTAGTGGCTGGGTTTACTATTCCTTAGGCTGAGTGCGAGCCGCCATATTCCATGGGTATGTTAACCGGCAGCCACGCAGGTGCCAGGTCATGTGGGGTGGCCACGAGTAATTGTGGGGAGAACGGCTGGGAAATTCCATATGCCAGAGGAGCCACGGGAGAGATTCCTGCTCCCGAACAACTATGGGGTAGACAGAGCCTCTTCCGCCATGGAGACCCATGAAGAGCTATTGACCGACAATAGGTAGAAACGCATTTGTGTCTGTGTGTCTGTATGAGTGTGTGTGTGTGTGTGTCTCTATGTGTGTGTGTATGCATGTGTATCTGTGTGTATGCATACGTGTGTGTGTCTCTGTGTGTTTGTGTGTCTGTGTGTTTGTTTCTGTGCTTACATGAATGTGTGTGCCTGTGTGTGTATAGATATGTGTCTGTGGGTATGCATACATGTGTGTGTGTCTGTGTTTGTCTCTGTGTCTCTGTGTGTGTATATATATGTATCTGTGTGCATACTTGTGTGTGTCTGTGTGTTTTTGTATACATGCATGTCTGTATATACGTGTGTCTGTGTCTGTGTGTTTGTGTGTCTGTGTGCATAGATGAGTGTCTGTGTGTATGCATACGTGTGTGTCTCTGTGTATGTTTGTCTGCGTGTGTATATATGCATATCTCTGTGTATGCATGCGTGTCTGTCTATGTGCATACATGTGTGTCTGTGTGTATTCATGCATTTTTGTGCATCTGTGAAAAACCTTCACAACAAGAATTGCAATGCTAGGACTGTAGTAACACGAAGGCCTAAAACATAAGCCCATGAAGGTCAGATCTGAGGCCTGAGGCCTAGCTGAGAATGAACAAAACATGGTGAACATAAAGCAGAGCTAAGCTGTGAGCAAAAGCAGCCCCCTGCTCACAGTCCCATCATGAACAGGGCTCAGACTTATCGATAACAGGTCCAGGGCTAACACTAACTGGTCATTGGGACTGACCATCAGTTGTAAGCGCATTCGAAAAGACAATGGTACCACTTCCCATGGATACCGACTCCTGGTGAGGAAAAGGGTCTAAGATTCCTCCCCACGGATACTGACTCTGGTTCAGGAAAATAGCGAGGTTGATGCATGATGGACGGAGATGGTCTAATCAGATCACGAGGCACAAGGGGATGGGTGGTTGTCTGGCAACATCAGGTGGTGGCAGCCTCACACATCGGCAGTGATGTGTTCGTGCCTGTATATAGGGTGGTGTCTCAGGGGACAATCTTTGAACGGCTGAGGGGGGCAATGGAAGTGTTCCATTGTGTTGAGCTGTTCCATTGCTACGGGATGCAACTGTGTCGCGGTTCAGTAGTCTATTGAAAACTATGACTGTATTTCGCGTCACAATAAACCTGGCTTGGCGTCTGTGATCCTTATCTAGTTTGTGGTCTTTGGGGTTTCTCACGGGGTCTGCTGTGGAGACTTAGTGCACAAGTCTACACGTCCCACAGCACGGAGCACACACACAAGCAGCCATCTGGTTGTCATTGTCGGAGGGGCCAGAGACGTCGCAACAGTGAGTCCTGGCCCCTGCGAACTAACAGTTGCCTGGAGAACTACATTGGTGACCCCACCCCTGATCTGGTAAGCAAGGAGGCTACCCCCTATAGCAGTCGCGCTCGAACCTGACAGAACACCACAAGCTAGGGAACCACGATGAGCAGAACATAATAAAGAAGGGGGTCCCACACTATGGGTACATCTAGACTACAGGCTTTTGTGAACAGAGGCTTTGTTGACAGGTACCGTCGACAATGCTTCTGTCGACAAAGGGCGTCTAGATTGCATCCAGTTCTGTCAACAAAGCAAGCCGCTTTGTCGACATGAGAGTGTAGACACAAAGGACAGTGTAGCTGCAATAATGCCTTCTGTCGACAGAACTCTGTTGAGAAAAGGTGTTATTCCTCATAGACTGACGTTTACCACCGTCAACAAAACTACCGAGTTCTGTTGACGTTATGTATACGCAGGTATAGTTTTGTCTATACGCAGGTATAATTTTGTCCACAAAAGTCCACTTTTGTCAACAAAACCCTGTAGTCTAGACACACCCTTTATGCCTAGCTACTTCCATGTCTACAGGCTAGTGAGGGAGGAAGGAAGACACATGATAGATAGATAGATAGATAGATAGATAGATAGATAGATAGATAGATAGATAGATAGATAGATAGATAGATAGATAGATAGATAGATAGATAGAGGGGGTGTGTGGGGATAGATAGATAGATAGATAGATAGATAGATAGATAGATAGATAGATAGATAGATAGATAGATAGATAGATAGATAGATAGAGGAGGTGTATGGGGATAGATAGATGGATCTATCTCACCTTTGACTTTGATGGTGATACCGTCACTGTGCCTGGACTTTGTGAAATGACCGGGCCTGCCCGTGTAATAGGCACAGCTGTACTCCCCCGCATCGCGGGGCCCAGTGATATTGAGGTTATAGGTCTGCTTCCATCGGGAGGACACTCTGGCTGTCACAGCCAACCCCTTGTCACTGTAGAAATGGAATTCTCTTATGGGAACCGGCAGGGGGTCAGCAGAGCACGTGAGAGCCACGGTGTCTCCGAGCAGGTACTCGTCCTTCCGGGGGTCTATGGAGAAGGTTGGGGCTGGATGTGGGTCTGGGGAGAGAAGGGTCCATTAGCACCAACTCAGAACCCACAGAGACCACAAACAGACCCCCTCATCTTTCCCACCCACAATGGATGAGAAGAGTCCATGGGAGGTTCCACCACCTTTCCCCCTGCTGCTGCATATGGAGTCCCCTAGCCTGAGTCTTCCCAGAGCCTGAGCCATAGGCTAGAAGAGGGAGCAGCTGCCTTGCATGCAACAGTCCAGAGGTGAGCACTGGGATGTTGGGGGGGCCCCTGCACCCCCACCCCTCAGGGCTGCCCCTTGGTGTGGTGGACGGAGGGAAACAGAGAAAGAGGAACCGGGAGCACCAGGCTGACGCAGGGCCAGGACTGTTCCCGACTGCGTGGGTGCGGTCAGAATGAGCTATCTTCCCTCGACCAGAGAAAAATGCTGAGTCAGCCTTTCCCAGAGCATAGTGCTCCGTTTCCCCCCATTCTGAGACACATAGAGACCCTCCCTCCCATGGCTCGGCCCTCCTCTCTGGGGCGAGGTTGGAACGAACCGGGTGGATCGGTGGAAGGAGCAAAGGAGTCGGAGATTTCTGGGTTCACACACACACACACCCCCCTGCCACCCCCGAACTGCCCTGCCACATCCCACAGATTCAGTGGAAGGAAATACCCCACCTCAGCTTCCAAGACATCCCCACCCCCCATCTCAGCAGGGACAGCAGGCTATAAGGTGCAAAGTGAAGGAGAGCGATATCTGGGCTCACATCCTCCCCGACCTTTCCTGCCACATCCGACAGCTGCAATGGGAGGAAGTACCCCACCCTGGCTTCCGAGACATCCCCACCCCAAGCAGTAGCATCTCGGCATGGACAGGCATGAGCATTACCTGCAGGGGACACTGGCCAGGGAAGGAACTGGAGAGAGGCTGGAAGAGAGAAGAGTGTTGATGAGATCTCCATGGACATGGGTTATGGGATGCCGGGGGGAAAGGGAGAAGAGGGTCAACAGAAGAAAGAAAGAGAAAAAGACGTAACTTACCCAACAGAGGGAGAAGGTGAATTAGTGCCATGCTAGCTGGTCCCTTGGGCTGGGAGCTGGGTTCTCACCTCCACCACTTGCCCTGTCTTCCTCGGAAGGGTGACTGACCCTTCTGTGCAGATCCCTTGAGAAGGACAATCCCATGACAGGGTGCATTGCTCATCCCTCGGCGCTCCCTGCCTCCCCCCCTCCGTCACATGGCTTGGGAGAAGTCACTGCCCCCCTCCCAGCACACAGGAAATCCTGCTGAGACCACAAATTCAACATCTTCTTCCCATGGCCCAGCTGTTCGCTGCTGGCCACAGACGCCATCTGTTCGCTGCTGCTTTTGGAGCGAGCTGCCCAACCTTTCCTGCTGCCCCCTCCCAGTCCAGGGCAAGGGCTCTTCTCCATCCCCTGCTGATGTCCCCCAAAGCCTGATTCTGGATCCCAGCTCCTCCACCGTCACTTCTCAGAGGCAGTGTGATGAAGTGGAGCGGGGCACTGGAGGGGTTCTGAGGGATTGCATGTAGAGGGGAGGCCTTCCATGTCCCAGAACAGAACCGGAGACCCCAGCGACCGGTGCCTGGCAGACCCAGCCAGAGGGAGGCCAGCGGGCTGCAGAAGGGACACCTCAGGACCTGAGCCAGCTGGCTGCAGAAGGGACACCTCAGGGCCTGAGCCAGCTGGTCCCAGCCAGGGGAGAAAAATGGACAGAGGAGAGGGGAGGTGGAGAAGAGAAGGGCCCAGGTGACCCTATGTACCTGGACAGAAGACAATGGACAGGGAAGGGGCTGCTGTTGGAGGGGGATCGGAGGCTAGGCCAGAAGGCAGGGGTTGTGAGATGGGGCAGGGGGGCAGACCAAGCCCACATGGCTGCAGGGGAAACTCAGATGAGCTGGGCTGAGGGGGGAGCAGGCCAAAGGTTCCTGTGCCAGGTTCAAAGCTCAGTATACCCTCCTATGGGATGCTGGCTTGGAGCTGCTCTGGGCTGGAGAACAGGGTTGTGCTGTCCCCACTGGGGGTGGAGGCCCCGGGCTGCTGAGGGAGTGGACTCCCCGAGAAGGGGCAGTCTCACTGTTGGGGGTTCCACCCAGAGAGCTGTGGGATGGTAACAAGGGCACACTCACTTTTCTCACCCACCTGGGAGACGGGTTTCTATCCTGGACCGTTTCCTGCCTTTGCTGGAAGTTTATCGGGGAATCGGTCTATCCACACAGGCCTCCTTCGCCTTCCCCTTGGCACCGGTAAACAATCATATCGCCTGTGGTTCCTAGTCACCACACAGTACTTTCTAACCAGCCACAGCAAATCCCACAGGGGTAGCCCAGCTAGGAAAAAAATTAACACGGAAGCAGGAACTGAAGGATGCTTCCCTCACAACCGGCTGGAAGCGAGAAACCCTGGGCGTGTCTATGCAAACACAGTTTGCTCCTGCTTCACTTGGGTTTGCTGGATATCCAGCCGAGGGGCCCGGGTTTGCTCAGGGCAATTGCTGCTTTCACTGGCAGTAGAGCTGCCCGTTGAGAATTCAGACCACTTGGAGCTGAGATGGGGCAGGTTTTCTCTCCATCCCGAAGAAGAGTTGAAAGTGACTAAAAGGCCGGTAGGTAGAGGTCACAGCTGAGAGGCGGAGGGTAGCGCATGGGGACCAAGCACCAGCCAGGAAAACAAGCAGCCAATTGGGTGACAGCTGAGAGATGCGAGGAGTGGCCAGTAGGGCAGAGCAGCCAGCCTGGATTATACTATAGGGTGACCCCAACACACCCCTAATCCCGGAAATTCAAGCGGCCAATGTAGACAGTGCTTTTCCGGAAATTCAAGCGGCCAATGTAGACAGCTGGCAAGTTTTTCCGCAAAAGCAGATGATTTTGCGGAAAACTTGCCAGTCTAGACACAGCCATGGAGGTATACCTATGTCACAGAACTGGAAGGGACCTTGAAAGTTCCTCAAGTCCAGTCCTCCGCCTTCAAAGCAGGACCCAATACTATTCCTGACAGATTTGACCCAGATCTCTAAATGACCTCTTATAGGTTGAACTCACAACCCTGTATTTAGCAGGTTAATGCACAAATCACTGAGCTATCTATTCCCTTTCTTCTGTGTGCTTCTGGTCTTCTTCCAGCCTTTTCGTCTTTCCTTCTGCTTCTGTTACTTCCGATCTTCCTGGTCTCCTTCTTGGACCCCAGTTTATATAATGAAACCTTAGCTCTTCCTTAGCTATTCCTTAACCAATTATTTTAGTATAATTTTACTAACCAATCATAGCAAACTGACCTAACCAATCATACCCACCTTAATTGATTTACACCTAGCAAAATTAATTATCCAGCAGACCGAAACAGACAGAGTATCAGAGGGGTAGCCATGTTAGTCTGAATCTGCAAAAACATGCATCTGACGAAGTGGGTCTTTGCTCACGAAAGCTTATGCTCCAACACTTTGGTTAGTCTATAAGGTGCCACAGGACTCCTAAACCAGACAGAGATCGTACAGTCCAACAATAGGAAAGTGTAATGACAATGATCATTGAATGAGGATTCAACAACATTCTCTATGGAGAAGCAGTTCCTTGCCAGACAGAATGGGGTGACTTCCGTTTTCTTTCCCCATCTTGAGACCCGGTGGCAGTGGGGAGCTATCGGGACAAAGTCCCCTTCTCAGTTTGGTGTGACACTATTTTAATACAATGGAGATGGAATGTGAGTGTGTGACTTGATGTCTTACAGCTAATGGCTGCTGATCTTCAGTCTGGCTGCACAAAAAGGCTTTGGCTGCCAATATGGCTTCAGGCCTTCCATAGGGTATGTCTACACTAGAAAGTTAGTTCGAACTAACGGACGTTAGTTCGAACTAACTTTCCTATGCGCTACACTAGCGCTTCGCTAGTTCGAATTTGAATCGAACTAGCGGAGCGCTTAGTTCGAACTAGGTAAACCTCATTTTACGAGGACTAACGCCTAGTTCGAACTAGCTAGTTCGAACTAAGGGCTGTGTAGCCCTTTAGTTCGAACTAGTGGGAGGCTAGCCCTCCCCAGGTTTCCCTGGTGGCCACTCTGGCCAACACCAGGGAAACTCTATGCCCCCCTCCCGGCCCCGGACCCCTTAAAGGGGCACGGGCTGGCTACGGTGCCCGTGCCAGGTGCAAGCCTGCCAGCACCCAGCCAGCAGACCCTGCACCTGGCACGGCACAGAGCCACCCACCCGATGCCCCCCAGCCCACCCCCTCTTGCCGGGACCAGGCTGGCGGCTCCCGGGAGCTTGCCCTGGACCGCAAGAGGCGGGCACCTTCCTGGGCTAGTGCGGACATCGTGGACCTCGTCCACGATCTCCGCACTAGGCACAGGAAAGTGGCCGTCTAGGGCAGGAGAGCTGCCAGCCTGGCCACCCAGGACCAGGTGTGCATGAAAATCAAGGGGGTCCACTGAGACCCCCGACACTGAGCCCTGAGCTTACAATGGCCGTCCTGGGTCAGACCAAAGGTCCATCTAGCCCAGTAGCCTGTCTGCCGACAGCGGCCAACCCTAGGGACCCTGGAGGGGATGGACCGAAGACAATGACCAAGCCATTTGTCTCGTGCCATCCCTCTCCAGCCTTCCACAAACTTTGGGCAGGGACACCACTCCTACCCTCTGGCTAATAGGACTCCATGGACCCAACCTCCATGACTTGATCTCACTTCCCTTTCAACTCTGTTCTAGTTGTAGCCTTCACAGCCTCCTGCAGCAAGGAGTTCCACAGGTTAACTATTTGCTTTGTCAACAACAACAACTTTCTCTTACTAGTTTCAAGCCTGCTACCCAGTCCTTTCCTTTGGTGTCCTCTAGTCCTTCTTTATGGGAACTCATGAAGAACTTTTCTGAATGCACCCTCTCCACCCAACCCCTGCTTTTAGAGACCTCTATCCTGTCCCCCCTCCGTCTCCTCTTTTCTAAGCTGAACAGTCCCAGTCTCTGTAGCCTCTCTTCATCTGGGACCTGTTCCCAACCCCTGATCATGTTAGTTGCCCTCCCCTCTCCCAGCCTTTCTCTTCCCCTCTCCCACCTCCTTTTCCCAGTCTCCCCCAGTTTTTTTCAATAAAGACAGAGTCAATGTTGGAAGAAACGTTATCTTTATTTTGTACATCAATAAGAAGGGGGGCTAGGGAAGGGCAAGTGGAAGGAGGTGAGGGAGGAATGGGGTACGAGCCCCCGATGGGGAGGACTGGGCTGGCTCTGCGGGCTTCTGGGGGTGGAAGCTCTCCTGCAGCCCCCCAATTACTCCCTCTCCCCAGATGGCAGCCTGCGGCAAGTGCAGCCGGGCTGATGGCCGAGTGGTGTGATGTGCCCAGTGTGGGCACTCAGGGCACTCCAAGCCAGAACTTCTTTGCAAGCGGGGCACCCCTTAGAACTGTGTGTCCGGGGTGGGGGTCGGGACCCTTTAAGCGCAGCCCTCGGCTAGCCTGAGACAGTATCTCCATGCTCTAAGTCCTCCTTTTATGCCCTGCCGGCACTGCTTCCGGCCATCATTAAGCCCTGTTCAGAGTCCACTCAATGTGGACTTACTAGTTCGAACTAGCAAAACGCTAGTTCGAACTAGTTTTTAGTTCTAGATGCGTTAGTTCGAACTAGCTTAGTTCGAATTAACTAATTCGAACTAAGTTAGTTCGAACTAGTGCTGTAGTGTAGACGTACCCATAGTGGTTACAGAAAAACCATATTGTTATGCCAGGCGATGGCGCGTCTATGTCGGGTTGAGAAAAGGTTTGGCCCGAGGACCGTACTTCCATAATTGTGTGGGTGGCTGGGGAGGCTTTGCCTCCCCAAATTGCCAGGCATGGACTGGCTCCCACCCACTTTATGACCCCTTGCTCCCCACTTCTGAGCACTCCCCTTGCCCCAGAACAGCCACCTCCTATCCACTCCTACCCCCGATCACTATCCCTTGACCACCTATCTGGAATCCTCCACTAACAGCCGCCTTTTTGCTCATGGACACCATTCTGAGTTGCAAACAACAGGAATCCATATTAGGGCTCCTTCTTCCCCCTCCTTTTCCTGCTCTTTCCGTACAGCAGGAAACCCTGGTACGATCTGCCCAGTAACGAGCTCACATGGGAAGAGACTGAACGGTTTCAATGAAGTCTGCGGAACAACTGCAGAAACTATATAGGGCCGCCTGTGGATCTGAGTGGCAGAGTGTTGTTGTGTCACAGCATGGGTATGCCGGTCTCACGCCTTGGGTAGCTGGGTGTGACTAGACTCACTTGCAAGCAAGGAGTGGGCAGCTATCCACCGCTCCTTATCATCCTCCCCACACTTACAGCCACAATGACGCAGGGGAAGGGAGGAGAAATTAAGACTTGTTATTGCCTGTGATAGTTAGACACCGCCCCTGCTCCAGCTGTTGCTGTTCCTGGTTGCTGGTTCTGACCCCTCCCGACCATCCGGAGCTGTGGCACGAAATCGAGGGAGAAAGCTGCAAGACATGGTACAATGTCGGCGGGTTTCTATCCAGCCACCTTCCTGCCCTTTTGGGACTATCTTGTGTCACAGTTCAGCTCCGTGTATTCTGTTTCCTATATTCCCTTGTAACAGTGGGGTCCTTATAGATCTGTGTGGCTGTGTCTAGACTGGCCAGTTTTTCCAGAAAATCAGCCGCTTTTCTGGAAAAACTTGCCAGCTGTCTACACTGGCCGCCTGAATTTCCGCAAAAGCATTGAATTCCTACTGTTTGAAATCAGTGCTTCTTGCGGAAATACTATGCTGCTCCCGTTCAGGCAAAAGTCCTTTTGCGCAAAACTTTTGTGCAAAAGGGCCAGTGTAGACAGCTCAGATTTGTTTTCCGCAAAAAAGCCCCGATCATGAAAATGGCGATCGAGGCTTTTTTGTGGAAAAGCGCGTCTAGATTGGCACGGACGCTTTTCCACAAAAAGTGCTTTAAAAGCATTTCTGGAAAATCAAGCCAGTCTAGACGTAGCCTATGTGTATCAGTTGTATAGTTAATACTTTCCTGTCATACCTTGTTTATCTCCCTTTTTCCTCTTGATAAAATCCCTTGGCTGCGTCTAGACTGGCAAGTATTTCTGCAAAAGCAGCTGCTTTTGCGCAAAAACTTGCCAGCTGTCTACTGTGGCCGCTTGATTTTGCGCAAAAGCACTGACGTTCTATTGTCCGAAATCAGTGCTTCTTGTGCAAATGTTTTGACGTTCCCGTTCGGGCAAAAGCCCTTTTCCGGAAATGTTTTTGCGCAAGAGGGCCAGTGTAGACAGCTAAAAACTGTTTTGCGCAAAAATGCCCCAATGGTGAAAATAGCAATCTGGGCTTTCTTCAGCAAAACTGTGTCTAGATTGGCATGAATGCTTTTCCGCAAAGAGTGCTTTTGCGGAAAAGCGTCCGTGCCAATCTAGACGCTCTTTTCCGCAAATGCTTTTAACGGAAAAACTTTTCCGTTAAAAGCATTTGCGGAAAATCATGCCAGTCTAGATGTAGCCCTTTAGTTTACCACTCTTGGTCTGTCTTCTTTTCTTTAGAGTAATCTATGATCAACCGATGACAGATGAGAGTGTGGGGACAGGCCTGACCGTTGACATTCCTTGCAACCAAGGTTTCTCGGCAAACATCACTTCCTAGCCGACCCCTCTGCTCCCCACTCCTGATGGCCCCTGGGACTTCTCACCCCCTATCCATCCCCATTCCTGCCTGCCCTCTCTCTGCCTCAGCATTATCCTCTGTCTCCGAGTCAACATCACCCCACTCCATCCAACCCTCCCCACCTCCTGACCGTGTTGTAAAAACATCCAAATTGGTAGTACAGCCAACTGAGGTTGTGGGGGAGGGGTAGGAAATGGAGGGGGGAGGGGACTTGGGGGTGAACCTACCTGGTTTGGAACTTGGTGACCAAACAGAGGGATCCCCTGACCTAGATGTGTTCTGCAGGCTCTCATTTGGCTCCCTCTGGTCTATGCGGAAGGATGTTCCTAGCTGGTTTTTCTGTCATCCATTGAACCTTCCTTTGTTATCCCTCCCTACTTGTGGATTCTGTTTCCTGATGAAGTGCAAGTTAAGGCAAGCTTGTGTTCCCCCTTTGGCTGACACAGACTTGCCTGGGC
Source organism: Pelodiscus sinensis (assembly GCF_052426305.1). Taxonomy (NCBI): domain Eukaryota; kingdom Metazoa; phylum Chordata; order Testudines; family Trionychidae; genus Pelodiscus; species Pelodiscus sinensis. The sequence continues at coordinate 2,407,448 of NC_143081.1, read as the reverse complement.
ACAGCTGTGGGGTGTGGAGCAGGTGTAAATGTCACGTCACAGACAACAATGCCAGACATATTTCACCAGAACAATAATGATCAGCAAATTATGAGTTTCCAAATGATTCCTTAAAAGGCGTACTTTGTATCAAGATTGCAACAATAGTGCGTAAGATGGGAATACTGGGGTGTATTCTGTCACAGACACCCCACTCCAAAAGACAGGATAAAACCTGAGATTCCTGGTTCCCAGCCCCCTGCTATAACCCACTAGACCATACTCCCCTCCAAGGTAATGAATAGAAGCTGCAAAGGAGAGTCTGGCTTACCTGGAGAGCGAGGGAAGGGTTACGCTAACTGTGGAGATGCACCTGAAGTCCATCAGATTTTATTGTTTTCTTTGTTTGAGGATTTGGAAATCATGTCTGAGCTGGTTGATTGTTTTTCTCTTTTGCAACTAAGGATTACAGCCCAGGGATTCTCCCTGAGTCTATTTCACTCCATGGTTTTTAACACCCAGTCATTCACTATGTTTGCAACAGTCATCTTGTTCTACTAATAAAGGTGTTTTATTTTTATTTTGGTTAACCAGTATTGATTGATTTTTGTGTCCTTAAACCTACATGTCTAAGAAAAATCACGTTACCCGGGAGAAGCCGAGGCCCATTGTTCTCTGCAGATTATCTCAGTTTTCCCACCTCCAAGCATAAAGGAGATTGGGGCAGGAGGGACAGCTTTACCAGTTTTCTTTCTTTTCTCTCTCTCTCTCTCTCTCTCTCTCTCAATTCAATTTGGGACTATCTCCTATACCAGCAGTGAAGCCAAAAGCAATGACATGACATGGATATTTCAAGAGCAGGCTAAAATAAATGTTGTGTTGCATGTCCAGTGCCACTCAGGGTGTGTCTAGACTACATCCCTCTGTCAACAGAGGGATGTAGTCAAGACACACCCATAGGGATTCAACGCTCATGGCCAGGGAAGAGACCTGCAGAATGTTCGAAGGAAATACGTCAAGTTTCACACCATGGCACATGGAAGAGGTTGATTATATATACTGTTGGTCAGCTGGGGAAACTGAGGCTGGAGGTGTGGAAAGTTCACTAGGGCTCGGCAGCACAGAAGGATCGATGGTTGAGTAGATTTGAGGTTCTCCTTCAGGCTTCGCTCTGTACAAGGTCTGTGTTGTGGTTCTCCTAGAATCTGCAATCAAAAAGTGATGCGTTCAGTGTTTATACCACCCTTCCAACTCACCTCTGAGGTGGCCTGGCCTTGGATAAGGATGGATGAAATGGAAGAACCAGTAGAGGGTGCTGTGACAGACTCATGGATGCTCTCCGTGGTGCTAGCGGATGCTATGCGGCATAAAACAGGCTGAACGGGTCTCGAGGGCTACGTCTCAACTATGGGGTTTTAGTGGGATACTGGAAGCATCCCACAAAAACCCGGCTGTATCCAAGGAGTGCATTTGCTCCTCTGCTTTTTTTTTTTTTGCGGAAGAGCAGATATGCTCTTTCGGGGAGCCCTGTCTACCTCCTTTCATGAGGCATAAAGGGTCCTCCAAAAGAGGAGGCTTTACCACCTTTTGGCCCCATCTAGACCATATTTCCCTCCTCCCCATCTTTTTTTTTTTTGCTCTAACTTTCCCCCAGCCCTTTTTCTCAACAAAAAATCCTTGTTGTTCCTCATAAAAAAAATTATTGTTTGATGTTCCTCGGTCTTAAAGTTTAAGAAACAAAATACAGGACTATGTAGCACTTTAAAGACTAACAAGATGGTTTATCTATCACTATTAAAGTTTAAGAAACACTGGTCTAGACCTCAGCTCGGGACTGCTCTGCTCTGTAGATCCAGAGTGACACCAATTGCTCAGAACTGCAATGGGGTTCAGGGCCACTGGGAGCAGGGTGAGGAGACTCCATAGGGGTGCTCTCTCCTGGGCTTCAGGGCTGCCCCCCATGTCCCAGTGAGGCTCTTAGGTTGGCGTGTGGCCCCCAAAAGTCAATCCCGCCACAACTGACTCCACTTCACCCCCTTCCTTCCTGGCCCTGCCATTCCAATGCCATTTGGGAGTCTCTTTAGCTCCCTGTCCAAAATGCTTGGGTATCCACCCAACGGGCCCCACCCTAGAGGTGGCTGCATGCCAGCCAAAGATGTCCCAATGGGAACAGGTCTTATGACAAGCACAATGCCCAGCGAGCTAAGGGGCATGACCACAGTAGAGCAACTAGACCTGGTGGGTCCCCACATCCCTGCCACTTAGTGCTTCCTGATTCCATAAAAAAAGTTACCTTGGCACTTCATCAGGAAGTAGGTGGTGAGGAAGATGAGGCCATTGAGGGTGAAGAAGGCACCGCCCACAGCCAGCTCCCGGGACAAGCTACTTGCCACTGGACGCTCTGTCAGAGAGAGGAGGCAGGATGGAAATGGAGGTACAAAGTAGGGGGTTTCTGCTGCCCCCTGCTGGCAGGAGAGACTGGTCCTCCTGCCCCCTGCTGGAGTATCTGAAATGTGCACCGTGTATGTGTGAAATACTGGCACCCGGAGGACAAACAGGGATGTTGAAAAAGAAAGGGGTGGCTATACTGTATAATGAGCACTAGGGGGCAGCAGAGGGTGGGGCAGGGAAGAGGTGACCATGGTTGGTGTTTGGAAGTTGAATGCTTTGTTACATTACTAAGTACTTGGTTGTTCCATGTGTGTGTGTGTGTGTGTGTGTGTGTGTGTTTCCCCGTCCAGGCCACACTAAACTTTCCGTGTATCTAGGGCTGGTTGTGTGTCCCTATGGCAGCCTCACCTTTCAAGGTGACCATCACAGCCTGGCTCCTGGTGGAGGGAATCCATCTCCCACTGTCCTTCTCCTCATACCCGCAGGAGTATTCCCCAGAGCTGTTGGTATCCGCCCGCGGGATGCTCAGCACGGCGACGTTCCTAGGTACGGTGCCGGGTGCCGTGATGTGGGTCGCAGACCCTGCATCTCCGGGGATGATCTCAGCTCCATGCTGGTAGAAGTGGAACCTCCGCTCTGAGGCATCCCCAGGGGCTGTGCAGGTGATGACGAGGCGGTGCCCTTCATTCACCTCTCTGGGTGGGGGATTCACACTCAACGTTGGCTGCGGAGGGGGGTCTGAGGATGATAGGAAAGTGCATGGGTCCGCCAGGGCAGGAGAGGGAGGAAAATGGAGATGTGGTTTGGATAATCCAGCTTCCATCCCTCCAGGCCTGTCAACAACTTTTTTCAGCTGAAATAGGGAAGCGTTCTCTCAAAGATTCAAGAGTAAGCATTTGGGTTATCACGCTATCTGGGGAAGAGGTGGGTCTTCCTTTTCATTGTGCAACCAAATTATTAATCATCTTGGGCAATCACATTCTGTTCCATTGGATGGCCAGTCAGTTGACCATGTTGTTGCTAGTTGGGCAGCCATCTTTGTTATGTGCTCTGTGAGCCACCGTTTTGGAAGGGATCTCTGTCCGTATTTGGATTGCCATGCTGGGTGGGAAAGCTGATGTCCATTGAGCGGCTTATTGACCGGCCATTTGGTTTTGTGTGAGTTTCAATATTGGGAGGATGCCTCAATATTTAGGTGGCCATGTTGGACAAAGAAGCTGCCACCAACTTACTGGCCGTATATACCAGCCATTAAGTTGAATGTGAGTGGCCAGATTGAACGGACATGGTTGCCAATACGGCCATGTTCAATAACTATGAATAATTTTAATGAGCAGGGTTTGACAACTTCGGGAAAAAGCATTTGTGCAAGAGGGCTTTTTCCTGAGTGGGAGAGTCATTGCATTTGCTCAAGAACACTGATCATACATTAGATCGTCAGTGTTCTTGCGCAAATTCAAGTGGCCAGTGTAGACAGTTGGCAAGTTTTTCCACAAAAGCAGCCATAGGGTGTATGGGGAGATAGATAGATAGAGGGTGTGTATGGGGATCGATCGATCGATCGATCGATCAATCGATAGATAGATAGATTGATAGATAGATGTGGTATATGGGGATGGATAGATGGCTGTATCTCACCTTTGACTTTGATGGTGATACGATTGCTCTCCCTGGACTTGTTGAAAGGATATGTCTTGCCCGTGTAATAGACACAGATGTACTCCCCCGCGCATTGTAGGTCTGTGATGTTGAGGTTGTAGGTTTCTTTCCAGCCGGAGGACACTGTAGATGTAACAGCTGATCCCATGTTGCTGTAGTACTGGAATTGTGTCACGGGATCCCTCAGATGGGGAGCAGAGCACGTGAGAGCCACAGTGTCTCCGAGCAGGTACTCATCCTTCTGGGGGTCTATGGAGAAGGCTGGGGCTGGATTTGGGGCTGGAGAGGGAGGGGTCCATTAGCACCAACTCAGAACCCACAGAAACCCGGCAGCAAACAGGCACCCTCAGATTTCTCCTGCATCCACCCCCCAAAGGTGGGAAGAGCTGGTGGGAGGTTCTGCAGCCTTTTCCCCAGGGCACTGGCATGTGGAGTCCCCGTGCCTGAGTCTGCCCAGATCCTGAGATCTTGGCTAGGAGAGGGGGCAGTTGTCCTGCATGCAACAGGCTAGAGGTGAGCACTGGGATGTTGGGGGGGAGGGGAGTCCTGCCCCCCTCCCTTACGGGCAGTTCTTGGTATGGTGGATGGTTGATAAAGGAGAAAGAGGAACTGGAGAATATGAGGTCAGGGGATTTCTTCCCTGAATCAGTGTGGTCATTTCACGTAGCCAGGGAAAAGTGCAATATCAGCGGTTCCCAGAACTTAGCTCTTCATGCGCACTGAGGCCCTCTCCTCTCACAGAGATGTAGAAACCCCCCTTGTCCCTCCGGTGTACGGCCTCCTTTCTACAAGGGGCAGAGGGGTATTTGCTATCCAGGCCACAGCCCGGCCTCAGCCTTCCTGCTAAGGCTCATCTCACCTGCCCTGCTCTGAGAATGGAGTGAGGTGGAAATGAACCAGAGCTGCATCGGTGGAAGGAGCAAAGAAGAAGTCAGAGATCTCTTCGCTCACCCCCCCACCACCAGCACTGCCGACTATGAAGATCTGCCCCCCCACACACACATCCCACAGCTTCATTGGAAGGTAATACCCCATCCCAGCTTCCGAGACATCCCCACCCACATCTCAGCAGGGACAGCAGGGTGTAAGGAGCAAAGTAAGGGATGGAGATCTCTGAGCTCACATCCACCCGTCCTTTCCTGCCACGTCCCACAACTTCATTGGGAGGGAGTACCCCCACCCCGGCTTCAGACACCGTCCCTTCCCCAGGCAGTCGCATCTCAGCATGCGGAGCCTTAGGCATTACCTGTGGGGGAGACCAGCCAGGGAAGTAGCTGGAGACAGGCTGGAAGAGAGAAGAGAGTTGATGAGACTTCCATGGGCTACGGGATGCCGGGAGCAAATGGAGAAGGTGCTCAACAGGAAAAGGAAGGAAAGGGGACATAACTTACCCAGCGCAGGCAGAAGGTGAGTTAGCTCCATGGTCTTTGAGTCAGGGAGCTTGATTTTCCCTCTTCATCACATGGCCTCGGAGAAGTTACAGCCTCCACCACCCCACCAGCTCACAGGAAATCCTGCAGAGACCATAATCTCTCCCATTTCCCCTCCAGAGCCCAACTGTGAGCTTCTGACCACAAATGCCACCCGCCCCGGCCTCTCAACCATGCACACAACTTTTCCTGTTGTCCTCCCCAGCGCAGAGCAAACGCAGTTCTACTTCCCCTCCTGTGGTCCACCAAAGCCCTTCATCTGGGCTGCTCAGTCATCGCTGCTCAGAGGTGGACTCCCACATTCCTCACCCTCCTGGGAGATGGGTTTCCCTGCTGCCCTGGTGCCTGCCTTTCCTGGGAGTTCATGGGGGATCTGGCCATCCACACTGGCCTCCTTCGCCTTCTCCTCGGCGCCTGTAAATAATCACATCGCCTGTGGTTCCTAGTCACCACGCAGTACTTCCTAACCAGCCACAGCGAGTCCCACAGGGGAAGCCCAGCTGGGAAAACTTTCAAGCAGAAACAGGGACTGAAGGATGCTTCCCCCATAGTCAGGTGGAGGCGAGAGACTCTGGGGGTGTCTATGCAAACACAGTTTGCTCCTGCTCCGCTTGGCTTTGCTGGATAGTCAGCAGTGGGAGTGGAGTTTGCTCGTTGCAATCAGCTGAATTCGTGCCTGTGGGCCAGCTAGGCTGGTAGTGAACGCAGGGATTATGAAATACCGTGAGCAGTGTCATTCTGGTCTGTGATTCATCTGCTTCAAAGGAAAAAGCTACCGTGGAGCAGAAAAGCACTTGCTCAGCAGGGCGCAAAGCAAGTGGGATGGGGCAGTGTTCCTGCCCGGCCTGCAGAAGAGTTGAAAATGACTAAGAGGCTGATGGGCAGAGGTTGTGTCTGAGAGGTGCAAGGAAGCAGATGGTGGCGAAGAAGGGCCCAGCAGGGCGGTAATGGGGGATGTTAGGAGGGACCAGCAGAGTGGCGGTGGGGGATTGTGACGCGGGGCCAGAAGGGTGACACTAGACAGGAGCGAGCCAGCTGGGTGCAAGTGCCCAGTGGAGTAGGATGCCTCTTTACGTTCCCACATTCAGGCTGGGCGGTGACTCTGTCTCTACTCCTCTGAAGTCTAGGTCTGCGCTGACTAGGACAGTGACTGTGTGTAGGAAAGGGCCGGGTATGTGGAGGGACATTTCCACGGCTGGACCAGACCCTGTCAGGAAAAGGACTTTGCCCAACTTACTTAGCCTGGGACTGTTTATGAGGCCTGGGTGTGGTGGACAGAAGGGCCTGGATGTGGCTGTAAGGTCACCCCCTGTGATCTATGCTGAACGATGTTCCTGGTTTTTCTCTCATCCATTTAATCTCGCTTTGTTTTCCCTCCCTTCTTATTGATTCTGTTTCTTGCTTAAGTGCAAATTAAGGCAAACATATGTTCCCCCCTTTGGCTGAGATAGACCTGCCTGGACATGGCTGTGGGGTGGGGAGCAGGTGTTAATTTTGTTGTGTCATATACAAGAGGACAATAATGATCAGCATGATTTTTCCAATGGCACCTTACATGACCTATTTTGGACTAAGATTATTACAATAGGGTGTCGAACGTGAATACAGAGGTGTAGTCTGTCATAGACACTTCCCTCCATGAGCCAGGATAAAACCAAAACACTCTGGTTCCCAGGCCCTTGTGGAATGAGGCTTCCTATTCCGAACTACCTAGTTCGTGCTGCGTGTAGCATGGAGTCCGAACTAGCGGACATTTAAAAATGGCAGAGCCCAGCAACATGCAAATGAAGCCCGGGAAATTCAAATCCCGGGCTTCATTTGCAACTCCGGTTGCCTACATTAACCACCCTAGTTCGAACTAGGGTGGTAATGTAGACATACACTTAGAGATTTATAAATCAGGAAGCTTGCCTCCAAGAGTTTTAAAAGACCTGGCCAAGGAGCTCACAGGATTTCATTGGCTGGTGATCTAGAAGATCTGCTCAAGCCATTATTTTTGGAAAATGCTAGGGCTTATGTTATACATTATTTTTGGAAAATGCTAGGGTTAGAGCAGTAGTTTATCGCAACAGCCACTTTTGGACTTGGAATCTCTGAGGATAAAACTTTGCCCATGTAAATTGGCAGCACATTATGCCATCTGTTGGCAATGCAGAGCATATGACACAAGCTAGGTGAGGAAGCACACAAATACCACAACCATCAATGAGACAGAGAGTGCAGTGGGTTTGAGAGAATTTTAATTCTGAAGCCAGAAAGATGGGGAATTGATTCGTGCAGCATGGGGAAAAATGGAAAATGGAATCCGGAAAAGATGGGATCTTTCTTTCTTTCTTTCTTTCTTTCTTTCTTTCTTTCTTTCTTTCTTTCTTTCTTTCTTTCTTTCTTTCTTTCTTTCTTTCTTTCTTTCTTTCTACTGAGGACCAGCTCCTACGTCAGCAGTGGAACCCAAAGCAATGGCATGACTTGGAAGATTTACAGAGCAGACTAATGTATCTGTTGCATAATACTTCCAGTGCCACTTAGGGATTCAAAGCTCAGGACCAGGGAAGAGATCTGCAAAATATTCAGAGCAAATATGGCAAGCTTCATAGCATGGAACATGGAAGAGGGGAATCATATGTCCTGTTGGTCAGCTGGGGAAACTGAGTCTGGAGGTGTGGAAGGTTCATTGGGGCTCAGCAGCACATCGGGATCGATGCTCATGTAAATGGGTTCTTTTTCAGCCTTGGCTCTCCGCGATCTACGTGTTGCAATTCTCGTAGAGTCTGCACACAAAAAGTCACAATTTTGGAGTTTTTATCACGCTTCCAACCCACCTCTCCCGGCTGGCCCGGCCCTGGGGAAGGAGGGATGAAACAGCAGGTGGGAGAACCAGTAGAGGGTGCTGTGGTAGACTCACGGATGATCTCCATGGTGCTAGTGGATGCTGTGCTCAGACAGCAAGGTGAGCAGGTCCAGAGGGGATGATCTCCCCCTTAGAGTCAGGGTGACCCCTGTTTCCCAGAGCTGCACTAGGGGGTGCTGTCCTCCAGGAAGCAGGGTGAGGAAGCTCAGCATGGCTTTCAGGGCTGCCCTCAATGTCCCAGTGAGACAGGAGTGTCACCCCCAACCTTCAGTCCTAACACGCTTCAGCAGCTCATTCCCACCCCTGCCATGTCAGTGTCATTCCAGAGCCGCCTTAGACCCCTGTCCACAATGGTTGGTCATTCACCCAATGCGCCCCACCCCAGAGGTGGCTGCATGTCAGCGAATGGCTGAAGAACTCCCTATGGGAACAGGGCTTATGACAATCACACTACCCAGCCAGCTAAGGGGCATGAGCAGGCAGACACAGAAGGAGGGAGACATTTCAGCTTTGGTGGGTCATTTAGGGTGTGAGGACGAGTCCGCAAGACCCTGTGAATCAGGGCTCCCTGCCCCCACAAAAACCAGTTACCCTGGTGCTTCATCAGGAAGTAGGTGGTGAGGAAGATGAGGCCATTGAGGGTAAAGAAGGAGCCGCCCACAGCCAACACCCGGGACAAGTTGCCTGTGGTAGAGGGAAGAGACATGATGGAGTTGGAGGTACAATGCCCTGGTCCGTGTGTGTGTGTGTGTGTGTGTGTGTGTGTGTATAAAGGCTGAGGATCCGATGTCCCAGCAACTGCTGGGAAAGACAGAAATGGATGATCCCGGGGAAAGTGGTAACGATAGAATGGTAGAATTGTCCTGGCCTCTGTATTGTTGATTCGTAAGTGGTTGGTGAGGCAGTTTTAAAACTTCCCAATGTCATTTTCTTGTTCTGCAATTTACAATATCCCAGTCTCTGACTCTCGTTCCTTCCTTGTTCCCTGAGTGAGAATCCACTTTCATTTGTGATGTTTAAAGGGACTCATCCTCCAATAAAGAATCATTTTTAGAAAATGTGTGAAAGACCTCTTTTCATCCATAAATCTTCTAACTAAACACATGAAAAAAACCCCATATAGGAGCCATGCTAGTTTGACCCAAAATGGAAAAAATGTTCATTTCCTCCCCCCTCCCCATGCCCTCTGTGGCCAAAGTGTACATATCTGTCAATGAAACCAGAGAGCAGGTCACAACACAAAAAGGGGGTGTGGCGACCTGTCAAAATATATATGACGAATGGCATGTAGAGTGGTACTACTCTTTCTCCCGTGGGGTATGACGGACCGTGCAGCACTCACTTTTCACATAGATATCCACTGGCTCGCTCCTCTTGGATGGGATATTCCGGCCCAACATACGCACCCAGTAGGAGCAGGTGAACAACCCAGATACCTCTGGCCCCGTGATGCTCAGCTGGTAGGTGTAGTTTCTCCGGAATGAAGCCAAGGCTGAGATAGCGATTCTATCTCCAAAGTACTGGAAGCCTTTAATGTTGTCTGCCAGAGGTGGCGCAGAACATGCAAGATCCACGGAGGTGCCGGGGCGGTATTCCTTGTACTGAGGATGCACAGAGAGGGATGGAGCCTGGGGTGCATCTGGGAAACATCAATTTCCATTGGCACCTCCCCATATTGGAGAACAGAGAACCAGCATTTTTAATCCCATCCCTTTGTGTTGCCAGGGTCCCCTTTCTAGTGTCCAAATGTGTGGCTAATGTTCTTTTCTGTGAAGGTTGGGTTCTTCCGTGCTTTTGAAGAGCCCAATGTTTTTAAAAATCTGATGGTGGCCAAAAGAGCAGGAACTCGAAAACAAGGGGGTTGCTCATATAGAAAAGACCAAACTGCATTAGGAATTTAAGGGTACGTCTAAACTACATGCCTCCGTCGACGGAGGCATGTAGATTAGCCAGATCGGCAGAGGGAAATGGCTGCCCCGCTCTGCCGATCAGCTGTTTGTCGGCAGATCGGGGCAGTCTGGACGCGACGCGCCGACAAAGAAGCCTTTCTTGATCGGCACAGGTAAACCTGGTTTCACGAGGCATACCTGTGCCGATCAAGAAAGACTTCTTTGTCGGCGTGGCGCATCCAGACTGCCCCGATCTGCCGACAAACAGCTGATCGGCAGAGTGGGGCAGCCATTTAAATTTAAATGAAGCCGCGATTATTTTAATCGCGGCTTCATTTCCCTCTGCCGATCTGGCTAATCTACATGCCTCCATCGATGGAGGCATGTAGTTTAGATGTACCCTAAGTGCTCTCTTGGAGGAATGGGGAATGTTCTCATTGAGGACGAGAACTAAGAGGAAAAGAAATGCCTTCAAGTGCTTAAATTCATGACTGCGAGACACCCCAGTTCATGGACTCCATGGAGACCTTGGATTTCTGGCTTGTTTCAACGATCTCTAACCCTCCAGAGGTTATGTGCTGGCCCCCTTCATCCTGAACAGTCACTTGAAATGTGTGTCAAGTCCTTGCTCTAGATAATCACCTCCACTTTGGATGGAGCTGGGACACCCCAGGAAATGTCCCCACCCAAGCTGAGCCATGTGTAGCTGGAAGGAGACTTTCCACCCAATTTCCTTCTAACCAGTATGGCCAGATGGTGATATGACTTTCTATTGAACCCCACACACTGGCTGTTAAGTCCTCAGCAAGGGCTCGGGGCTGTAGTGGGAAGAGATGCATCTCCCTGAGCCATGAAGCGACCACAGCCAGGCGAGAGGGTCCCCTCCCTGTTGACCCCAGCATGGAGCTGGGGGGCTTTGGGCAGGTGCTGGCGGAGATGTAGCCAACATGTTTGGCTCCTAGGTGTAGACTATGGGGCTCCGTGCTCTGCCCCCACCCAGAGCAACATCCCTTCACTCCCATTGGCTGGGTATCGGCCAATGGGGACTAGAGGGTAGCGCACCACAAAGCCTCATGCCCCCTCCAGGAGATGCCCAGGGAAACCTGAGTCCCAAATCCCTGCCCCATCCTGAGTCCCTCCCCAAACCTGGACCTCCTTCACCCTAAACCTCTCATCTCTGTCCCTGCCCCCAAACACTCAGCCCCAGAATAAATCCGGTATCTCCTGCTGCACCCCAAGCCAGAACCTGCACCTCCCCGCCTCACACCACAGTCCTGAGCTCTTCCCCAAATCTGAAGCCCCCTTGGGCACCCTAAACTCCTCATCTCCAGTCCCTCACGGGAGCCTGCCTCCCCCCCCAGCCGGAGCCCTCCCACACCCCAACTACCTGTGCCCCATCCAAATCTTGGTCTCCACCCCCACCACCCACCTACAGATTGATGTGAGTGATGTGGTACGGCACCTCCATCGTGGGGCACATGGACATAAAAGAGTCCAGGGTAGACCGGGGGGGGTCTCTAGGAATGAAAGTCTGGAATGAAACCTCCAGGAATACTTCCAACCCAAAGGGGGGATCTAGACACCACAGGGTGTTCCTGGCACCCACAGATGTTGCTCCAAACAAAGACATCACCCCACACACCTTTTGCCTCTAGGTCAACACAGCTCAGAGAAGGCAGCAGAGGTAGGAGACTCAAGGGGGTGGGGGATGGAGAAGGGAACACAAAAACTCGAGGAAGCCGCGACATACCCAGTACTCGAATGTAGACGGAGGAGCTCTTCTCAGATGGGGCTTCTTTCCCGGATACCTCCCTCCTGTAGGCGCAGCTGTACTCCCCGGCGGTAGACTGGTTAGCCGTGAGATGGAGCCACGCTTCTCTGTAGGCTTTGTGGGGCTTCATGGAGAGCGGCTTCCCCCCACTTGGGTCAAAGAACTCGAAACTTGTCACGCCTTCGGCCCCCCGAGCTGAGCACCGGAGGGTGAGCTGCTCGCCCTCAACAAACTGTCGGAGTAGGGGGTGCAGAGAGAGTTTGGGGGCTGATAGACGGGCTGGAATGGAAATGGGGATTACTGCAGAGGGGGAGATATCCAGGGAGAGAGGGAGAAGACATGGGGGGATGAGACCCGGATCCAGACCTCACCCATCCCATCCTGCCCCCAAGCTCTACGACCGATACAGAACCTTCAGCTACCTCTCGCCTTTACCTGAAGGAGACACTGGGCTGGGAAACATCTGGAGAGCAGCTGAAAAAGGGAAAAGAGGGAGTGAAAACTCAGGAAAAGAAAGAAAGAAAGAAAGAAAGAAAGAAAGAAAGAAAGAAAGAAAGAAAGAAAGAAAGAAAGAAAGAAAGAAAGAAAGAAAGAAAGAAGGCAGAGGTCACTCACCTAGCGCAAGCAGGAGTCTCAGTACCATGATGAGCTGGTTCCTCTGCTGTGAGAATATGGGTTCTCTGCCTAACTCATGCGCCTCTGTCAGTTTGGGGCTATATTAAGCATTTCCTATCCCCTGGCTTATCAGATGCACAATACCCCTCCCAGACTGATTTTCATGGTTCAGATTGTTCAAAAAAGGGACTTGAGGGCTGGTCTTATCTCGGCATCTACCCACTTTATTTCTAATACCACCTCTTCTTTCTTTCTTTCTTTCTTTCTTTCTTTCTTTCTTTCTTTCTTTCTTTCTTTCTTTCTTTCTTTCTTTCTTTCTTTCTTTCTTTCTTTCTTTCTTTCTCAGGAGTGGCACCAAAAGCACACTAAGCATGCCTTTCTACCGCCACCCTGCTGGCCCCTCTTCACTCCTCTCTACTGCCACCCTGCTTGCCCCTCTTCACTCCTCTCTACTGCCGCCCTGCTGGCCCCTCTTCACTCCTCTCTATTGCCGCCCTGCTGGCCCCTCTTCACTCCTCTCTACTGCCGCCCTGCTGGCCCCTCTTCACTCCTCTCTACTGCCACCCTGCTTGCCCCTCTTCACTCCTCTCTACTGCCGCCCTGCAGGCCCCTCTTCACTCCTCTCTACTGCCGCCCTGCTGGCCCCTCTTCACTCCTCTCTATTGCCGCCCTGGTGGCCCCTCTTCACTCCTCTCTACTGCCGCCCTGCTGGCCCCTCTTCACTCCTCTCTATTGCCGCCCTGGTGGCCCCTCTTCACTCCTCTCTACTGCCGCCCTGCTGGCCCCCCTCACTCCTCTCTACTGCCGCCCTGCTGGCCCCTCTTCACTCCTCTCTACTGCCACCCTGCTGGCCCCTCTTCACTCCTCTCTATTGCCGCCCTGCTGGCCCCTCTTCACTCCTCTCTATTGCCGCCCTGCTGGCCCCTCTTCACTCCTCTCTACTGCCGCCCTGGTGGCCCCTCTTCACTCCTCTCTATTGCCGCCCTGGTGGCCCCTCTTCACTCCTCTCTACTGCCGCCCTGCTGGCCCCCCTCACTCCTCTCTACTGCCGCCCTGCTGGCCCCTCTTCACTCCTCTCTACTGCCGCCGTGCTGGCCCCTCTTCACTCCTCTCTACTGCCACCCTGCTGGCCCCTCTTCATTCCTCTCTATTGCCGCCCTGCTGGCCCCTCTTCACTCCTCTCTATTGCCGCCCTGCTGGCCCCTCTTCACTCCTCTCTACCGCCGCCCTGCTGGCCCCTCTTCACTCCTCTCTACTGCCGCCCTGCTGGCCCCTCTTCACTCCTCTCTACCGCCGCCCTGCTGGCCCCTCTTCACTCCTCTCTACCGCCGCCCTGCTGGCCCCTCTTCACTCCTCTCTACTGCCGCCCTGCTGGCCCCTCTTCACTCCTCTCTATTGCCGCCCTGGTGGCCCCTCTTCACTCCTCTCTACTGCCGCCCTGCTGGCCCCTCTTCACTCCTCTCTACTGCCGCCCTGCTGGCCCCTCTTCACTCCTCTCTACTGCCGCCCTGCTGGCCCCTCTCCACTCCTCTCTACTGCCACCCTGCTGGCCCCTCTTCACTCCTCTCTACCGCCACCCTGCTGGCCCCTCTTCACTCCTCTCTACTGCCACCCTGCTGGCCCCTCTTCACTCCTCTCTACCGCCATCCTGCTGGCCTCTCTTCACTCCTCTCTACTGCCACCCTGCTGGCCCCTCTTCTCTCCTCTCTACCGCCATCCTGCTGGCCCCTCTTCACTCCTCTCTACTGCCACCCTGCTGGCCCCTCTTCACTCCTCTCTACTGCCACCCTGCTGGCCCCTCTTCACTCCTCTCTACTGCCACCCTGCTGGCCCCTCTTCATTCCTCTCTACCGCCACCCTGCTGGCCCCTCTTCACTCCTCTCTACTGCCGCCCTGCTGGCCCCTCTTCACTCCTCTCTACTGCCGCCCTGCTGGCCCCTCTTCATTCCTCTCTACCGCCACCCTTCTGGCCCCTCTTCACTGCTCTCTACTGCCACCCTGCTGGCCTCTCTTCACTCCTCTCTACTGCCGCCCTGCTGGCCCCTCTTCATTCCTCTCTATTGCCACCCTGCTGGCCCCTCTTCACTCCTCTCTACTGCCGCCCTGCTGGCCCCTCTCCACTCCTCTCTACTGCCACCCTGCAGACCCCTCTTCACTCCTCTCTACCACACCCTGCTGGCCCCTCTTCACTCCTCTCTACTGCCACCCTGCTGGCCCCTCTTCACTCCTCTCTACTGCCACCCTGCAGACCCCTCTTCATTCTTCTCTTCTGCCACCCTGCAGGCCCCTCTTCACTCCTCTCTACCACCACCCTACAGGCCACTCTTCACTCCTCTCTACCGCCGCCCTGCTGGCCCCTCATCACACCTTTCTATTACTGCCCAGCTCTCTGCTCGTCACACCGCTCTACTGCAACCCTGCTGGCCCCACGTCATGCCTCTCTACTGCCGCCCTGTTGGGCACTCCTCTCGCCTTCCTATCCCCGCCCTGCTAGCCCCTTGTCATGCCTCTCTACCACCACTCTGGAGGTCGCTCTTACACCTCTTGGCCACCATCCTTCTGGATGCTTATTGCCCCGGTCTGCTGCCACCCTGCTGTCTCTCACTCACCCTCTGCTGCCCTCCATCTCTCAGCTGTGATGTCTGCCCATCGGGCTCTTAGTAAATTTCAACTCTTTCGAGGCTGGACAGAAAACTGCCCCATCTCTCATGACTTCAGCCCCTTGGGATTTTTACTAGGTAGACACGCAGCTGTACCACAACCGAAATCAGAAGGAGGCTCTGGTGGAAACCTGCGTGGCTCTGTTCTGTGAGCAGTGGGGCTCTCAACAGGTCGGAGCAGCCCAGGAAGTATTCCTCGGAATGTGTGTAGTCCGTAGTTCAGCATACCTGCCCACTCCCTAGTTATCCTCCCAGGCCTATGCCTGCCCAGCCCCTGCTGAGCAAGCTGCTTTCAGAGCAGATGAAGCACAGACCAGAAAGACAGACACTGGCCACTGTATGTCATGATCCCTGCACTCACAGCAAACCTAGCTGGCCCACAGGCTCCTCACATCCCCTCACCAGCTCCCTCCTGGCCTCTCATCACATCCCCCCACCAGCACACTTCTGGCCCCTCATCACATGCCCCCATCATTACATTTCTTGCCCTATGTCACATTCCTCCACCATCCCTCCACCGCCTCCTCCAGAGAGGGAGATTCCACCACCTCCCTTGGCAATTTATTCCAATATTTGCCCACCCTGACAGTTAGGAATTTTTTCCTAATGTCCAATCTAAACCTCCCCTGCTGCACTTTAAGCCCATTACTCCTTGTCCTGTCCTCAGAAACCAAGAGGAACAAATTTTCTCCTTTCTCCTTGTGACACCCTTTTAGATATTTGAAAACCGCTATCATGTCCCCCCTTAATCTTCTTTTTTCCAAACTAAACAAGCCCAGTTCATGAAGCCTGGCTTCATAGGTCATGTTCTCTAGGCCTTTAATCATTCTTGTCGCTCTTCTCTGGACCCTTTCCAATTTCTCCACATCTTTCTTGAAATGTGGTGCCCAGAACTGGACACAGTACTCCAGCTGAGGCCTAACTAGTGCAGAGTAGAGCGGCAGAATGACTTCACGAGTTTTGCTTACAACACACCTGTTGATACAACCTAGAATCATATTTGCTTTTTTTGCAACAGCATCACACTGTTCACTCATATTCAGCTTGTGGTCCACTATGACCCCTAGATCCCTTTCCGCCATGCTCCTTCCTAGACAGTCGCTTCCCATCTCTCAGATGCAACCATCAGCCTCTTAGTTATTTTCAACTCTTCTGCAGGCCGGGCAGGAACACTGCCCCATCCCACTTGCTTTGCGCCCTGCTGAGCAAGCGCTTTTCTGCTCCACGGTAGCTTTTTCTTTTAAATGACACTGCTCATGGTATTTCATAATCCCTGCGTTCACTACCAGCCTAGCTGGCCCACAGGCACGAATTCAGCTGATTGCAACGAGCAAACTCCACTCCCACTGCTGACTATCCAGCAAAGCCAAGCGGAGCAGGAGCAAACTGTGTTTGCATAGACACCCCCCGAGTCTCTCGCCTCCACCTGACTATGGGGGAAGCATCCTTCAGTCCTTGCTTCCGCTGGAATATTTTCCCAGCTGGGCTTCCCCTGTGGGACTCACTGTGGCTGGTTCGAAAGTGCTGTGTGGTGGCTAGGAGCCACAGGCGATGTGGTTGCTGACAGGCACTGAGGGGAAGGTGAAATAGGCCAGTGTGGATTGACGGATTCCCCCATGAACTCCCAGGAAAGGCGGGCACCGGGTCAGCAGGGAAACCCATCTCCCAGGAGAGCGAGAACTCCAGGAGTCCACCTCTGAGCAGGGACAGGTGAGGAGCCGAGATGAGGGGGCTTTGGTGGGCCACAGAAGGGAGGTAGAACTGTGCTTCCTCCGAACTGGGAGGGGACGACAGGAAAAGGCGGGCGGATGGTTCAGAGAACAGGGCTGAGCAGCGGTTTTGGCCAGAAACTCACAGCTGGGCTGTGGAGGGGAAAAGGGAGAGATTAGAGTCTCTGCAGGATTTCCTGTGAGCTGGGGGGAGAGGGGGAGGCTGTGACTTCTCTGAGGGCATGTGATGGAGGGAGGGAGACCCTGCCCCGGAGACCAGTTCAGCATTGTGCTAACTCACCTTCTGCCTGCGCTGGGTAAGTTTTGTCCCCCTTTTTCTTTCTTTCTTTCTTTCTTTCTTTCTTTCTTTCTTTCTTTCTTTCTTTCTTTCTTTCTTTCTTTCTTTCTTTCTTTCTTTCACTTTTTAACCTTTTTCTTTCTTTCTTTCTTTCTTTCTTTCTTTCTTTCTTTCTTTCTTTCTTTCTTTCTTTGGGTGTGTCTAGACTACATGCCTCCTTCGACGGTTTCACGAGGCTTACCTGTGTCGATGAAGAAAGGCTTCTTTGTCGGGGCATCGCGTCCAGACTCCCCCGATCTGCCGACAAACAGCTGATCGGCAGATCGGGGCAGCCATTTAAATTTAAATGAAGCCGCGATTATTTTAATCGCGGCTTCATTTCCCTCTTCCGATCTGGCTAATCTACATGGCTCCGTCGACGGAGGCATGTAGTCTAGACACACCCTTTCTTTCTTTCACTTTTTAACTTCTTTCTTTCTTTCTTTCTTTCTTTCTTTCTTTCTTTCTTTCTTTCTTTCTTTCTTTCTTTCTTTCTTTCTTTCTTTCTTTCTTTCTTTCTTTCTTTCACTTTTTAACCTTTTTCTTTCTTTCTTTCTTTCTTTCTTTCTTTCTTTGGGTGTGTCTAGACTACATGCCTCCTTCGACGGTTTCACGAGGCTTACCTGTGTCGATGAAGAAAGGCTTCTTTGTCGGGGCATCGCGTCCAGACTCCCCCGATCTGCCGACAAACAGCTGATCGGCAGATCGGGGCAGCCATTTAAATTTAAATGAAGCCGTGATTATTTTAATCGCGGCTTCATTTCCCTCTTCCGATCTGGCTAATCTACATGGCTCCGTCGACGGAGGCATGTAGTCTAGACACACCCTTTCTTTCTTTCACTTTTTAACTTCTTTCTTTCTTTCTTTCTTTCTTTCTTTCTTTCTTTCTTTCTTTCTTTCTTTCTTTCTTTCTTTCTTTCTTTCTTTGGGTGTGTCTAGACTACATGCCTCCTTCGACGGTTTCACGAGGCTTACCTGTGTCGATGAAGAAAGGCTTCTTTGTCGGGGCATCGCGTCCAGACTCCCCCGATCTGCCGACAAACAGCTGATCGGCAGATCGGGGCAGCCATTTAAATTTAAATGAAGCCGCGATTATTTTAATCGCGGCTTCATTTCCCTCTTCCGATCTGGCTAATCTACATGGCTCCGTCGACGGAGGCATGTAGTCTAGACACACCCTTTCTTTCTTTCACTTTTTAACTTCTTTCTTTCTTTCTTTCTTTCTTTCTTTCTTTCTTTCTTTCTTTCTTTCTTTCTTTGGGTGTGTCTAGACTACATGCCTCCTTCGACGGTTTCACGAGGCTTACCTGTGTCGATGAAGAAAGGCTTCTTTGTCGGGGCATCGCGTCCAGACTCCCCCGATCTGCCGACAAACAGCTGATCGGCAGATCGGGGCAGCCATTTAAATTTAAATGAAGCCGCGATTATTTTAATCGCGGCTTCATTTCCCTCTTCCGATCTGGCTAATCTACATGGCTCCGTCGACGGAGGCATGTAGTCTAGACACACCCTTTCTTTCTTTCACTTTTTAACCTCTTTCTTTCTTTCTTTCTTTCTTTCTTTCTTTCTTTCTTTCTTTCTTTCTTTCTTTCTTTCTTTCTTTCTTTCTTTCTTTCTTTCTTTCTTTCTTTCTTTCTTTCTTTCTTTCTTTCTTTCTTTCTTTCTTTCTTTCTTTCTTTCTTTCTTTCTTTCTTTCCCCATCTCCCCCATTTCCTCCCAGTGCCCCAAAGCCCATGTGCATGGAGGTCTCATCAACTCCATTCTCTCCTCCAGCCTGTCTCCAGTTACTTCCCCGGCTGGTGTCTCCCAGAGATAATGCCCAAGCCTGTCCACGCCGAGATACCACTGCTTGGGGTGGGGATGTCTCTTAAGCCAGAGTGCGGTTCTTCCTCCCATTTCAGCTGTGGGCTGTGGCAGGAAAGGTTGGGGGGATGTGAGCTCAGAGATCTCTGTCTCCCCCTTTGCTCCTTACACCCACCCACAGCCCCAGTTCATTCTGACCTCACCCCATTCTCAGCCCAGGGCAGGTGAGATGAATTGGGTGGGTCTCAACCCAGGTCTTGGCAGGAAGGCTGAGGCCGGGCGGGGGCTGGATACCAAATACCCCTCTGCCCCTTACAGAGAAAGGGCTGTGCACTGGAGGGGAAGGGGGTTTCTATGTCTATGTGAGTGGGGAGGACCTCAGTGCGCATGAACAGCTAAGTTCTGGGAACTGCTGATTTCGCCCGTTTCCTCGGTAGAGTGAAACGGCACCTTTTGGCCCCACCCACTCAGATAGGAAATGCCCTGCCCCCATGTCCACTAGTTCTTTCTCCTTTACTCCCTGTCCATGAAACCATGGGGCATGAGGGGCTGGGATGCAGGGTTGTCCCCCAGCTTCTGAAGAGGCAGAATTTGTGCTGTGTTCACCTTCCCCCTCTCAGCTCAAAGGGCTCAGGCTGTGAGCAGACTCAGGCAAGGGGGCAATCCTGTCCCTATCTCAAGATTTCCTCCTTCGCCTGGCCTATGAGGTGCTCCTGGATTGATTCTCTTTCATCTCTGTCACCCCACGTGCCAAAGCCCTTCGGCACGTTCTGTGCTAGTTTCCACTCATTCTGGGGGTTTGGATGCAGGGTGAAGATGAGGGTGGCTATTTGCTGCTGGATCTCGGTTGGTTATGACTTGGTGCAATAGACCCTTGGATATGTTTAAAATCGGGAAATCTGGAGAACTTTCATCCAATAGTTTTAAAAGACCTGGCTGAGGAGCTCACGGAACTTGATTGGCTGGTTTTCTAAAAGATCTGCTTTCGCCATTATTTTTAGTTCATCCTATGTCCCCTGTTTTACGTGAGGTCAGATTAGTTTATCACAGTGATCCCTGGTGGCTTTGGAATCCATGGCTACATCTAAACAGTAGGGCTACGTCTGCACTGCATGATTTTCCGGAAATGCTTTTGACGGAAAAGCACTTTTTGTGGAAAAGCGTCCGTGGCCAATCTAGACGCGCTTTTCCGCAAAAAAGCCCCGATCGCCATTTTCACGATCAGGGCTTTTTTGCGGAAAACAAATCTCAGCTGTCTACACTGGCCCTTTTGCACAAAAGTTTTTCGAAAAAAGACTTTTGCCCGAACGAGGGCAGCATAGTGTTTCCACAAAAGCACTGATGATTTTACATGAGATCGTCAGTGCTTTTGCGGAAATTCAAGCGGCCAGTGTAGACAGCTGGCAAGTTTTTCCGCAAAAGCAGATGATTTTGCGGAAAAACTTGCCAGTCTAGACACAGCCTAGGATTATTTCGGAAGAACCTTTTTTCAGAAGAGATCTGCCAAAAATCTTCTCCCGAAAGAGAGCATCCACACTATAAAAGCACATCGAAAAAGCAATCTTCTTTTTCAAAAGAGAGTATTCTGACTGAATGGACGCTCTCTCGCACATAAGCTGGGATTGCTTTGGGTGGAAGGGCCACCAGGGGACCTGTGCTTTTTCCTCTTTCCTCTTTTTCCGAAAGAACTCCCACTTCCCCATCCACACATGTCTTTTTCCGAAAGCACTCTTTCAGAAAACGGCTTCTTCCTTGTAGAATGAGGATTACCAATGCTGGAAGAACCCCTCTGTTCTTCTGATACAATTTCAAAAGAACGCCATTGCAGCATGGACATAACTGGAGGGGTTTTTTTTTCAGAAAAACAGCCGTTTTTCCAAAAAAAATCCTCTTCAGTATAGACATAGCCTATGAGGGATAGGAATTGCCAGTGAAAATGGGCAGCAAATCATGCCATCTGGTAGCAATGCGAAGGATAGGACACAACCTGCGGGAGGAAGCACATTGATACCATAACTGAGTCAGATAGTCCAGCGGGATGGAGAGAATTTTTATTGCCAGAAGCGTGGGGAGCTGACTGGAATTCGTGCAGCTTGGGAAAAAGCTTTTCTTTCTTTCTTTCTTTCTTTCTTTCTTTCTTTCTTTCTTTCTTTCTTTCTTTCTTTCTTTCTTTCTTTCTTTCTTTCTTTCTTTCTTGTCCACTTCTGCGTTGGGATCCAAAGCTCACGACCAGGGAAGAGACCTGCAGAATATTGTAAGCAAACACGGCAAGCTTCATGGCACAGCAAATGAAAGGTGGCCATCATGTGTCCTGTTTCTCCACTGGGAAAACTGAGGCTGGTGGTGTGGTAGGTTCATCACTCAGAATCTCAGCCAGATCAGGGTTGGAGGACTTTGGGGATCCTTCTACAGGTTTGGCTCTCTGCAATCTCCGTTTTGTAACTGTCCTAGAATCTGCAAACCAAAAGTGACAACTTTGGAGTTTATCCCACACTTCCGACCCACCTCTCACGGACGGACAGGAAAAGAGGGAAAGGGGGATGAAGAAGTGGGTGGGACAACCAGTAGAGGGCGCTGTAGCTCTCCATGGTGCTAGTGCATGGTGTGCTGTAATTCTAGGTCATGAGGGGATGCTCTCCCCCTTAGAGTTGGGGTGACCCCAATTTTCTAAAGCTGCACTAGGGGGTGCTGTCCTCCAGGGCGCAGTGTGAGCAGGCTCAGTTGGGGGCTGTCTCCTGACTTTCAGGGCTGGCCTCGATGTATCAATGAGACAGGAGTGTGGCCTCCAACCTTCAGTCCTAACACGCTTCAGCAGCTCATTCCCACCCCTGCCATGTCAGTGTCATTCCAGAGCCGCCTTAGACCCCTGTCCACAATGGTTGGTCATTCACCCAATGCGCCCCACCCCAGAGGTGGCTGCATGTCAGCTAATGGCTGAAGAACTCCCTATGGGAACAGGGCTCATGACAAACACAATACCCAGCCAGCAAAGGGACATGAGCAGGTAGAGACACAAAGGGGGAGACATTTCGGCCTTGGTGGGACATTTAGGGTGTGAGGACGAGTTCCCCAAACCTGCCAATCAGGGCTCTCTGCCCCCCACAAAAACCAGTTACCTTGGTGCTTCATTAGGAAGTAGGTGACGAGGAAGATGAGGCCATTGAGGGTGAAGAAGGAGCCGCCCACAGCCAACACCCGGGACAAGTTGCCTGTGGTGGAGGGAAGAGACATGATGGAGTTGGAGGTACAATGCCCTGTTCAGTGTGTGTGTGTGTATGTGTGTGTGTGTGTGTTATAATGCCCCATTCAGAGCGAGTGTGTGCGTGCGCGTGTGTGTGGTATAGTGTCCTGTTCCCTGTGTGCATGTGTGTTATAATATCCTGTTCGGTGTGTGTGTGTGTGTGTGTGTGTGTGTGTGTGTTATAATGACCCATTCAGTGTGTTCGTGTGTGTGTGGGATAATGCCCCATTCAGTGTGAGTGTGTGCGAGTGTGTGTGTCCGTGTGTGGTATAATGCCCCATTCAGTGTGTGTGCGTGCGTGCGTGTGTGGTATAATACCCTGTTCAGTATGTGTGTGTGTGTTATAATGCCCTGTTCTCTCTCTGTGTGTGTGTGTGTGTGTGCGTGTGTGTGTATAAAGGCTGAGGATCAGATGTCCCAGCAACTGCTGGGAAAGACAGAAACTGAAGATCCTAGCTATGAAACAAAATAATATAATAATGTTTTGGGGTCCTTTGGTTGTAATAACAAACCTAAACAGCCACCCAAAACTGAATGGCTGCCCTGCAGCTCTGGCTACAAAATGTGGCCGGAAAACTCTCCAGCGGAACTTCTCAGACACAGCACACGTGCCATGGAGGCTTCTTGACTCATCTTACTGCAAACGATCTGTCCAGCTCGCTGAAAAAAACATCTATACAAAGGGGAAGTGATATTAATGCATTTGCCTCGTTCTTTATGTTGCTTGCAGTTTCAGGGTGAAACAGGGTGAGATTCGAAACATTTCTTGTTTACAGAACTAATTCTGTGAACTTGCTTTATTCGTTGTGGAATGAACACGGAACAATTATTTAGAATCACTCAAAACCTCACTGCTACTCATAAAAATCTGCTTTGTATTTTGTATCTATAACGGTGCTGTTTGAAATGTGAATTGCCATCCTCGGAGGAACAAGAGTTAATGCATGTTCTTTCCACATTGAGGAAGGGTGGATTGTACAGACATTCCTGGTCAAGCTGCAAGAGCTCTGGGATGTTTGTTTACAGGGCTGATATACTTGGCACTTGCTTGTTGATTCATGAATGTTTGGCAAGGCAGTTCTAAAGCTTGCTCCATGCCAATTTCCTGTCCTGCAATTTACACTCTCTGACCTTGTTCCTTTTTCGTTCATTGAGTGAGAATCTTCTTTCATTTGTAAATTTAAAAGGAGTTCCTCCTTCATTTGTTTAAATGTGCACAAACCTCTTTTTATGCAAAATGTCTCCAACTAAAACACATTAAAAAAAGCACACAAGCTATGGCGATTAAACCCACAAAGAAAAAAAAATTACATGGACATTTGTTCTAAAATGCTCACGGTGACCAAAGTGTACATATCTAGAAATCAAGCCAGAGAGCAGGACTTAAAGAAAACAGGAGGCGTGGCAACCTGTCAAAATATATATGACGAATGGTATGTAGAGTGGTACTACTCTTTTTCCCTGCCTTGAGGTATGATGGACAGTGCAGCGCTCACCTCTCACATAGATGTCCACTGGCTTGCTCCTCTTGGATTGGACATTCCGTCCCAACAGATTTACCCAGTAGCAGCAGCTGAACGACCCAGATACCTCTCGCCCGGTGATGCTCATGATGTAGGTGTGGTTTCTCTGTGATGAAATCATGGTCGAGATAGCGATCCTATCTCCAAAGTACTGGAAGCCTTCAATGTCATCTGCTAGAGCTGGTGCAGAGCACTCAAGTTCCACGGAGGTGCCAGGGTGGTATTCCTTGTGCTGGGGGTGCACGGAGAAGGTCGGAGCCTCGGGTGCACCTGGGAACCATCAATTTTCATTGGCACCTCCCCATATTGGAGAACAGACGAGCAGCATTTTTAATCTCATTGCCCTGCGGCTCACCATGACCTCTCCCGAAGCCCTCGAATCTGACCTCCGAAACGTGTTCCTTTCACCCACAGAGGTTGCGCCAAGCAAAGACATGACCCCACCCACTTCCCACAGGTGATACCAAACAGCTCAAGATAGTTAAGATGAAAGCAGACGGCAAAGAGCTTCAGAAAGATCTCCCCAAACTAAGTGACTGGGCAACAAAATGGCAAATGAAAGTGAATGTGGATAAATGTGAAGAAATGCACATTGGAAAAAAATAGTCCGAACGATACATGCAATATGATGGGGACTAATTTAGCTACAACTACTGAAAAGAGAGATCTTGGAGTCATTGTGGATAATTCTCTGAAAACATCCACTCTGTGTGCAGCAGCAGTTAAAAAAAAAACCCCAACATTCAGCATGTTAGGAATCATTAAAAACGGAAGAGAAAATAAGACAGAGAATATCTTATTGCCTCTATATAACACCATGGGAGGCCCACGACTTGAATACTGCGTACAGATGTGGTCACCTCATCACAAAGCAGATCTCTTGGCATTGGAAAACGTTCAAAGAAAGGCAACACAAACGATGCAGGGTTTGGAACGGGTCCCATAGGAAGAGAGATTAAAAAGATTTGGATTTTTCTGCTTCAAAAAGAAGAAACTAAGGAGAGAGAGGATCGAGGTCTATACAATCACATCCAGTGTGGAAAAGGTGAATAAGGAAAAGTTATTAACTTATTCCCACAATATAAGAACTAGGGGTCACCCAATGAAATGAAGAGGCAGCAAGTGTCAAACAAATCAAAGAAAGCTTTTCTTCGTGTTAACCTGTGGAACTCCTCGACAGAGACTATGGTGAAGGCCAGGACTTTAACAGGATTCGGAAAAGAGCTAGATAGTTTCATGGAGGTTAGGTCTGTCCATGGCGATTAACCAGGAGGAACTTAAAAAGCAACAAATGCTCTAGAAGCACTTATAGGACCGGGAGGGGTAAGAATGGTGTCCCTGACCTCTGTTTATTTGGCTGATTGTATGTTCTGTCTCTGATAATCTGGGGTCGACACGGCTCGGAGAGGGCAGCAGAGGTAGGAGACTCAACGGGATGGGGGATGGAGGGAGGAACACAAAATCTGAGGAAGCCGCGACATACCCTTCACTTGAATAGAGATGGGGGAGCTCTTGATAGATGTGACTTCTTTCCCGGATTCCTCCCTCCAGTAGGCGCAGCTGTACGCCTCGATGGTGGAGTTGTTAGCCGTGAGATGGAGCCACGCTTCCCTGTAGGCATTGGGGGGCATCTCGGAGAGCTGCTTCCCACTTCCGTCAAAGAACTGGTACCTTGTCACCCCCTCGACCCCCTGAGCTGAGCACCGGAGGGTGAGACGGTCGCCCTCGATGAACTCTTGGTGTCGGGGGTGCAGAAAGAGTTTGGGGGCTGATGGAGGGTCTGGAATGGAAACACAGAAATTACGGCAGAGGGGGAGATATCCAGGGGGTAAGAGGGAGAAGACATGGGGGGGACAAGATACAGACACACACCCCACCCATCCTGTCAGCCATGCTTCACGGCAGATACAGCAACTTTGGCTATCCCTCGCTCCCTTTACCTGAAGGAGACACCAGGCTGGGGAACACCTCGAGAGCGGCTGAAAAAGGGAAGAGAGGGAGTGAAAACTCTGGGAAAGCAAGAACAGAGGAACAAAAGAAAAGGAAAACTATTGGAAAGAAAGTCTCTCACCCAGCACCGGTAGAAGGAGACTCAATTCCATGTTGTGCTTGTTTCTCTGCTTTTAGAATCTGGGATCTTTGCCTATCTCCGATGCCTGCATGTGGCTATATTAGGCACTTCCTTTCTGCCGGCCTATCAGCTGCACAGTACCCCTCAGCTGCACAAGACCCTTCAGAGACAGATTGCTGGGGTTCAGCTTGTACAGACATCAAGTTTGTGGTCCAGTCTTGTCTGGGCATCTAAGGATATTGCTGTCAGCACTTCTGCTTTTCCTGCTTGCTTGCTTGACAGCTTCTAATAGATTTGAAAATTATTTTCAACAAGGGTGAAACTAGCACCTTCAAGTTGCTTTCCTTTCTGCTGTGGGGGAGGGCTGTAAAGTAGTTAAAATTAAATGTGATGAATCATGCGATTGAAGACAATCGTCTTCACGTGACTGAAGGCAATTCATTAGTGATTAATTGCCCGATTAATCCGTCATCTCATACCAATTATCTGTGTCTTTCTTGCTGTTTTCTACATTTTCAAATATATAGATTTCAATTGCAACACAGACTACAAAACTAACACAGCTGCATCTCTATCACTATTCTACAAAATATTCAGGGCTCACTCTATACGCGTCTTTGACTAGAAGATTTACCTAGTATCGCTTGGGTCCCTCAGGGCAGTGGGCAAGGGGTTCAGGAGTAAGGGCAGGGTCTTAGGATGTGGGGGGCTCAGGGGAAAGGGTTATGGGGGTCGCAAAAGGGTGCTGTTGTACAGATGATCATGCACACTAGGCATTTAATTAGGGTCATAGCACAAAGACCCACAGTATCTCAAATATACCTTTAACAAGTTTTATTTCAAGCAATTCAGGAGCAGTTTTTAAAAGTGATAGATAGATAGATAGATAGATAGATAGATAGATAGATAGATAGATAGATAGATAGATAGATAGATAGATAGATAGATAGATAGATAGATAGATAGAGGGGGTGTATGGGGAGAGATAGATAGATAGATAGATAGATAGATAGATAGATAGATAGATAGATAGATAGATAGATAGATAGATAGATAGAGTAATTATCACTTAAAGGGCATTAAACACAATATTTAAATTGACTAATTAACAGTCTAACTCTGATCCTTAACCCAATTTAGCAGCCTAATTCTTAATCCAATTTAACACACACAGCCCCACACACACATTCCAGTCACCATCTGGGGCTGGCCAAACCCCAGGCAATGTTGGTTAACTTGGTCGAGGTGGAAGTCTGACATGCACGTCACCCCAATATGCCAAATTGATGGACGCCGCTCTGTAGGGCAAATTGGTTTGGTATGCAACCCGTCGGGGGCGGGGAAATCAGACCATGTGGAGTGATGTCCATTGGTTACACACAGTCCAGGTCCGGGTGGGGTGAGGTCCGTCGGTTGCACCCCCTCTTCTTCTGCAGGTGTTCTCACGACTGCTCTTGGGGCTTCCTGCTTCCACCACCCAATTCTGCTTGCCTCGGCTCGAGTGATAAACAACAGAACGTCCTAGACGAGGTCTCTCCCTGGTTGCTCCTTCCGATCTGGGAACGTTGCCTCCTTCTGTGCTGTTTTGTCTCAGCACACAGACACAGTTCTCCTATTTCACACAGTCTTTTTCTCAAAGTGGTAAACAAATACAAACTCCTCCGGGCCACTGGCTTGAACCTTAGTACGGCCGCTCTTCAGCTCACTTACTCATGCCAGCTGTTCACACGAGCCATGATGCCTGACATGGATGGGGGAGGGCCAGGAGTCAAGGCAGGGGATGGAATTCAGGGAAGGGGTGGGGGTGCATAAGTCAGGACAAGAGGTTTGGGGCTCAGACAGTCATCAGCCCCCTCCCCCACCGGAACCCGAGAAACTGTTACCAGATTTGCCCAATACTCTGGGGTGTGCTCATATATTAGGGTTACTCTTACGGGGCCGGAGGGAGGTTCACAACTCTATCCGGGTGCTGCGTGTGCTACTTGTGCTCTCCTATGGGGCTGAATTCTCCCTGCCGCCCATTCCCCCTCCCGCTGGAGTGCCCCTGCAGGAACTAGGCTCCTCAGGACGGGGTTCTCCCCACCTTAGCACCCCCACTACCAGAGCATGCCTGAGCTCTCGCACGCTGACCCCTCCTACGTCCCTGGACTCAGCACACTGGTTTAATAGCAACGCCCCACTACACCCCCATGATGGGGATTCCACAACCTCCCTGGGCAATTTATTCCAGTGTTTGACCACCCTGACAGGTAGGAACTTTTTCCTAATGTCCAACCTAAACCTCCCTTGCTGCAGTTTAAGCCCATTGCTTCTTGTTCTATCCTCAGAGGCTGTAGCCAGACAGGAACGCCCCCTTGTAACATCCATTTTTGCTTGCCTGGAGCATGCAGGGCACACAGAGCAGAAGGCCTGGATTTGGCAGGCTGCAGTGACCGTGAATGGCTGTAAACAGAGATACGCCAATTGCTGACCAAGAGGCTGCCGAGGAGTGCCCTTGACTTAACCCATATTGATACGAACACACAGCCGTCCGCGGGGGGAGGAATCTCTCGCCCAGTAAAAAAATGCCCAGTGCTCACAATTTAGTTCTCTCTCTTGCAAGTGTAAATTAACTTGAAACTTGCTTGTAAGAACTGGCGCCACAAAACGGACCAGTACAATTCGGCATCTTAGATAAGAAAGAGAATACGGGCCCCCAGGGGTATAAAGATGGGTCCAGCAGCACATTTACTTTGAGTGTCAATCTACCATCTATCTGCTGGTCGGGTTAGGTGTTTGACCTCCCGAGGTTCAATGGGAACGCTCACCTCGTATTCGTCTTTCCTAGGAATTGAGAGACCGGCCCTGGCCTGACACGCTGGAGTCGAGAGGCACAGAAGGGGGTAAAAATTGTACCTGGATATGGTCCTTTGTTTAAGTATATATACATAGTGTTAGAGCTCTTTAAAGATTCAGCTGTCACTTGGTACCATTCTTTCTATTTTCTATCTTTACCTTTTTCCTGTAACCATTTTTAAGATTTCTATATTTGCTAGCATTTAAGAAATAGAGCAATAGTCATTGTAACCATATGATTTATAAGCTTCTTTAATAAACCTGTAACTGTTTAAGCTTTAACCTGACTCCTTCAGTTGCTGTAATAGAACCAAGCACAATTTTAAAAGAACTTCAGCCGGTCATAAAGGGACAGTCATAGGAAGAGCTTGGGCGTTTGCATCGTGTCACTCCCAGGTGACAGATCCGTTGGGGCACCTTTCAGCCTTTCCCAGGCTGCCCGCTGCAAAGGAGCCCTGTGTTCTAGCAGCTAAAATCTAAGGTGTAATAAGCTCTTCCTATATAACGAGGCCTCTGTTGGCCTGCTGGCCACCCTCTGTGACGGGACCCCGGTCCTAGCAGTAAAGACACGGACGTTAAACCTTTTCTCAGCACACACACACACACTGCCCTGACCGTCGGCTGACAGAATTGGCGTAGTCGGCAGGATTGTGTTATTGGTTCAAATACAGCAGCATGAAGCCTGTCATGCTGGACATGGATTTTAGCTGTATAGAGAAGGAGTTTGCCCGAGAGGGATGGGGCAATCCTAAATGGGATAAAGAGATGTTAGGGAAAGGCGCTTGCATCTGGCTGTTAAAGGGTGTGTGGCAAGCAGCCTGCTCTAGCTACTGGAACTTAGAAACAGAGCTGATAAAGGTGCAGAGAGAGAGATACGAACTCTGGGAGCAATGCCAGAACCTAGATACCTGGATGTGAACCCTAAATAAGGACATGGAGCACCTACAGGAACAGCTCCTCCTGAGGCTAGAGAGGGGAAGGAGAAAGTAATTAATGGAGAAAAATGAGCTTTTGGAGCTTTCTGGCTTTAAGACTTTGCTAGCTCAAGCCCCCGTTCTCCCGCCTTCCACTGTAACCAAGATAAAACAGTACAGCATTCCAGCCGAAGCTATGGCTCCGGTCTGTGAACTAATTAAAGATTTGAAAAAACGGGGAATCTTAATTCGTACCTACTCCCCGTATCATTTGCTCAGGAAGCATGCTCGATAGGAATGAGCTCCCCTCTCACGAGGAAGCTCTGAGACAGCTGATAACGAGATACACACTTATCAGTTTATGGGTCCGATTCACCCGAATGCCCCATTTCATTTGTACCTCACTGTGGGAAACACAGGGATGTCTTATGCCTTATGGCAAGAAGGAGAAGCGGTACCCCGCCGCCCCATACAATTTGGCTCGAAGTTATGGCAGGGGTCACAGTCAAATTACACGCCTTATGAAAAAGTGCTTTTGACAGCACTAAGAGAAACAGAGGAGCTAACTGAGGCTCAAACCATAACATGTCACACTCCTCTCCCAATCATTAAGCCCATATTGGAAGGAAAGGAGTTGCCACTGGGAATAGCCCAAAAGAAAATGACTGTCCAAAGACGAGCACTCGATTTACTCTATTTACAGACTTTGCTGTAGCATGAATGTCATGAAAATGACAGTGTGATGCTGTTGCAAAAAAAGCAAATATGATTCTAGGTTGTATCAACAGGTGTGTGGTAAGCAAAACTCGTGAAGTCATTCTGCCGCTCTACTCTGCACTAGTTAGGCCTCAGCTGGAGTACTGTGTCCAGTTCTGGGCGCCACATTTCAAGAAAGATGTGGAGAAATTGGAAAGGGTCCAGAGAAGAGCGACAAGAATGATTAAAGGTTTAGAGAACATGACCTATGAAGCGAGGCTTCATGAACTGGGCTTGTTTAGTTTGGAAAAAAGAAGATTAAGGGGGGACATGATAGCGGTTTTCAAATATCTAAAAGGGTGTCACAAGGAGGAAGGAGAAAATTTGTTCCTCTTGGTTTCTGAGGACAGGACAAGGAGTAATGGGCTTAAAGTGCAGCAGGGGAGGTTTAGATTGGACATTAGGAAAAAATTCCTAACTGTCAGGGTGGTCAAATATTGGAATAAATTGCCAAGGAAGGTGGTGGAATCTCCCTCTCTGGAGATATTTAAGAACAGGTTAGATAGACATCTGTCAGGGATGGTGTAGACGGAGCTTGGTCCTGCCTTGAGGGCGGGGGGCTGGACTCGATGATCTCTCGAGGTCCCTTCCAGTCCTATGATTCTATGAAAACCCTATACTGTAAAGTTTAAAATTAATAATAGCTGTCTGCAATACCCATTTGGATTTACCTACTGAAAGAAATCAGAAGGTGTGTGGGGCTAATTAAAAAGCCCACCCTCCTTACCAAATTGATACTAGATAAACCTGTGTTATTGGGAAAAGTCATTTAGCAGGCATTAGGACGTATCATAAGAGGAAAAAGCATGTGAAAGGAGAAGGCAAAAAGCTTGGCGCCCTATGGGCATAGTGGAAAGATTTAAGCGATTGTTGTAATGTGAAGGAAAACCTACTTAAAAATGACACCTCGTTTCTTTGCAGCCTCTTTCTTAAGCTCTGTGCAAACCACTTAGGCAAAGAAACAATCAAATGTAAACATTTGTCTACGGACACTTTTGTTAAATCTGCAAAAATAAAATTAAGAATTCTACTGAAACTTAATTGGTTAACTGCATAAAAGAATGAGCTCTATATATTGTAACTTTATTTTGTAGGTTTCAAACGAACTCGTTTTATTTTGGTTTAGATAACGTCCTCTTGCTTAACATTGCAAACAGACAGAGCACAAATTGGTTAGTGCTTGTGTTGGGCATTCAACTTTTAAGGTTAAATTTAACTCTCTAAGAATCCAAACTCTGAAACTTCACTGTGTCTCTGTTCAAGGCTGAGTTGATGATACTTTTAGCTTGCTCTCAGATCCAAGGTTGTAAGTGGGTGCAGACTGCCTGTCTGTTCTGAAGAGGTGTGAAACCAACTGTCCCTCATAAGTAAGCCTGTAACATTGTACGTATGATTCTTTTCAAGAAAATAAAAGCGTTTTGCTTGCAGGAACAGTAACTGGCCAACCAACACCTTGTGCTAAGGAAAAGCATTATAGCCTTACACATTAAGCCTGATCTGTAGTACAAGAGGGAAACTGAGGCATGCCACTGTTGGGGAAAGCTAGCAACTCAGAGGTAATTCAAGGGAGTGGAAGGTCACGAGTACCGATAAAGCGCCCTTGTTCTCGGAAAGTTGCAGCTCACTCGCCCATGGAAGTGGTAAGGAACTAGCTGTAACCGGTTCCCCTAGCAGATCTTAGGCAGTATTTTAAGTTATAATGGGCCACCCCGACAGGGGTAGAAATGTTTTCTTGTCTTTCAGATCATCAGAAAGCGCTGGTGCCAGCTGAAGAAAAACAAACAACAACAACAAAAACCATGGTTCTGTGTCAGGACATAATAAGTTTGTGTTCTGTCCAAGTGTGTCTTGTGTGTCTTAATTGTAATACGTATTGCAAATATTGTTGTGTGTAGGATATTGTTTTAATGAAAGGATAATTTGAGTAAAGCAGAAGCATGAATTTAAACCAACAAAATTAATAATTGCGCCCAATCAATTGGCAACTCTAAACTTAGTCGATTGGCAACTTTAAAATTCAGTGAAAGGATAATTTGGTAATTGTTTAGGCTAGGAGAATGTTAACAATGTCTCCACAGGTGAACAAAAAAGGAACTGGTTAGGCCTCAGTGTAGCCATTAAAGCAAACTAATCTAGCGGGAAGGGGGCTGGTACCCCTCTCCCAGGCCTTCTGTTCACGTGATGCACTCCTTGCTTCCTAACCAGCGCAGAGTAGAGCGGAAGAATGACGTCTCGTGTCTTGCTCACAACACACCTGTTAATGCCTCCCAGAATCGTGTTTCCTTTTTTTGCAACAGCATCACACTGCTGACTCATTCAACTTGTGGTTCACGATGACCCCTAGATCCCTTTCCGCCGTACTCCTTCCTAGACAGTCGCTTCCCATTCTGGAGGTGTGAAACTGACTGTTCCTTCCTAAGTGGAGCACTTTGCATTTGTCCTTATTAAACGTCATCCTGTTTCTCCAATTTGTCCAGATCATGTTGAATTCTGACCCTATCCTCCAGAGCTTGGGATCATCTGCAAACTTAATAAGCATAATTTCTATGCCAATATCTAAATCGTTGATGAAGATATTGAACAGAGCCGGTCCCTGAACAGACCCCTGCAGAACCCCACTTGTTATACCTTTCCAGCAGGATTGAGAACCATTAATAACGACTCTCTGAGTACGGTTCTCCAGCCAGTTATGCACCCACTTTATGGCAGGGTCTGGGGCTGGTCACACCAGGAAGATGGGCGGTGCCTGGAATGGGATTGTTTCTCATAAAATGGAAAGGGAGGAGATCTGGTAAGAGGAACAGTTGCACCATGGAATGACCACCAGGGGCAGCCAACACCACAGTACGAGCACCGGTTGGGCCCTTTTCAATTGCCCCTTTGTGCCCCTGGACAATTGCCCCTTTGTGCCCCTTGTCGGAGGGTCTGCCCACGAAGGGGTGAAACCGGGCGGCACCTTTTCCCGGGAAGCAGGACAAGACCGGAGGAGGAGCAGCGGGCATGGTTGGGGCCAGGCAGCTGGAAATGGGTGGGGTGCATCCGGCTCGGGGTGCAAGGGGAGACCCTGAGCCTTAGCTCTCAGCTCATCCCACCTTGGTGGATTTCACGGCATAGTCCTGTTTTCTGTGCTCCTAAGCTCCGTTCTGTCGACCGAGGAACCTTCTGCTTCGCACGCCGGCTGCGGGACGGGAGGAGGGGCAGTGCCCTTCAAGTCCCTCGGGGCTCAGGGCGGGGGAGCACACAACCCAGAAGGGGATGCTGTCGGCTCCGAATTCGCACCCAGGAAGGCAGAAGCGGTGGGCTCAGAGAAAGGAGGACGCTGCCCCGGACCTCTGGCTGGCCTCTCCGAGCAGTTCCAGTGTGTCGTCCCCCTGGGAGGCCAGGGCGGAGCTGGGTCAAGGACGGGTTTTTCCGTTTGGCAGTGGCACTGAGGAAAGCGGGGAAGGGGGACATTCATTGTGGCTTGAGCCAAGAGATGCATTTTGGGGCAGGAGAGGGGGCTAACGGAGACTTCGGAGAGGGACTCTCATGCAATGTGGAATTTCCTTCAAAAGAAATGTGAAATGCACCCCGCAGCGGCGGGGCGGGGTGCAGTCCGGTGCATTATTTGCCTCAGAGGCAGGGGGAGGCGGGTATTGAAGAAGCGTTGCGGTAGCTGTCTTGGGCCCAGCGTACATTAGAGACACGGTGAGGGGAGGTGTCGACTTTTATTCCTAACAGGGATTGGTCTGATCTAAGCAATTACGGCCCACGCCTGGTTGCTGCAGCTCAGAAGTCGGGGAAAACTACCCAGAAAACCTCAGTGGTGTTACTGCCCCCTGCTGGAGGGGAAGAGCCCTGTGTGTGTGTGTGTGTGTGTGTGTGTGTGAGTGTGTGTGTGTGTGTGTGTGTGTGCAAACATTCCTGCTGCCCCCTGGTGGGACAAACCCTGTCCAACACTCCGTAAGCAACTAACGTCCCTGGCTTTAGCATCATGTCAGCCTGCCCGTGCCTCAGTTTACCCTCCCAGGCCTCCCCTCCCTCACATCCCTGCTTCCTGATGGTCCAGGCCTCGCCCCTGTGATCGTAGCGGTGCATCGGCCCGGGGTGGGGGATGGGGAGAGAGGATTTTAATTGCATTTTATTTTTGTTCTGGGGGCTGCTTGCTTCTTTCCCAGCACCGAGCACATGGAACCAGAAAAGAGAAGTCCTGCAAATTGTGCTGAGGTCAGGCACAGGGAGCCAGGCTGGGCGCAAGCCAGCAGGCCAGATGCCTTCCATGGAACTGGTGACATGAGGCCTGCTGAAAAGCCCCGGCAACTCAGCAGAATGATCGGCCGCAGCTGCCAGAGGGACGGGGACCGAGTGTGCGTGTGTCCCTGTCCCTGCTGCCCTGTTGGAGGAGATAGATCCCACCCTGAGTGTGTATGTGTGTGTCTGCTGCTCCCTGCACAAGGAGATGGATCCTGTTCTGTGTGTGTGTGTGTGTGTGTGTGTGAGTGTGTGTGTGTTGCTGTCCTCCCCCCCCCCGGCAGGAGGAGATGGACTCTGTGTGTGTGTGTCTGCTGCCCCCTGCAGGAGGAGATGGACGCTGTTCTGTGTGTGTATGTGTGTGTGTTGCTCTCCTCTCCCCTGCAGGAGGAGATGTTCTGTGTGTGCATGTGTGTATGTGTGTGTGTGTCTGCTGCCCCCTGCAGGAGGAGATGGACCCTGTTCTCTATGTGTGTGTGTGTGTGTGTGTTGCTGTCCTCCCCCCTGCAGGAGGAGATGGATCCTGTTCTATCTGTGTGTGCGTGTGTGTGTGTGTATGTGTGTGTCTGCTGCCCCCTGCAGGAGGAGATGGACCCTGTTCTCTGTGTGTGTGTGTGTGTGTGTGTGTTTGTGTGTGTTGCTCTCCTCCCCCCTGCAGGAGGAGATGGACCCTGTTCTGTGTGTGTGTGTGTGTGTGTGTTTGTGTGTGTTGCTCTCCTCCCCCCTGCAGGAGGAGATGGACCCTGTTCTGTGTGTGTTTGTGTGTGTGTGTTTGTGTTGTGTGTGTGTGTTTGTGTGTGTGTGTTTGTGTGTGTTGCTCTCCTCCCCCCTGCAGGAGGAGATGGACCCTGTTCTCTATGTGTGTGTGAGTGTGCGTTGCTGTCCGCCCCACTGCAGGAGGAGATGGACCCTGTTCTGTGTGTGTTTGTGTGTGTGTGTTTGTGTGTGTTGCTCTCCTCCCCCCTGCAGGAGGAGATGGACCCTGTTGTGTGTGTGTGTGTGTGTGTGTGTGTGTGTGTGTGTGTGTGTGTGTGTTTGTGTGTGTTGCTCTCCTCCCCCCTGCAGGAGGAGATGGACCCTGTTCTGTGTGTGTGTGTGTGTGTGTGTGTGTGTGTGTGTGTGTGTGTTTGTGTGTGTTGCTCTCCTCCCCCCTGCAGGAGGAGATGGACACTGTTCTCTGTGTGTATGTGAGTGTGTGTTGCTGTCCTCCCCACTGCAGGAGATGGACCCTATTTTGTATGTGTGTGTGTGTCTGTGTGTTGCTGTCTTCCCCCCTGTAGGAGGAGATATATCCTGTTCTGTGTGTGTGTGTGTGTGATGGGCTATGGTCACAGACCACTCCTCTGGGGGTGTCCCAGGGGGCTGCCTCTCACTGTCCTGCTCTCCGGTGCTCCTCACCATCTGGTCGTGCTGGGCCAGCTCGCTGGTCTCCCCCGGCCAAGACCCCAGCTGAGGTCCCTGCCCCGAGAAGCAACGCAGACACTGACCCTCGCAGGTCCGAGGAGAGGGCCGCTTGGGGCCCAGCCTCCTGGGATACCCCCCGCGATGGGCTGACGCCCCAAAGAATGAGGCGAGCCCCTGTCGCAGTGCAAGGGAGACGTGCACACTGGGTGCCCCCCGGCAGCAATTATTGACCCCGGGCTGGATAGAAAATAAAAACGATTTTATTCAGTGGGATCGAAGTGGGGACGAGCGAGAACAGGCAGAGCCATGTCGGTTCCGAATCGAAAGGAGCAGAATCGCTTGGCTGATTCGACGCTGAAAGCTCAGCGCAAACGCGCTCAAACTCGCCCTCACCCCTCGGTCCCAGCTGCCCCGGCAAACCGGGGCTGTCCCCCCACGCTGGGGTCTTCGGCGCCTTCCCTCAGGGGCAGCCCGGCCCAAAAACCCAGGCCTCTGCTTTCCTCGTCTTTGTGTTAAAGGATTGAGGCCGCGCCCGGCCGAGCCCTGCTCACACAGAGATGGCTGAACAGTCGCTCATCCGGACTTGGCGGGTAACACCCCCCTTGTCTCTCAGTCACACATTTGACACCCACACAAGTATTTCCCCTCTCTATACGGCTAATGTTACACCCCAACGTGATACACACACCAAAGGGAGAGAAACAGAACCGGCGGAGTGTGACACGAAGGTTGAGGGTGACACAAAATAATTCACTGAAAGCGCCTTTGAGTTACCTAAATGCATGTCCACATGTCCATTTCGTAACGCATGGGGGCGGGGAGGGTGTCTATCACAGTGTGTGTGTGTGTGTGTGTGTGTGTGTGTGTTTCTGCTGCTCCCTGCTGGAGAAGACTGACCATGCTGTGTGTGTGTGTGTTTCTGTGTGTGTTCGCGCGTGTGTGTGTGTGTGTTTCTGTTGCCCCCTGCTGGAGAAGACTGACCATGCTGTGTGTGTGTGTGTGTGTGTGTGTGTGTGTGTGTGTGTGTGTTTCTGCTGCCCCCTGCTGCAGTAGACTGACCATGCTGTGTGTGTTTGTGTTTCTATTGCTCACTGCTGGAGAAGACCAACCATGCTCTGTGTGTGTGTGTGTGCTGTGTGCTGTGTGTGTGTGTGTTTCTGTGTGTGTTCGCGTGTGTGTGTGTGTGTGTGTTTCTGTTGCCCCCTGCTGGAGAAGACTGACCATGCTGTGTGTGTGTGTGTGTGTGTGTGTGTGTTTCTGCTGCCCCCTGCTGCAGTAGACTGACCATGCTGTGTGTGTTTGTGTTTCTATTGCTCGCTGCTGGAGAAGACCAACCATGCTCTGTGTGTGTGTGTGTGTGTGTGTTTCTGCTGCCTCCTGCTGGAGAAAACCATCCATGCTCTGCGTGTGCATGTGTGCGTGTGCGTGTGTCCTTGCTGCCCCCTACTGGAAGAGATGAACCTACTGTGCACCTTTACACACTCTGCCCCCATTGGATAAGCACAGGACATGTTACTGAGACCGTGGGACAAACTCAAGTGGTGTCACCACAGTTTTCATCCTGCCTCCCAGAGACACCTACACGTGCAGAGGAACTGAT
Organism: Pelodiscus sinensis; assembly: GCF_052426305.1. Classification (NCBI taxonomy): domain Eukaryota; kingdom Metazoa; phylum Chordata; order Testudines; family Trionychidae; genus Pelodiscus; species Pelodiscus sinensis. The sequence continues at coordinate 2,369,783 of NC_143081.1, read as the reverse complement.
ATCTACCACCTCCGGCCAGTCCCCTGTGATTTCTTTCCCAGACTGTCAGCCTTTGTGGTTTGTAGTCAAACCACATGTCAACACCTGTCTGAGTCAGAGACGAAACCGCCAGGCGTGTGGCTGCTGGTTGTGTCTGGGACTGAAGCCGGAGAAGAGCAGCATTGGGGATGAAAATAGGAATGGACGGGGTGCTGGACATCCCCCAAAGCCAATTTTCCCTGGGTGGGACTTGAAGAGAAGTAGGGAGGAAGGAGAATGTGGTGCATGCCACCAGGCGCTGGGGATGTGGGTTGGAATCCCACCGCTGCCACCAAACCCCCCTGGGGTGAGTGTTGTGTTGAGCTATTTGGGCCCTGACAGAACTGATGGCCAGGATACTGAGCTACATGGATCTTTGATCTGACCCCTGTATGGCTGGCCTGTCCATTGGAATGGGTCCAGAAGATTTCATTCTGATTTTGACCTTCAAAAACCTTTGCCTAGCGCAGCCTTTGTATGTCTCTCCCCAAAGGAAAAATTAAAGCCATTGGTTTTGAAAGGGTCCCAATGGCTCGTTATCGATGTGATTCATGTTCGAGATGGGTTTGGTTTTAGACTAGGTTTACACTACACCTTTTTCTGATTCTTTTTCGGCTTTTCCGAAATTTGGCCTGTTGACATGGGGCCAAATTTCCCCAAATCCCCCTCTTTCGGAAGATTCCTTCTTTCTTGTAGAACGAGGAAGACAGGGCTTCCGAAAGAGAGTGTTAGCTCTTCCACAAACCTGTTCCTTGGACGCAGCGGAGTTTTTCTGGGATACCTCTGGGGAAAACCCTGCAGTCTAGACGTACCCATAGTGATATTCCACGAGAATGGAAACCATGTTTCTAAATATTCCAATTTCAACTGTTTCCAGCCAGCTGTTTTAGCTCATGTTACAAACCGGAGTTTTTTTAATTTGCTGACCATCCTCATTCACTAAATCAGGAAGTCTCGTCCCTCTCCCCCCTTCATCTGGCTCCCCCAGAAGGTAAAGGCCTTACATCCATTCCCCTCCCCCCCAAACCAGCCAGTCCCCTATCCTTAAGCCAGATCAGAACTAGCATCCTGACCAGAACCAGCGTCCCCTAGAGGAGAAAGAACCCCATGTCCTATAAATCCTGGCACACTAGAATGGGCAGGGATCTCGAGGGGTCATCGAGTCCCAGGACCAAGCACTGTCTAGACCAGTTTTTCTCAACCAGTGGTACAAGTACCCCCAGGGGTAATCGTGAGACATCTGGGGGATATGTCAACACAACCGAAATTTGGAGCAAACTGAAGTTTTGTTTTCAGTTTTACTTAATAATAATTATAATAAGCTTTATTATTTTTGTACTTTTTGCACCCTGAAATTTCATCTCCCGCCCGGCTACGATTAAGTTGTTTAAACAAAGGTGTTGCAATGGTAGGGGAAAAAAGGTGTGTCTGAAAACTCTAGATACTGGGGAGACTTTATTTAAAAAAAACCTTGAGAAAGATGGGACCAGACCATCTCTGATAGACATCTATCTAACCTGCTCTTCAATATCTCCAGTGACGGAGATTCCACAACCTCCCTGGGCAATTTATTCCAGTGTTTCAGCACCCGGACAGGTAGGAACTTTTTCCTAATGTCCAACCTCAACCTCCCTCACTGCAGTTGAAGCCCATTGCTTCTTGTCCTATCCTCAGAGGCCAAGGAGAAGAATTCTTCTCCCTCCTCCTTGGGACACTGTAGGGGATTGACCCCCGGGGGGCTTATGTCCGCCCCCTCAGTCACCAAAGCGTTGTTTGCCGCTGCACGCAACTTACTCGGTATGCCCCGCGGCGGTTGGGGGAAGGGGGTCCGGGCCCGCCCTCGCTCCGGACCCCAGCCCAGGGCCCTAAGGTGAGGGAAAAACTCCCCACCTAACAGGGGGGGTCGAGACCCCTAAACTCCCCTGCTCTCAGGGTCCACATCCCTGCCCTGGGCCACTTCTTCCCCCCCCGGAACCAAGCGGCTCACCTGGGTGTTCCCTCGGCCCCCACCCAGGGCCTCCAACACCAGCTTACGCTCGCTGGTCTTTGCGGGGGAAACGTCTCCTCGGCGTCTCCCCCTTTTGCCGGCCGCCCGGCCACTTTTGAATGGGCCGCCGGTCGCAGGCAGATGACGTCAGCCCCTTCGTCTGCCTGCGGGCCCTCCCAGGGTAGAGCGTCAGGTGACGTCCCCTTGACGTCACCTCGCCCTCGTCCCCCTCCGGCGCTAACTGCCGGCCCCGGCTCGTCACCCGGCCGGGGTGCCGGTTCTCCCGCTCCTGCCCCGTGCGCGGCCGCCTGTGCCGCGGCGGCTTCCCTCGCCCCCGCCCGCCCCGGCTCGTTCCCCGGCCGGGGCGCCGGCTTCCCTGCGCTGAAGCCGCAGGCGGCGGGCTGTGCCGTCCCGGGGGTTGAGTCCTCCCCCCCTCTCCGCGGCGTGCCGGCGACTCCCGGGAGGGGCGGGGCTACCCCGCCACAGACACCCTTTTAGATACTTGAAAACTGCTCTCATGCTCCTGAGCAAACTAGCCCTCTATCCTGAGGTCAGATTGGGCATAGCTCCCTGGGTCGGACACAGCCCCCCAGGTCGGACACAGCCCCCCGGGTCGGACACAGATCCTCAGGTCAGACACAGCCCCCCGGGTCGGACACAGCCCCCCGGGTCGGACACAGCCCCCCGGGTCGGACACAGATCCTCAGGTCAGACACAGCCCCCCAGGTCGGACACAGCCCCCCGGGTCAGACATAGCCCCCCGGGTCGGACACAGATCCTCAGGTCAGACACAGCCCCCCGCGTCGGACACAGCCCCCCGGGTCGGACACAGATCCTCAGGTCAGACACAGCCCCGCGGGTCGGACACAGCCCCCCGGGTCGGACACAGCCCCCTGGGTCGGACATAGCCCCCCGGGTCGGACACAGATCCTCAGGTCAGACACAGCCCCCCGCGTCGGACACAGCCCCCCGGGTCGGACACAGATCCTCAGGTCAGACACAGCCCCGCGGGTCGGACACAGCCCCCCGGGTCGGACACAGCCCCCTGGGTCGGACACAGCCCCCCGGGTCGGACACAGATCCTCAGGTCGGACACAGCCCCCCGGGTCGGACACAGATCCTCAGGTCAGACACAGCCCCCCGGGTCGGACACAGCCCCCCGGGTCGGACACAGCCCCCCAGGTCGGACACAGCTCGCTCCCACCTCTGGGCCGGTCTGGACTCAGAGGCGGATGGGCCCTGATGTCCGGGAAGTCAGCGTGGTCCTGGTGGTCTGGGAGATCCACCAGAACTCCCGGTGTGAAGCATTTTGAGCTCTTTGCTGGGGCAGGGTGGGTTTGGCAGCTGAGTCAGCCTGAGCGTTGGGAACGGGGTGAAAGCAACTCCAGTTTCCTTCCCGTTCTCAGACCACAGAGGACTCGTGACAGAGGCGGCTGCTGCTGAGATCCGCCAGGCAGCCACAGCAAAGCTGGCAGCACCCTGCCGGAGCCGAGCCGCCCCCCTGAAACCAACGGCACGGGCTGGGCTGGGCTGGGGAGAGGGAGCACGGCAGCACCGACACTGATCGCTAGAATAAGCGCTTTTCTCTTATTATAAGCCAGGGACGTTAGTTGCTTACGGAGTGTTGGACAGGGTTTGTCCCACCAGGGGGCAGCAGGGATGTTTGCCGACATTAACCACCCTAGTTCGAACTAGGGTGGTAGTGTAGACATACCCTTATAGTCCTAGCCTTCGCAGCCTCCTCTGGCAAGGAGTTCCACAGGTTGACTGGGCGCTGTGTGAAGAAGAACTTTCTTTTCTTAGTTTTAAACCTGCTACCCAGAGTCGTTCCCCCTTTCTGACATCCAATACCACCGTGTTGGCTGTTACACTATTTTTCCCACCACAAGGATGTTACTTTCAATTATATTCTGGTCACTACCGCCAAGTGGTCCAGTAATATTTACCGCCTGGGCAGATCCTGTGCTCTACTGAGGACTCTATCAAGATTTGCCTCTCCCCTTGTGGGGTCCAGAACCAGCTGCTCCAAGAAGTAGTCAGTGAAGGTACCAAGACATTTTATCTCTGCATCCCGTCATGAGATGAGAGAAACCCAGCCCATATGGGGATAGCTGAAATCCCCCGCTATTATCGAGCGTTTTATTTCGATCGCCTCTCTAATATCCCTGTCCTGATCAGGGGGTCGATAATATATCCCTACTGCTCTATTATTACTATCCAGAGAGATTCTGTGGAATAGTTTGGCTCATTTAAGAGTATTAATGCATAAGAACTTAAGAACGGCCGTACTGGCTCAGATCAAATATCCATCCAGCCCGGTGTCCTGTCTGCCGACAGTGGCCAGTGCCAGATGCCCCAGAGGGAGGGAACACAACAGGGAATCGTCACATGATGCCTCCCCTGTCACCCACCTCCACACAGAGGCGAGGGACACCATTTCTACCCATCCTGGCGAATAGCCATGGATGAACGTAACCTCCCTGAATCTATCTAGCTCTTTTTTGAACCCTGTGAAAGTCCTGGCCTTCAGTGCATCCACTGGCAAGGAGTTCCACAGGTTAACCATGCGCTGCGTTTGTTTGAAACCTGCCGCCTGTTCATTTCATTTGGGGACCCCCAGTTCTTCTATTTTGGGAAGACGTAAATAACTTCATTTGATCCCACATTTTTTTTTTCATGTAGAGGGCCATCCTTCCTGGGTCATTTTCTTACCCAATCCACATGGGTCTGGGTCCTCCAGTTCCACAGCGCCAGCCTCCCCCTGAGACTCCTCCAGCTCGATGCAGTCTCCGGGTCTCTGACTGGAGGCTCTCTGGTGCTCCTGCCGTAGGTCCTTCTCCTCTGGCACCCAACCCACACTGAACTGAGCTGCTCCCTTTTATACTGATCCAGCACTTGGAGCATGCTCAGTATGGGAGGAAGGGCGGGACTTCCTCTACCTGAAGTCCCAGTGTGCAGGATGCACACCCTGTCACAACCTCCATCTCGGTACTTACAAACTGGGCTCAGGTCCTCACCTTCATCTCTTTTGTGCACTGGCAAGCAGTGGACAAAGGGGGAAACTGAGTCACAGGTGCATTAAAAGAGATAAGCACCCCACTCTGCACACACACGCACACACACACTGGATTCCCAGCGGAGTCTGCACGAATACACAGAAATAGATTAAAGAAACGCAATGCGGCATTCACCTATGGAACTCCTGGCCGCTGGATTTTGATCTGAGGCCGGGATCAAAGCAGCAGTCCAAACAGGGTACAACACGCCCTGGGGAAAGGCAAGACTGTGACTGCTGTAACGCCTACCAACATAACCAACAGCTTGGGAAGGCTTCTAAACTCTGCCAACAATGTTTGAGGGTTAATTGACACAAGTTCCAGAGGGGTAGGTTTTAAATCAACACACTGGCTCCGAGAAGGGAGTGAAGTGTAGTGGTTACAGCTTAGGGAAGTAGGATTCTAACTGGGGGGAAGGTGGAGAGGGGGCCCTGGGCTTTCCCTACGGGGTGCTGGTTCTGATCCAGCTCTGGGTCAGGGAGGCAGATGAGATACAGGATTTGTGGCTGGGTTTGGGGGGGGAGGGAGATTAGGGTTCACCGGGTCCGTTTGGGGGGGTGTCACAACTCTGATGTCAGCCTGCAAGGCCTCCTGGGAGATGGTGCATCATGCCCCAGCCTGGGGTTTTGAAATATCCGTGGGGAAACGGAGGGTTTGGTCTCTCTGCGGCCGTCCCTGCATTTCCTGCCACAGGGGCCGAGGGCTTGAATCTCTGCTTTGCGGTGCAGAGACGGTGCCGGGGGGGACGGGTGCACGTGAGAACCCAGGGTCCCATGGCGCCAACTCTCCTGCCTGTGCTGGGTAAGTCACCCCACCCCGAGCCCCATTGGTCGGTGCCTCCCCTGCCCCCCATCCAAAGAACTCACCCCCTCTCTTCTCTCTTCCAGCCTTTCTCCAGTTCCTTCCCCGGCCGGCGGCCCCTACAGGTAACAGCCTCTCCTAGACAGAACAAGGTGCTTTCTACCCACAAACCCATGTCCACCCCCGGGGATGGCTCAAGGTGCCCCCTAGAAACTTACAACTCCACTGGCTCCTCTTTGATGACCTGGGATCTTGGAACACGAGGACCGGAAGGGACCTTGAGAGGTCATCGAGTCCAGTCCTCTGCCCTCATGGCAGGACCCAGCACCATCTAGACCATCCCTGACAGGTGTGTGTCCAACCTGCTCTTAAATATCTCCATGGATGAAGATTTCACAGCCTCCCTGGGCAATTTATTCCAGAGTTTAACCTCCCTGACAGGCAGGAAGTTTTTCCCAATGTCCAACCTCAACCTCCCTTGCTGCAGTTTAAGCCCATTGCTTCTTGTCCTGCCAGTTCTGAGATGTCGGGTGAAAGCTGTGCCCTCAGAGGCCAAGGAGAACAATTTTTCTCCCTCCTCCTTGTGACACCCTTTTAGATACTTTGAGGGTCCTCACTTGAATCACTCACCTTGGTTCTTCGTGCGTAGAGATTGGGTTCAGACTTGAAACTTGGGGTGTGTCTAGACGACATGCCTCCGTCGACGGAGGCATGTAGATTAGCCAGATCGGCAGAGGGAAATGAAGCCGCGATTAAAATAATCGCGGCTTCATTTAAATTTAAATGGCTGCCCCGCTCTGCCGATCAGCTGTTTGTCGGCGGATCGGGGCAGTCTGGACGCGCCGCGCCGACAAAGAAGCCTTTCTTGATTGGCACAGGTAAACCTGGTTTCACGAGGCATACCTGTGCCGATCAAGAAAGGCTTCTTTGTCGGCGCGGTGCGTCCAGACTGCCCCGATCTGCCGACAAACAGCTGATCGGCAGAGCAGGGCAGCCATTTAAATTTAAATGAAGCCGCGATTATTTTAATCGTGGCTTCATTTCCCTCTGCCGATCTGGCGAATCTACATGCCTCCGTCGACGGAGGCATGTAGTTTAGACGTACCCTCGGTGTTTTGTACCCTGGGCAATGTTTGTTTTGGTGCTATCATTGGTAGCTTCTGCTCAAGTCAACACCCCATCCCTCCTGAGAAGTCCTTCTCAATCCCATCTGGTGGCAGGGAGTTCCACAGGTGAACTTAACTTCCTACTTGTCTGGTGGGGAAACACTGGAATAAGTTGCTTAGGGAGGTTGTGAAATCTCCATCCCTGGAGATATTTAAGAGCAGATAGGATAAACATCTACCAGGGATGATCTAGACGGTGCTTGGTCCTGCCGTGAGGGTAAGTGACTGGACTCAATGACCTCTCGAGGTCCCTTCCTGTTCTAGTTTTTTGGGATTCTAGGATTCGCCTCTTGCTCTTTCAAAGTATGGGATAAAAAATCAAACAATTTGCTTCTGTCCATGCTCATGTGGTGGCCCCGGAGGGAGGGTTTCAAGCCCACCTCCTGGTTAGAACTGGAGCCCAGTCCTGCAGCAGTGAGTTCCACTGTTTCTTCTGCCTCTTTCCCTGAGTCTCCTAGAGCTGCTTCTGCCCGGCCACGTGGGGGAAATGAGTTAGAGGGTCTCACAATTCGATACCGTCAGGAATTGGCCAGTGTAATATTTTTTTCCGTTGAGAAATGCCGCTTTGCTGACTGCCCAAGAGTCTTCTGGGGAGGAAACAAAAGGTCAAACCAGTTCTGAGATGTCGGGTGAAAGTCGTGTTCCTTTTTCGGAGGCAAACTTTCTTTTTTGGAAATGCTACTCAACGTCCACAGAGCCCAGGAACCAAAGGGGAGTTGACTGAAGCAATATTTTCACAGCTTTCTTGGGGCTCAGATTTTCCGTGGCGGAGAATCTGGATTTTCTTCACCATTTGGGCCAGGAAAAAAGTCTCCCCTCTCCCCCCCACATCCATGCAATCACTAGGCATGATTTCTCCACACATGAGTGTGCTCACTTGCTCATGAGGGCGTCACGTCATTGCTGGCGTGGGGGGTGTCTCTGCATTAGCAGAGAGGTAGATTTCACCAGTGGCCGCGTCTCCTGGGGAGAAGAACGCTCTGTCCTCCCCGGGGAAGCTGGCATGTGTTGGATGATTTATAAACAGGCTCCTGTCCCCGCCCCGGAGGGAAAACCAACAGCAGATTGCACAGCTCAGCTCAACTTCCGCATTTTGCCTGGTTGTGGTTAGGGGGCTGGATCTCAAACTTCTAGCTGCTAATTCCTAAGCCACCAAAAAGGAGAAATCATCCTTCTTCAGCCAGGTCCTGTAAAGTCCCCTAATAACCACCATGTGTGTGCCTCAGTTTCCCTGGGCACGACTCCAGTGCCTAGATGGAGATGGGAATTCCAGGCATGACAGCTTCCCTCACCTATAAGATCAAGTGCTCAAGGGGAGAGATTATCTCACACCAGCAAGCTCCTATAATGTTCCATAGTGAACGCACATGTGTGCCTCAGTTTCCCTGGGCACTGCACCAGTGCCTAGATGGTTATAGGAATTTCAGGCATAACAGCCTCTCTCACTTATAAAATCCAGAGCTCAAGGAGAGAGATCATCCCCCAAGAGCAAGGTTCTATAATGTTCCATAATAACTGCCATGTGTGTGCCTCAGTTTCCCTGGGCACTGCACCAATGCCTAGATGCTAGTGGCAACATTGGGTGTGCAAGCCTCCCTCACATAGGAGACCAAGGGCTGGAGAAGAGAGATCATCCCCCAACAGTAAGGTTCTATAACGTTCCATAAGAACTACCGTGTGTGTGCCTCAGTTTCCCTGGGCACTGCACCAGTGCCTAGACGGTTATGGGAATTTCAGGCATGACAGCCTCCCTCACGTATAAGATCCAGATCTCAAGGGGAGAGATCATCCCCCAAGAGCAAGGGTCTATAATGTTCCATAATAACTGCCATGTGCATGCCTCAGTTTCCCTGGGCACTGCACCAGTGCCTAGACGGTTATGGGAATTTCAGGCATGACAGCCTCCCTCACGTATAAGATCCAGATCTCAAGGGGAGAGATCATCCCCCAAGAGCAAGGGTCTATAATGTTCCATAATAACTGCCATGTGCATGCCTCAGTTTCCCTGGGCACTGCACCAATGCCTAGATGGTGATGGAAATTTTGGGTGCAACAGCCTCCCTCCCCTATAAAATCAAGCGGAGACATTATCCCACATCAGCAAAGTCCTATACTGTTCCATAGTAAACCCACGTGCATGCCTCAGTTTCCCTAGGCATTGCACCAATTCCTAAGCAGTGATGGGAATTCCGGGCGTGACAGCCTCCCTCACCTATAAGACCAAGACCTCAAGAGGACAAATTATCCCACACCAGAAAGCTCCTATAATGCTTCAGAGTAAACCCACATGTGCGCCTCAGTTTCATCAACGATTTAGCTATTGGCATAGAAAGTACGCTTATTAAGTTTGCAGATGATACCAAGCCGGGAGGGGTTGCGACTAATCTGGAGGAGAGGGTCATCATTCAAAATGAGCTGGACAACTTGGAGAAATGGTCTGAGATAAAGAGGATGACGTTTAATAAGGACAAATGCAAAGGGCTCCGCTTGGGAAGGACCAATCAGTTTCACACGGAGGCTCTAGACTACCGGGTTTTGTCGACAAAAAAAGCCTTTTGTCGACAACACTATACCTGCGTCTACACTGCCGCTGAGTTCAGTCAACATAACGTCGACAGAACTGGGCAGTTTTGTCGACGGGGCTAAACCTCATTCTACGAGGAATAACGCCTGTAGCCGACAGAGTTCTGTGGACAGAAGACATTGTTGCATCTACACTGACCTTTGCCTCTACACTCTCATGCCGACACAGCGGCTTGCTTTGTCGCCAGAACTGGATGTCGTCTAGACGCTCGTTGTCGACAGAAGCTTTGGCGACAGTATCTGTCGACAAAGCCTCTGTCAACAAAAGCCTGTCGTCTAGATGTACCCATACAGAACGGGAAGCGACTGTCTAGGAAGGAGTACGGAGGAAAGAGAGCTAGGGGTCATAGTGGACCACAAGCTGAATATGAGTCAGCAGTGTGATGCTGTTGCAAAAAAAGCAAACATGATTCTGGGATGCAACCCTCGGGTCCTCCGGGAACATACCCTGGGGGTCAGGCTAGGAAGCGGGCTGGGGTAAGACCTCAGCTTTGGTGGAGCTATGGCGTGGATGGACAGCTAGCATTTGCCATACGTAGCTTGGTGTGATTTGCACTCCTATGGGGGTAGTGAGACCGAGAGCTGCCCTAGACATGACCCTGTGCCAGGCCTCAGTTGTCCTCATCTGTAAAACGGGAACAACAACATTGCCCTTGGCCTTGGAAAGGGTTCAGAAAAGGGCAACTAAAATGATGAGGGGTTTGGAACGGGTCCCATATGAGGAGAGGCTAAAGAGACTGGGACTTTTCAGTTTAGAAAAGAGGAGACTGAGGGGGGATATGATAGAGGTCTATAAAATCATGAGTGGTGTGGAGAGGGCCGATAAAGAAAAGTTATTTATTAGTTCCCATAATAGAAGAACTAGAGGACACCAAATGAAATTAATGGGGAGCAGGTTTAAAACTAATAAAAGGAAGTTCTTCTTCACACAGCGTGTTGTCAACCTGTGGAACTCCTTGCCAGAGGAGGCGGTGAAGGTTAGGACTATAATAGAGTTTAAAGAGAAGCTGGATAAATTCATGGAGGTTAGGTCCATAAAAGGCTATTAGCCAGGGGATAAAATGGTGTCCTTGGCCTCTGTTTGTCAGAGGCTGGAGAGAGATGGCAGGAGACAAATTGCTTGATCATTGTCTTCGGTCCACCCTCTCTGGGGCACCTGGTGCTGGCCACTGTCGGCAGACAGGATACTGGGCTAGATGGACCTTTGGTCTGACCCAGTACGGCCGCTCTTAAGTTCTTATGTTCTTATGAATGGCGGACGGAAAGCGCTAGCTAATATTCACCCACTTTCCAGATGGCACTTCCCCGATGCTGTCAGTGAACCCAACACAGTCCACATACCGTGTAGGCCACCCCGTCACCTTCACATGCACCCCACCCAAGGGGTACCAGGCTACACAAATCCAGTTTCTAAAGGATGGTGAAGACGTGACCCCTCCACAGAGCCAGACTCCACTTCGCCTGACCTACCATCTGCCTCACCTCAATGTGCACGACTCCGGGTCCTACCGCTGTCGGTACTGGCCAGCTGGGCTGAAGGCGCCGTCCACACCGAGTGACCCCATCACCCTAATTGTCTATGGTGAGTCTGTGTTGCCAGGTGGAGACGTTTCCAGCCACAATGGCCCCTCTCGCTCAGTGGTTAGAGCCTGGCTCTAGTAGACGAGATGGTATCACTTCAGTTCTCATGGGGGCTTGGAAGAACGTGTTGTTCCTCCACCTTCCCCACCAATACGGGCTCCATGGACAATGTCTGGGGGGGGGGGAATCTTTTGGATTTATGGAGCCCTACACTGGTGTGCCCGGGGGCAGGAGAACTTTGCAGAGCTGTGAGTTTCCAATCGTCAGTGGGGGAGGTTAGGTTGGATATTAGGAAGAACTATTTCCCTAGGCGGGTGGGGGAGCCCTGGGATGGGTTCCCTAGGGAGGGGGTGGAATCTCCATCCCTAGAGGTGTTTAAGTCTCGGCTTGACCAAGCCCTGGCTGAGATGATTGAGTCGGGGTTGGTCCTGCTTTGGGCAGGGGGCTGGACTTGGTGTCTCCTGAGGTCTCTGCCCGCCCTGGGATCCTAGGATTCTGATCTTGGGGGGACTGGGCTGGCAGAATCTCAAATTCTGGGATTCTAGGATTCTTGGATTCTACCAAAAGATGAGGGGATGGTTCACTGGCTTCAGCGTAGAAACCAAAATGTGTGGTTGTTTGGACTACCGGGTACCCCATTGACTCATTCCCTTTTCATTCTCCCCGTGTAGACCGAGCACCTCCCGCCTCGCTCACCGTGGACCCGCCTTGCCCACAATACCTGGTGGGGGAACAGCTGACGCTCACCTGTGTGGATCCCCAAATTGACAATGTGACGGGATACAGATTCTACAATGAAGAAAATGGGGAGATTTTTTCCCGGGACCCTGACGCCAGCAGGGGAGCCCAAGTTTTCTTTCCTTCACTTCGCACGGTGGACGCGGGCTCATACACATGCAAATACTGGCAAGAAGAGTCGGGGCAAGAGATCCTGTCGGTGGGAAGCCAACCGGTCTCTGTTTCCGTGCTGGGTAAGTCCCCAGTTCGCACGGGATGGGTAGGGGAAAGGGATCCCATTCCCATGGCTCACAATCTGGTTTCCTTCCAACTTGGAATGAAAGCCAAGAAGTCAGAAGTTCTCCCTTGAAGGGACTTGACCTACAAGGAGAAGCTGAAGGATTTGGGCTTGTTTAGAAGAGAAGAGCGAGGGGGATTTGAGAGCAGCCTTCAGCTCCCTGAAGGGGGGTTCCAAAGAGGCTGTTCTCAGTCGTGGCAGATGGCAGAACGAGGAGCAATGGGTTCACGTTGCAGTGGGGGAAGTCTAGGTTGGAGATTAGGAAAAACTATTTTCCTTGGAGGGTGGGGAAGCGCTGGGATGGGTTCCCTGTGTAAGGGGTGGAATCTCCATGCCTAGTTCTGGTTTGACCAAGCCCTGGCTGGGATGATTGAGTTGGGGTTGGTCCTGCTTTGGGCAGGGAGCTGGCCTCAATGACCCACCGAGTTATCTTTCAACCCTAGGATTCCACAGCCTGTAACTCCAAGATCTTCCATGGGATGAGCTGGATTTTCTGAGTCCTCTCCTTTTCATTTCTCAAGAAGCCAGGGGGCCAGGCTGAGTGGGCAGGCAGAAAGGAAACCAGGACGTTTTGGGCAGGACTTGGGCCCGGGTTCCATCGGAACTTGGCTTAAATCTAACTGGCTCCCTCAAACACGTCAGTTGTGACTAATATTTCAATTGCAACAAGAATGATGAAAGGTCTAGAAAACATGACCTACGAGGGAAGAGTGAAGGAACAGGGCTTGTTTAGTTTGGAAAGGAGAAGACCGAGAGGGGACATGATAGTGGTTTTCAGGTATCTAAAAGGGTGTCAGAAGGAGGAGGGAGAAAAATTGTTCTCCTGGGTCTCTGAGGATAGAACAAGAAGCAATGGGCTTAAACTGCAGCAAGGGAGGTTTAGATTAGACATGACCACTGCCTGTCAGGGTGGTCAAACACTGGAATTAATTGCCTAGATACAATTTATTGCCTAATTGCCTAGGTTCTAATGTATACTGTCGACAAAGCCTCTGTCGAAAAAGAGCATCACTCTAGACTACAACCAATGCTGTCGAAAAGAGCAAGCCGCTTTCTCGAAAGAGAGTGTAGGTGCTCTCTTTTGAAAAAGCACAGTATGGATGCACTAGCACCTTTTCTTTGAGAGAACTCTGTTGAAAATAGGCATTGTTCCTCGTAAAACAAGGTTTACCGCTGTCGACGAAACTGCCTCGTTCTATTCACTTACTGTTGACACAACGCTGCGGTAGTATAGACACAGGTACAGTTTTCTCAACAAAAGTCCACTTTTGTTGACAACCCAGTAGTCGAGATACTTCAAGGTGTGTTTAGACTACATGTCTCTGTCGACGGAGCCATGTAAAGTAGTTTACTCAACATAGTCAATGAAGCGGGGATTTAAATAATCCCCTCTTCATTCAAATAAAAATGGCCGCTGCATTGTGCCAACAATCAGCTGATCCGGCACAGCGCAGCAGTCTAGACGTGGTGCGGTCGACAAGGGAAACCTCTGTCGACAGCTCCGGTATGCCTCAAGGTTTACAGGAGCCGTCAACAAAGGCTTCCCTTGTCAACAGCACCACGTCTAGACAGCCGCGCTGTGCCGGATCAGCTGATTGTCGGCATAGCGCGGCGGCCATTTTTATTTTAATGAAGCGGGGATTATTTAAATCCCGCTTCATTGACTATGTTGAGTAAACTACTTGACATGGCTCCGTTGACAGAGCAAAATAGTCTAGAGGCACCCTCAGGGTGTCTCTAGACTACAGGGTTTTGTCGACAAAAGTGGACTTTTGTCAACAAAACTATATCTGCATCTAGACTGCTGCGTTCTGTTGACATAATGTAGACAGAATGCAGCAGTTTTGTCAACATCGCGAAACCTTATTTTATGAGGACTAACACCTTTTGTTGACAGACTTCTGTTGACAGAAGGCATTATTGCATTGATACTGTCTTTTGCGTCTACACTCTCATGATGACAAAGCAGCTTGCTTTGTCAATAGAACTGGCTGTAGTCTAGACGCTCTTTGTCGACAGCAGCTTTGTTGACAGATACAGTCGACAAAGCTTCTGTCGACAAAGAGCGTCTAGACTACAGCCAGTTCTGTCGACAAACAAGCCTCTTTGTTGACATGAGTGTGTGGATGCTAAGGACAGTGTAGATGCAATAATGCCTTCTATCGACAGAACTCTGTCGACAAAAGGCGTTATTCCTCGTAGAATGAGGTTTACATACGTCGACAAAACTGCTGAGTTTTGTCGACGTTATGTCGACATAACTCAAAGGCAGTGTGGACGCAGGTATAGTTTTGTCGACAAAAGCCCACTTTTGTCGACAAAACCCTGTAGTCTAGACACACCCTCTATGTCAACAGAAGCTTTGTTGACAGTATCTGTCGACAAAGCCTCTGTCGACAAAAGCCTATAGTGTAGATGTACCCTCAGAGTAGGTTAGATAAATGTCTATCAGGGATGGTCTAGACGGTGCTTGGTCCTGCCGTGAGGGCAGGGGACTGGACTCGATGACCTCTCCAGGTCACTTCCAGTTCTAGAGTTCTGTGATTCCCTGATTTAATCAGCCAATGAATCACAGGAGTGTGGGGTTGGAAGAGACCTTGGGCGGTCATCGAGTCCAACCCTCCGTCCACGAAACTCATGTTTCATTGGGATTCTTTCCAGTAGCTGTACCCAAGACCTTAGAAATCAATGGCATGTTGACCCTGGTGGTGGCAAGGAAAGTTGGCGACTGAGAAGTGATTGCCATTTGTTTCTAACATATTGGGTCCACAGGGTCCCAAAGTCTTCCCCAGTAAAACCATTTCATCTTTGCGCTCTCCTCTAGGATGGGCATGTCCCATGGAACATGAGATGTGCTCACTTCTCCCCTTTTCTGCTCCCCTAGATTCACCTTTCCTGCCGGCGCTGAGCGTGGATCCCCCATCTGGCGTGATTAAGGAAGGGCTGCCCCTGCTCCTCACCTGCACGGCACCCCAGGGCACCGGTGAGCGGAGGTTCTACTTCTACAAGGACGGCGTCGAGTTTCTCCCTCGGAACGGGCAGTCTCAGATCCACCCTTCGGGGTCTAGAAACGTCTCGGTGCTCCGCATCCCCCGGGCCCAGCTCAGCAGCACCGGGGAGTTCACCTGTGGGTACGAGGAGAACGTGTGCCGGAAATGGGGTCCGTCCCCCAGGAGCCAGGCCGTGTACGTCACCGTGACAGGTGAGGAATCTCCCCCCTTCTCGTCTGCTAGAGACACTGGGAGCATATTGGGAAATGCAGAAGAACATCTGAACAAGCAAATGGGGTCAGACCAAAGGTCCATTCAGCCCAATGTCCTGTCTGCCCACAGTGGCCAATGCCAGCTGCCCCAGAGGGAGGGAACACAACAGGGAATCTTCCCATAACCCCTCCCCTATCACCCATTTCCAGACAAAGGCGAGGGACACCAATCCTACCCATCCTGGCTAATAGCCATCGATGGACCTCATCTCCATGAATTTATCTAGCTCTTTTTTAAACCCTGTTCAAGTCCTGGTCTTCACCACATCCTCTGGCAAGGAGTTCCACAGGTTGATTGTGCGCTGGATGAAGAAAAACTTCCTTTGTTTATTTATTTATGTGGGTGACCCCTCGTTCTTATGTTTTGGAAACAAATGAATAATTTCCTTATTCACTTTCTTCCCACCACTCATGATTTTCTAAACCTCCATCCTCTCCCTCCTTAGTCTCCTCATTTCTAAACTGAAACATCCCAGTCTTTTTAATCTCTCTTCATATGGGACCCGTGCCAAACCCCTCATCATGTTAGTGGCTCTTTTCGGAACCTTTTCCAATGCCGAGAAATCTTTTCTGAGATGAGGAGACCACATCTGCATGCGGGATTCAAGCTGCGGGTGTCCCATGGATTGATAGAGAGGCCATAAGAGATTCTCTGTCTTATTCTCTGTCCCTTTTGTAATGATTCCTAACATGCATGCACGGAGTGGATGTTTTCAGAGAATGATCCACAATGACATCAAGAGTGTCAGGGAAGAACCACCAGGGTGAGGTCTCGGCTCTTGTGTAACTACCAAAGTCTAGCGTCACTATTCCGTGCGGCTAGCCTCACAACTCACAAACCCAGACAGCTGGTTGAAGTTCCTCCACCAGGGGGCAGCAAGTCGCTTTCCAGAGAGATTGTGAGAGAGCAAGCAACTCCATCCGTCCTGCAGGGGGCGGCAGATAGCAGCCTACAAGACCCAATGCAACCTTTCAGGAGGGAATTCTTTTCTCTCCTGTCTGTGCAGGGAATCATGCTTTCCTGGTTCGGTTCCTGGCCGTGGGCGGCTCCTTCTTCCTCATCAACGGCCTTATCTTCCTCGTCTCCCACCGCTGTTTGTAGCACACAGGTAACCGGCACCGGCTGTGGCTTTGACGCATGGAACGTTCCCAGGAAAATAACCCATTAAGGCCG
The DNA here is from genome assembly GCF_052426305.1 of Pelodiscus sinensis. Lineage (NCBI taxonomy): Eukaryota > Metazoa > Chordata > Testudines > Trionychidae > Pelodiscus > Pelodiscus sinensis. The sequence continues at coordinate 2,353,140 of NC_143081.1, read as the reverse complement.
TGTTTCTTAAAGGCTGTGTCTACACTGGGCCACTTATTCCGGAAAATCAGCTGCTTTTCCGGAATAAGCTGCGAGCTGTCTACACTGGCCCTTGAATTTCCGGAAAAGCAACGACGTTGAACTGTACAAAATCAGCCGCTATTCCGGAAAAACTATTCTGCTCCCGCTCGGGCATAAGTCCTTATTCCGGAACACTGTTCTGGAAAAGGGCCACTGTAGACAGCCCAGTAGTCTTTTCCGGAAAAAAGCCCCGATCGCGAAAATGACGATCGGGGCTCTTTTCCGGAAAAGCGCGTCTACATTGGCCACAGACGCTTTTCCAGAAAAAGGGCTTTTCCGGGAAAAGCAGCCTGCCAATGTAGACGCTCTTTTTCCAGAAATACTTATAACGAAAACTATTCTGTTTTAAGCATTTCCGGAAATTCATGCCAGTGTAGACACAGCCAAACTGTTCAAGACCAAGGAACCCCAAACAATTTTTTTTATGCAGAACCCCAAGGATTTTTTGTTGAGCAAAAAAAAAGGGGAGGTTGGGGAAAAGTTGTTGAGCAAATAAAGGGTGAGGGGAGTTTTCGGGGAAGTTGTTGAACAAAAAAGGGGGGGGAGTTTGCAAAGAAGATGTTGAGCCAAAAAAAAAAAAGAAAGGTTGCCTGCTCCTTTAACAGTGGCCATTTTGAACTCTGTTCTCCGCGGCACACCTCTGACTGCCTCGTGGCACAGTTTAAGAAACACGGCAGTAGGGGATCTCAGCCCACAGCTGTGGGGCTTACAGGGGAATTCTGCAACACGGGGAACACCCCAAGCGCTCTCAGCTGCAGACAGTGAGTGAGATGAGGGCAGTTGTGTCCAGTGGTTAGAGCAGCCGTCAGGGCTCTGAGCCGGAGTCTGAGGTCAAGGAGTGGAGGCAAAGCTGGGAATTGGAGCAGGGCCACTGGGACATGGAGACGCCTCCATATTTGGGACCTGAAGGGGTGACCAAAACGATGAATGAAAAACGTGGGACCCTGAGTCGTAGCGCAGGTGGCTTTGCACCGTGACGGTGGCCGTGTCAACAGTGCGGCGCCCCCTACCTGCACACATGTGTGTCATGGTCAGGAATGACCACTTCACGAGCCTCCTTCCAGTGCACCACAGCGCCCCCTGGCGGCGCGGGAGTCAGCTCTGACTTGAACTTGGGCAGCACCCTCTCACATTCATCCAGGCGCCCCCTAGAGCTGCCCAGGGGAACCGGCTTCTGAAGAGACCCAAGGACTAGAGCGCCCCCTAGTGGGCCCTTCCATGTCCTCCTCTCCAGTTTTCTTGCCTCCAGATGGAGATGTAGCCAAACGGGTGCTTAGGAGGTCCCAGCTCTGCGGTAGAAGAGCAGTATCTGAAGGTCATTAGGGGATGGGGCAGAGGGGTTACATAATGTTCATTGTCCCTTCTGTTTGTGTTCCCAGGGCCTGCAGGATGTTACCAGGCACTGCCCGGTGGGGGATTTGGGATCAATAAAAGGCTCCCCACTGTGCTCTGTTGGTTTTCCGACAGTCTGTTGATTGGGTGTACGCCGAGGGCCAAGAATTCTCCAGGCTCCCAACTGCCTCCTTCTGTGGGTGAAAGTGTTGCTCCGAGGCGGTGTGCCTAGTGGTTAGAGTAGAGGTGGGGGGGGGGCAAATGAGAGTCAAGATGCTTAGGGATTGGTTGGGACTGGTCCTGCCTAGAGCAGGGGGCTGGACTTGATGACCTTCTGAGGTCTCTTCCAGCTCTATGGTGCTATGATTCTAGGGGCGGTGTCCAGTTCTGGGGTTCTTTTCCCCACTCTGGGAGAGGGGTGGGGGTCTATGGGGTTAGACCAAGGTGGGTTGGGATGGTGGAGGGGTGTTGTGGGCTAGGACTCCTGGGACAAGCCGTGATGGAGGGAAAGAATTGGTGCCTTCAGGGGAGGTCTTCCGAGCTCTGTCACTACTCTCTGGCCCCTGTGTTTACAGCTGCTCGCAGCGAACTTTTCTTAACCACCGTCGCCGCAACAACTTGGGTTCCTATCATGTGGGCTACGCGTTCACCACACCGCCGGGGGCTGCTGGGGTTCTGCCGTCTGGCAAGAAACCTCGCTGCTAGCGACACCCGCCTTCCCCCACCTTCCAGCCACGCGCCGCTTAGGGCCTGTGGAACCTCCCGCTGCTTGGCGAGGGAAAAGGCCCTTCCCCTGTGAGCCTCTCTGGTTGCCCCCGACGCACCACCCGGGACGGCCAAGTGCCAGCCAGCTAGACTCTCTGCTAAGCAAAGACCGCGCCCGTCTGCACCAGCTCATACTGCGTTCCACCCCCTTTCTGGCCCTAATGGTCCCCTCCAGCAGGAAGGGGTCTGCTTCAAGGTGTATGTTTGCTTCAAGGTGTATGTTTCCTCCATGTGTCCGCTCCAAGGTGTCCACTTCAAGATGTTCATTTACTTCAAGGTATGTACTTCAAGGTGTCCACTTCACGGTGTTTGTTTGCTCCAAGGTGTCCACATCAAGAGGTTTTCTTCAAGATGTTTGTTTGCTTCAAGGTGTCTGGTCTTAGGTGTCCCCTTCAAGGTGTGCGCTTCAAGAGACCGTCTACCTGTGGCTACAGCCAGAGTATCTGTGTCAAGCACGTCATGTTGCATCCTCTCCTCCGGAACCTCTGAGGGAGTTTCTGGCTGCACTTTTCCCCACTCGATCAACCTGCCTTGCCTCACGAAGATCTGGCACCTTCTCATCAACCTCCCGGTGTTGGCCTAGCCGGCCAGCCCTCAAACCAGAAGGGGAGCACGCTGGAGGGGTCGCCCTGTAAATTTCGGGCTCCTCTCCCCTTCCCCGTCTCCAGGGAAAGTTCTTCGGGGCAGTGTCCCCTGACCTCAGACACTGTTGGGGTACTGGGGGAATCTCTGATCGGTGCCTCTTCGATCTTCTCCTGGTTCACTCATTTCTGGTCCTACCTCGTCACGGACCGGTGGAGTGAAATGCTTTGCTTAGTCCTGCTCCTCCTCCGTCAGGGACTTGGTCACCTACATTGGCCTCACACGGCCCCAGCTATGAGCCTTCTGGTTCCCAAACTTTCTGACAACGGTCGCTCTGGTGACACTTCATCTGACCTCTGTCAGAGGCTGGGAAATGCTCCCATGGGCAGGCTCTCCAGAGCTGGGACGGGGAGATGTTAGGTCAGCTAATCAATACCTTGCCAGGCGGGGCCCTGGCACTGGGGGCATCCCAGTGTCTCCTGTCCTGCCTCCAGAGGCATGGGTGTTTGGGGGCACCGGAGAGGGGGATGGGTGAGGTTTGATGAACTCCGTGGCACCTGCTGAGTTTGAGAGCTGGGACCTCTGCTTGTTCTCGGCTCTTCTGCGGTTTCCCTGCTGCAGCGCTGGGTCGAAACGAACATGACGCCTGCTCATTTCCTTTTTCTTGTAGAGGCTGCTCGAGTGGTTAGAACCGAGGGCGGTGGGTCTGCAGGCCAAGACTCCTGGGTTCTTTCCCTGGCCCAGAGAAAGGAGTGAGGTTTAGTGGTTGGAGCAGAGAGGGTGAGGGCCAGGTCTCCTGGGTTCTTTCCCTGGCCCGGAGAAAGGAGTGAGGTTTAGTGGTTGGAGCAGAGAGGGTGAGGGCCAGGTCTCCTGGGTTCTCTTCCCTGGTCGGGAAGGTGAGTGGGGGATGGTGGTTAGAGGAGGAGGGCTGGAAGTCAGGACTCCTGAGTTCTCTCCCTGGCTCTGGGAGGGCAGTGGGGGCTACAGGTTAGAGCTGGAGGGCTGGGAGCCAGGATTCCTGGGTTCTTTCCCCAGCTGTGGGATGGGGGTGGTGTCTGTGTGTGAGAGGGGTATGGGACAGCAAGCCAGAACTCCTGGGTTCCCTCCCCAGCTCTGGAAGGGTAGCGGGGTTTAGTGGTGAGAGAGGAGGGGCTAAGGGCCAGGATTGCTGGGTTCCCTCCTGAACTGTGGAAGGGTAGTGGGGTTTAGTGGTGAGAGCTGGCAGCCAGGACTCTTGGGCCCTCTCTCTGGCTCTCACAAGGAAGTGGAGTTTAGTGGTTAGAGGGGAGGAGCTGGGGGCCAGGACTCCTGGGTTCTCTCCCCTGCTCTGGAAGGAGAGGGGGGGCTAGTGGTTAGAGCCGGGCGGGGGCTGGGTGTCAGGACTGGGGTTTGTGCAGGGAACCGGTTCCTCATTTCTGCTGCTATCAGCAGGGGGCCTCCCTGGTGGCTGCGCACCGCGGTTTGTCACTCTCGGAAACCCGCTTTGCGCGTCAGCCACAGCCTGAGCATGGCCCTCGTGCAGAACCGCCAGGCGTGAAGCCGCCCCCCCCCGTGGTTCCACTCAGATGCCTGGGGGGGAAGCCCCCTGCACCTGCTGTTATGCAAGCAGCGCCTCCTCCTGGCTCCCTGGAGCATAGCAGCTGCCTGGCACCCTGGCGCCCCCGCTGGTGTCTCTTGGCCGGGTGGCACCATTGAGCTCCTCCCCCTTTGGGGTGGGTAGGTAACAGAACAGGGACAGGCAGGTTCCTCCTGGCTGCAACCTCCCTGGGGGTCAGCTCCCAGCTCCTCCAGCCTGACATGGGACCTCCCAGAGTGGCTCCGGGAGATGCTAAACCAGGTCCCCACATCTGGGGGCCTTTCAGGCTCCTGGCCTATCCCCTCACGCCGGCTGCTGATACGTCCGTGTGTTCATGGCTCTGTGGGGACCGGCTGCTTCCTCCCTCCAGCCCTTATCAGGTGGAAAAACACACGCCACGGAGCAGTTTCTATCACTTCCTCTCGTGGAGATGAAGAGATGCGATAGCTGTTATGGGGATGAACGATGAAATGAAGCAGCAGCAGATTTAAAACACACCGAGGGAAGTTTTTACTTCATGCAGCGCTCAGTCAACCTGTGGAACTCCTTGCCAGAGGAGGCAGTGAAGGCCAGGACTTCCACAGGGTTCAAAAAAGAGCTCGATGGATTCATGGAGGTTAGGTCCATCAATGGCCATTAGCCAGGATGGGTACGGAGGGTGTCAGAGGCTGGAAATGGGTGACGGGGAGGGATCGCATGATGAGTCCCTATTGTGTTCCCTTCCTCTGGGGCACTTGGCATCAGCTATTGTGAGCAGACAGGGCACTGGGCTAGCTGGACCTTTGGTCTAACCCCATCTGGCCATGAACAGACAGACAGATTGATACAACGGGGATAGGCAGGCAGCTGGGTGGGTAGGTATGGGGAAGGATGGACAGAGAGAGAGGCGGGAACTTGGACGTTTTCTCCCCCACCTTCCATGGAAAATTCCCTGGGTGGACCCTCCCCGTTGGGGTGATCACATGACTTCCAAAGACCAATCACTACGTCAACTTAAAGGAGAAAGGGGGCTGTTTACCGGGGATCACCCAGTCTGTCAGGGAAACACCCCAGATGGCTTCCCTGTGCACATGTCAAGCCAGAAGCCATTCCAGACTCCGTATCTCTAGCGTGTCACACGTGAGCGACACTGGCCGAAAGTACGAATCGATGGCACTATTCACGTTGACAGGTTCCCGGGGGAGGTTATCCAAAGCCTTGTGGAGTTATGCGTATTTGTGTCCACACAACAATGTCGTCCTGGTCGTTCTTGGGGGCAGGGCAAGGAAAGAGACGGTGGATCGTGGTCACGGGGCAAATGGGAATCTCCGTGTCATGTGAGGGATTGCGGCTCACCACGCTCGGACCGGAGGACAGGGAACCCAAGCCACAGCGAGGACAAGGAGGTCACTAACGGCAGTTTCACAATGACCAGAAAATGTCAGAGTCTTTCCCTCTGGAGATGTGAAGATTGAACCCAGGTTGGAAGGTCGGGGCCCAGTGGAAGGGTCTGGCTGGTGGGGCAGAGGGAAGTCTCGGCTGGGGCGCCCCCTCCGGTTACAGAATCTCTCCCGTAGGGTTCAAAGTGGAGGCTGGGCCAGTCTCTATCGGCCCAGGAAATGGGCGCCCTGCACACCACACTGCGGTGTCTCTCCAGCCCCTGAGCTGAGCGGTGACCACACCTGAGCCTGCGGCTTCCTCTGCTCTCAGAACGGAGGTGACGGTTCCCCTCCCTGGGCGCAGCTGGTGGCTGCTGAGAAGCCAGCTCCCTGCCCAGAGCGACCGGCTCAGCATGGCGCTGCCTCTGCCGGGTGAGTGCCCACCTCGGCTCCCTGCCCCTCTGTGTCTGTCTGGAGACTCCCCCAGCCCTGCCCTGTGTCCCCATCCCCTCCCCAGAGCCCTCACCCCCTCTCTGCTCTTCTCTTCCAGCCTCGCTCCAGAGTCTCCCCAGGCCGGTGTCCCCCGCAGGTAACGAGGTCTCCTGGGATGCTGGCGGTGGGCGGGGGAGGGGAGAGGGGTCCTGGTAGCGGGGCTGGGGTCCTGCTCCTCTCACACCAGGGTGCTGGGAATTGCAAGGAAGGGGGCAGCATCCATGGGGGTGGAAGAGCGACTCCCCTTGCTGGGAGGGTCTGTTGGGTGGGTCCCAGCCACGGCCACAGGGGGGGGAGCTGTTCCTATCCCCATGGGTGCTACCCAGCCCCTCACGGCCAGAGAGAACGAGGGCTGGGCAGGCCATGGAGACAGAGCTCCCCGTTCCCCTTGTCTCTGAGTGCCCCGGGTGTGGTCCATTCAGATGCGGCGGTGGGGGCTCTGTGTGTGGTCTCCCTGCCCCAGCTCTGGGCTCCCACAAAGGGCTCGGGGGCACAGACCCAGCCTTGCCCAGCAGGGCAGTAACAGCAGGTGCTGCAGAAACCCCAGAGGAAACGTGATGGGTTGAAAAACTCCCCCCTCCGTCTGTCCCCCCCCCCCCCACACACACACATCTGCTGGAGCTTCCTCATTTCTGCTCAGTGCCTGCTCGCCGCTGCTGGGCAGGTCGGCTGATCGGCTCCACTTGTCCAGGCACAGTCTGGATCTGCTGGACACGGGCGGTAGAGCAGCTCCTGGGGGCAGCAGGCTGTGGGGCGGAGCTGGAATGTGCCCGGCCCCGTGAGGGATGAGTCCATCTTGTTGTGGGAGTTTAAGCCATTTGGCATAACAAAGAACCAACCTTGGAGCAGAACACAAATAAATGTCTGGTACCGTGAGCATCTGTGGGCTTCCGATGAGATGAGGAGGAGTGGGGGGAAGAAGGGAGAGAGGGTAGAAAAAACTACGTGGAAACAAGTGAGGGATGGGGCAGGCACAGGCTGGGGGGCGGGGAACATGCAGGCTGGGGGCGGGGCAGGGGCAGGGTAGGGGTGGGGCAGGAGGAGACTGGATGCTGATGGCAGGGCCCCTCGCACCAGCAGAACGTCACAGTGGCTTAGCCAGGTCCCAGCTGGGTCATTTCCTGGCTTCAGCTGCTTACGCCTCCCAGTCTTGTGACTCGAGTGCTGGGTGTCCCGACAGGCCGTCCTATGGGCCTGACCCCCCAGGATCACTGAGGGGCTGGTTCATCCTCTGCCTTGGGGTGAGGGGGGAACATCAGAGACCCTGGTTCCCTCCTGGCCCTGCCTTCCAGCCCTGCTTCTCCCAAGGGCCCTCAGCTCCTCCCGCTGGGTTCTGGGTCACCTGTACAGGGCTCAGTGCATCCACCCTGGCACCCTCCAATGGTGCAGCTGCCGAACTTTGGCAGGGCCCAGAGCTGAGCAGAGGGGCTGGGCTGCAAGGGATAAAGGGGGGACTGGGAGCATTTCTGGATGGGACTGGCAGAGGGGTGGGAGGTGTCTGTTTACATGAGTCTAAAGAGAGTTCTCTGCTTCCTCTCTCTTCCTTATAGCCCAGCCGTCTGCCCCCAAACTCACTGTGAGCCCACCACACCGCGTCTTCCTACGGGGGGATCTGTGACCCTGACGTGCTCAGCTCCCAGCACCGACACCGTGTCCAGGATCCGGTTCTTTAGGGGTGGCCAGAGAATCCACTCCGGAGAGTTCCAGCAGTTTCAGCACAGTGGCAGATGGCTTCAGCTGTCGCGAGTGTCGGACTCACAGGCCAGAGAGTACAGCTGTGGTTACTGGGAGACAGAGTCTGGGTGAGAGATCCCGTCAGAGAGGAGCCGACCCGTCTCCATCGCAGTGACTGGTGAGACCTGCTGTCTCCTGCTCTTTCCTGGCCCCAGGGTCCGGTGTCTCTCCCGCATGCACTGAGCGATACAGCCAAGTCACTCAGCTCCAGACAGGGTCCCCATGGGGTCAGTTTTACCCCCGTGTCTGGTCAGCATCAGTCCCTGTGTCCCTGGAGCACCTGGTACTGAGCGAGACAGCTCAGTCACTCAACCCCAGACAGGGTCACTAGAGTTCAGTTTTGGGACCAGCTCTGTTCAATATCTTCACCAACTATTTAGATATTGACATGGAAAGTACGCTTATTAAGTTTGCAGATGATACCAAGCTGGGAGGGGTTGCGACTGCTCTGGAGGAGAGGGTCAGAATTCAAAATGATCTGGACAAATTGGAGAAATGGTCTGAGGTAAACAGGATGAGGTTTAATAAAGACAAATGCAAAGTGCTCCACTTAGGAAGGAACAATCAGTTTCACACCTACAGAATGGGAAGCGACTGTCTAGGAAGGAGCATGGCGGAAAGGGATCTAGGGGTCATAGTGGACCACAAGCTGAATATGAGTCAACAGTGCGATGCTGTTGCAAAAATAGCAAACGTGATTCTAGGTTGTATCATCAGGTGTGTTGTGAGCAAGACATGAGAAGTCATTCTTCCGCTCTACTCTGTGCTGCTAAGGCCTCAGTTGGAGGATTGTGTCCAGTTCTGGGCACTGCATTTCAAGAAAAATGTGGAGAAATTGGAGCGGGTCCAGAGAAGAGCAACAAGAATGATTAAAGGTCTAGAGAACATGACCTATGAAGGAAGGCTGAAGGAACTGGGTTTGTTAAGTTTATAAAAGAGAAGATTGAGGGGACATGATAGCAGTGTTCAGGTATCTAAAAGGGTGTCATAAGGAGGAGGGAGAAAACTTGTTCATCTTGGCTTCTGAGGATAGAACAAGAAACAGTGTGTGTCAGAGCCTTAGGCAGCAGCATCTGCAAGCAACTGCTCACCTAGGGTGTGTCTAGACTACAGGGTTTCGTCGACAAAAGTGGACTTTTGTCAACAAAACTATATCTGCGTCTACACTGCCGCTGAGTTCTGTCGACATAACGTCACCAGAACTAAGCAGTTTTGTTGACGGCTGTAAACCTCATTCTTCGAGGAATAATGCCTTTTGTCGAGAGAGTTCTGTCGACAGAAGGCGTTATTGCATCTATACTGTCCTTTCCGTCTACACTGTCATGTCGACAAAATGGCTTGCTTTGTCGACAGAACTGGCTATAGTCTAGTCGCTCGTTGTCGACAGAAACTTTGTCGACAGTATCTGTCGAAACAACCTCTGTCGACAAAAGTCTGTAGTCTAGACGTACCCCTAATGCCCTGCCTGAACTGGTCCTGGGTGGCCTTAAATGTGAGAGAGCGTCCAATCAGTGTGTACGCTCTGTTTCGAAATAGCACATCGCTATTTCATTGCGCTTTTTATGTATAGACGCGCTGTTTTGAAATAAGCTTTTCAGGAAAACCTCTTCTGGAAAACCTTATGCCAGAAGAAGCTTTCAGTGTAGATGTACCCTAAAATGTAGGGTTGAGAGGGGACCTCAAGAGCTCATGAGTTCGGGCTTCCTCTGCCTGTGGTAGTGTAACTTCAACCTGAAACAACCCAAGGGGTGTCTGGCTTATGATGGAGGTTTCCCAATAGCTCCAGGTCACCTGGTGCAGAGCTTCTCTGACCTTAGAGGTAGAACATTTCTTGTAAAGCCTCAACTAAATCTCCCTTGCCACAGACTACACCCATTCTGCCTTACCTCAGTGGACTTAGAGAAGGGTTGACCAACTGCCCTCTTTATAACATTGGCTTAGCAGTTGGCTCTCATGTCCCCCATTAGCCGTGTCATCTCCAGACCGAGCATGCTCTGCTCTGGACCCTCCCCAATTTGCCCCCATGTTCCTTAATGTGGGATTCGCAGAACTGGACACACAACTCCAGCTGTAGCCTCCCCAGTGCAGAGTAGAGCAGGACAATTATCTCCCAGGTCTCTTCCTGTTCAGACAACCAAGAATGTCAGTAGCCTCTTTCTCATCAGCTCCGCTCCCCCTCACATTTCTCTTTTCTCCCCCAACAGGAGTCACCTACGCGCTCTTAGTTCTCCAAACTTCACAGGCCCACATGACCCAGTCGAAAAACAGTCAAATCTGCTGAAGGTCAACATGTTGTAGTCAGCAAGAGCAAGTCTAAGGTCCGACGCTGGGTTCTCAAAGCACAAAGGATGCTACACAGGTATCTGTCAAACACAAGTAGTTTATTTCCTGACAGCTAACAGCTGTGCCCCATAACTGGAAGAACAATATAACAAAGAAGCGGCATATCTTATAACCCTTCCTGCAAGCCTGGAACCCCCTGTGGGCTGCAGACAAAGTGGGAGGTTGTCTCGGCTTCCGAGGCGCCGGTACCCAAAGTCCGTCGGTGAGGTCCAATTTGCTAGGCTTTGAGGCAGCCTTAAATACAGTTTTTCCTGCCTTGTTTTGCAGCTTGGAAAGTTACTCATTACATGCTGATGTAGGGCTTAGCTGTTAGTTATCGATCTGGTTCTGATCTAGTTCTACTTGTTCTTTGGCCTTTTTTACGTGATCAGTTCGTTAGGGTATGCGTTCTTGCCCTTTACCCTTATCTTATACTTGTTCTTGCTATACTAGCAACAATGTTTATCTTAAATGATGTATGTTCCCAAAGACTTGCTTCTGGCTCATCAGTAGTAGGGAAAGGAGAGGGGGGAATAGGAAAGGGGGCAGAAGGCAGCCCTCACCACCCCTAAACTAGCACATACAAAGTTTATTCCGCAATTGACTCCTACATTTCACTCCTGGGTGGTGTGGCATGCACCATACCCTGATATATCCATTCTAGGGTGTCAGTTATTCCAGGATGACCTGGTGTTTTACTTGTTGAGCCAGTAGTGTCATACGGAAGGCCAGACGCCTTACATAACAAGCTAACACGCTAGTAATAATACAAATAGCTACAAAACCTAATAATACAATAACAATAGGATGGAGGGGATTATATGGAGACTGGATGCTTTCAATGTCCTATTTAGCCCTGGTTTTGCAACAACTTGGTGGTGGAAAGTCACGTTGTGGGAAGCACCGAGGGCATGGATGTCTTGATGAGTTTGCACCTCCTGTGGTGTTGAACCATACACACCAATGGACGCCGTAGTCAGCGGTGATGTTTTCTTGCTTGGTCCAAGGTCCCGACTGGGTACTGGCATTCCAGGACTGCAGGGTCAGGCGTTCAGACACGAATCCCCCCTGCATGAACGGGGGGCACGATCCATTCAGCCAGGTCTGGGAGGATCTTTCCACCTTGGAAGTGGATTGCCACCATCCCGAAGGGTTAACTGACAGCACACTTGGAATCAGGAGCACCCATCGTATCAACTGCATGCCGGAGGGCTAGTCTCATTTACGCAAGCGCGCCTGAGGAAAACATTCCAAAGTAACATCGTTAGCAGGGAGGACCCACCACGTAGCCCCTGGGTGATGGTTTCTGGAAGCTGTGCTATTAACTCATGCAAGTGGGAAACCCCTGAGGGTCCAGGCGTAGCTCTCTCCTTGATGTACCTCCTCCACTTTAACAGAGTGCTGGCCATAGCTCGACCTGACCAGGGAACAGCTGTATCTTGCACCCAGCTCATGATAGGGAGCTCGGGGCGCAGCAACACCTGCCAGTCCTGAGTGGCATGCTCAGTATCTAATAATGCCAGATAATAAGCCAGCACCTGCTTCTCAAAGGGAGTGTAATTAGCACTGGCCCTTGTCAGAGTCTTGCTCCGAAATCCTAAAGGGACCCAATGCCCTATTCTATTCCTAAAGGCGAGGAATAGGAAAGGGGGGAGAATGCAGGCCTCGCCACCCCGAAACTAGCACATACAAAGTTCTTCCACAATTAACCCCTACACACGTGCTGTACAGGAAGGTGACCACAACCCACAGCCAAAAAGTTCCTCTTTCCCCCTGCCTCAAGCAGTCGCAGCCTGAACTTTTCATTTCCCCTACACACCTTGTATGGCATGCAGCAAAGGGCACACCCAAGCCACCGCTGTCGGAATATTTAGCCAACAGCATCTTGTCACGTATCATAGAAAAACTGGTGACCGCCTGGTCATGAATATCACTGTGGGATGTGTGTGGGTTGTGTCAAAAGTTACACATGTAGCTGGAAATATGTTAGGAAGGTATTTGAAAGACAAGCCAGACTTATCCCCAGGAGTGTGGATTTATGAGTTTTTGTGCGTCTCACGTGAACTGCCCACAAAGAAACACCACATGACTTTGCTGCTCCTGCAAGTCTGAGGCCAGCTGCTGCTTAAGCTGCAGATGTTAACTTAGAGCGGACAACCTCATAACTGGAGACTGGGCCAAGCCACCTGGGTGTTAATTTTGTTCGATACCAGAATTAGACGTATAAGAATGTATTCCGTGTTTCTTAATATCAATATTAAATTTGCAAAAGTGTCTAATGCTTAGAATCTAGAAAATACTCGTGTGTCGTTGCTGCCAGCGTTAATCTCACTGATCACGGCCACACATCGTGTTATCAGCTGATATTTTACTGCTTCCTCTGTAACTGTAAACCCCCACACAGCCTGGAGAGAGGTGTGACCAAGTGTGAAATACAAGTTTGCCACAAGCAGGGCTATTTCCTGCCAGTGAAAGAAGGGCCCTCGACATCAGATTAACCAGTGTGGATCATCAGAGCACAAAATACTTGGCCGTTTGCTCCCCAGACCCATGAATTGGAGACTTGCATATGAACTGGTCCCATCCTCCCGAACTCTGGGGCAAGGGAATAAAAATCCCTGGCGAGAAGAATCTACTTTTTGGCTGTTTGAACGCTGAAGGGCCAGAGACACTGAACTGAAGCCAAAGATGCCCAGGGTGGCCTTGTGGGTTTGCCTACAAAACCATTTGAATAACAGATGACCGGAGCTGTGTCACTCACCAGATTTAGATGGGTACTGCTTGGGGTGTCTCTTTCTGGCTATAACCTGCAGAGAATTCGCTTATTCCATTTTTAACAAACCTTTAGGCTTTGTTTACACTCCTGGCTTTTGCCAGCAGAGAGTATGTAAATGAAATGCTGATTAGCATTTTGTCCTGCTTCATTTGCATAATTTATTTGTGCCGTTTTAGCGCAAGATTCTTTTGCCTCTTGGGGAGAATTGGAGTGGTCTGGGAAGTGGAGTGGGGGGGGGGGGCGGAGTGGCTGGGGGATTTGGCTGCCCGAGTTTAGGAGGCAGAGAGGGAGGCTGGGCATTTGGGCTGCTGGCACTGGGGTACTTCTCAGCCAGGGTATTCTGTGGGTTGTCTCGGGGCTGGGCAGCATGATCCCCTGAGGGCTGGCTGCCCCTACTCGCACCCCTTCTGCCCCACCTTTCCCAGTGTGCCCAGAGGAAAGCGCCCCCTCCCCCACTTTACCCAGGACCTGGCGAAGTCTGTGACCCGCCCTGCCGTGAGCAATCAACTCACTTCCCCTTCAATGGGGCATTTCTCCAGCACAACCACATCCCTGTCTGTGTCTTGGCCCCGGTTTGGGTTTTCCTTTCGCTTTTCCATCGTCACGCTCAGACAGAACGGGAATCTGAGCTGCTGGGCCCAGTGTCTGTGGGATAAATGTTCCAGTCCCTGCAGGGTCCAGTCCATCGTGTGCCGGATTCCGGTGTGTCTGAGAAACTCCTCCCCCACCTTGTCGGTCTGTGAGAGAGCTTGAATTTTCTGTGTGTGGGATCTGTAGCCTTGAGCAAAGTGTTTATTTCCCCACGTTTAGGACTGAATTTCCCAGATGGAGCTCGCTGTTCGGGGCCAGGCCGTGATCCCACCTTCACCCCCAGTCTCCCTGCTAGGAGAGATTTCCATGCAGAGAGGTTCTTTCTAGGGTTGGAGCTGTTCTGGCTCTTCTCTCTTGTAAGCAGCACACAGAACGTCTCTTCTAGGAAACTCAGCACTCCTTGCTTCTGCTTTCCAAGTTTCCAGCAGATGAGGGGGGCATTTTCAAACGTGAGCTCCCTGCACAGAGTGGTTGCCCTCTTCACACATCGGCCTTAACGCCACCCGTGAGTCTGCCTCTGGCCACAGGCTCCACCAGCTCACCCAGGGCGCATCTCTCTCTCTCACTGATGAAGGAGCAAAAAGCTTCTGAGCTCAGTCTGCATAAACAGTTTACAAGAGCAGGACAACTTTATGTGGGGTCCTGGTCCCATTGGCCCGGCCTGCAGCTCCTGCTCCCCAGAGAGGGGTCAGTCCCATCCCACGGGGTCAGGGATTGCGGCCTGGAAACTGCCCCCCAGTCCCGTCACCGACCATCTGCACTAAGGCGCCTGGTGCCACAGCATGAGTGAAACAGATGCCTGCCGACTCAGCGGAGCCAGGGGGCAGTTCCCAAGTTTGCAGCACCCAGTGGGTGTCAATAGACCCTAGTCCCGGGGTGAGATCCCCAGCTGATATAAGAGCCACTGAAACTTATTCCAGGTTTGTTTGTACTGATGGAGTCCCTGCCCCACCAGAGGTGTCAATCATCTGCAGGAGCAGCCCCTCCCACCTCTGTGAGATGTGAAAATGGAGAGTTCCCCTCCTCCCACCCTGTGTACCAGGCCCCGCTGCCTCTCCAGCCCCCAAACCGAGCGGTGACCACGCCTGAGCCTGTGACTTCCTCTGCCAGAGCAGAGGGGCCCGTCCCCCGCCCTGTGCTCACATTCATCAAGCAGCTGAGCTGAGAACCCAGCTCCCAGCCCGAAGCCACCAGCTCAGCATGAAGCCAACTCGCCTCCTGCCTCTGCTGGGTAAGTGCCCTGCCTAGATGCCCAGCCCCTCTGTGTATCTTTAGTCCAGCAATGCCCTCCCCCCCGAATCCTTGAATCTCTGTGCACCCCTTTCCTTTCCCCTCCCCAGAGCTCTCACCCCCTCTCTTCTCTTCTCCTCCAGCCTCTCTCCAGATGCTCCCCAGGACGGTGTCCCCTGCAGGTGACGAAATCTCCCATCCTGATCTGGGTGCTCGTGGTTCAGGAGGGGCGGATTTCTGCCTATGGGAATTAGGATCTTCTGTGGTATTTGAAATTGCAAAATGGGGTCCCTGGGTGTCCCTGTGCCAAGCCTTCCCTGGGCCCCCTTCACTGGCATCTCCCGTGAACCTGCCCCAATAGCAACATCTGAGAAGCTAGGAGAGCAACCCTGGCTGATGGCTGCTTGGTGAGTTGCTGTCAAGGCCACAGGGGGGAAGCTGCTGCTATCCCCATGGGCGCTACCCAGCCCCTCACAGGCAGCCCCAGCAGAGAGAGCAAGGTCTGGACGGGCAACGGAGACTGCACTCCTCCCTCCCAATGACACAGAGTGCCCTTGGGCAGGGCTTATCACTGTGGGGTTGTGCGTTAATGGTGGGGGTCTCCCTCCCCCAGCTCTGGACTCCCAGGGAGGACACAGGGCCCCAGCCTCCTGCAGCAGCTGGTTCTGCAGAGACCCCGGAGGAAACGTGATGGGGTTGATAAACTCCCTCCTCCCTCCCCCACACACATCCGCCAGAGCTTCCTCATTTCTGCTCGGTTCCTTCTAGCTACTGCTGGGCAGGCTGGCTGGTCAGCTCAACCTCCCCCGGCCAAGGCAGGACCTTTCCCCCCACAGATCCACTCTGTGTCCCTGTGGGGAAAGGTAGATCATATCCTGGGTTCTTGCCCTGGTCCCTGAATTGCTCCTTGGCTCAGTCTGGTTCTGATGGACACGGGCTCTGGGGCAGCTCCTGGAGGCAGCAGGCTGTGGGGCAAGGGGCGCGAAGTTGCCTGGGGGGTGGATTTGCCCAGCCTTGTGGAGTATGAGTCCATCGTGTAGTGGGAGTTTGAGCTGTTTAGCATAACAAAGAGCCAATTTCTTAAAAAGCGAGTCGTCCTGTGGCGCCTTGGAGTAACAAAAACAAATATCTATCTCTGGACACAGTCCAATTGTTCAGATGAGATGCGCTTGAGTGAGGGAATGAGGGGGGGGACCCTCCAAATAAGAAGGGAGAGAGGATAGAAAAAAATTACCTGTCGTTTGTAGTCCCCGGGCTAATGAGGCTTTTTGAGTGGTCTGGAAATGTCTCATGCTTATCTTATCACATCAATAGGGTGCTGAATGTTAGGGGAGCTGGTGTTATAATATGTTACCATATCACATCTTTGCTCAAACAAAGGGAGACGATGTCAAATGTGCAGATGAAGGTGAATTCTAGGCTCTCTCTCTGTTGTTGGTTTCTGAAATTCCTTTGTAGGAGAGAGGCTACTTTTAACTGGCAGGTTAAAATGTTCCCTGCAGAGTTGGCACTGGCGTTGATTGCAGGGGTGGGTTCCTGGGTGAGTATAATGGAGCGGTGCTGCGTGGTTGCTCCAAAGAATTTGTTTCAAGTTAGGGGGTTGTCTGTAGGGGTATGTCTACACTACCCCGCTAGTTCGATCTAGGAGGGTAATGTAGGCATACCGCACTTGCAAATGAAGCCCGGGATTTGAATTTGCCGGGCTTCATTTGCATAAGTGGGGAGCCGCCATTTTTAAAACCCCGCTGGTTCGAACCCCATGCAGCGCGGCTACACGGGGCTCGAACTAGGTAGTTCGAACTAGGCTTCCTATTCCGAACTACCGGTACACCTCGTTCCACGAGGTGTACCGGTAGTTCGGAATAGGAAGCCTAGGGGTCATTTTCCAGGATAGGTTGTGGATTGTTAATGAGGAATTGGAGGGGTTTAAGTTGGGGGCTGTAGGTGATGACCAGTGGAATTCTATTTTCTCTTCTTGGCCTGACTTGAAGTAGTTCATGTCTGACTCCATTGATCTATTCTCTCACTTCTCCGGGTGGGTGGTTCAGTTTGAAGAATGCTCTATATAGATCCCGTAGGTGTTTGTCTCTGTCTGTGGGATTGGAGCAAAGCCAGGTGTATTTTAGGGCTTGGCTGAAAACAACAGATTGAGAAACATGTCTGGGATGGATGCTAGAGGCATGAAGGTAAGCATAGTGATCGGTAGACTTCTGGTATAAGGGTCTGGAAACGTGTCCGTTGTATAATTGTACAATAGTGTCAATGAAGTGACTCTCTCATGTGGACTGATCCAGACTGAGGTTGATGGGGGGAAGGAAGTGGTTGAAATCCTGGTAGAATTCTTCAATGGTCTTTTTCCCCATGGGGCCATATGATGAAGATGTTGTAAAGGTAGGGTAAGTAGAGTAAGAGAGCTCGGGGTTGGGAGCTGAGGAAATGTTTTTCGAGGTCGGCCATGAAGATGTTGGCACATGGTGGGGCCATGTGGGTGCCCATGGCTGCATCACTGACTTGAAGATATAAATTGTCCCCCAATTGGAAATGGTTGTGGCCGAGAACAAAGTCTCATCCCTCTGTCACCAGGTGTGCAAGTGCCATCGGGAGAGAGTGTCCCTGGCAGCTAATAATCCATCTTCATGTGGGATGTCGGGGTAAAGAGCTTCTCCCAGCACGGTGGGCAGGCTGGTGTGTTCAGGAAGGTTCCTGATGCTCTGTCTGTCCCTCAGGAAGTCGGTGGTGGCTGGAAGGTAGCTAGGAGTGCTGGTAACACAGGGTCTGAGGAACGAGGTGACGTAATCGGATGCTGCTGCTGTAAGGGGGCCGATGCATGGGATGAGGGGATATCCAGGATTCCCAGGTTTCTGGCTCTTGAGTAGCAGATGGAGCATTCCTGGCCGGGGATGGGGGGTGTTTGTACAGATTTGGTCCCAATTCGTCACAGGGAGTTTCATGAGCAGAAGGTGCCATTTCTTTTGGTGTCTGCGGTGGGATCAGAGGACAGGGACCTGTGGACTGTGTGTGTGGGGGGTGCTGTTCTCTGGCAGCCTCCTGCTCGTAATCTGGTCTGTCCATGATGACCTCATCAGCCCCTGTGCAAGGCTCTTTGGGGATGTCAGAGTTGGTTTTGAGGCTAGGGGTCGCCTTTGTGTCCTGCATGGCTGAGGTTACTTGCCCCACGAGGTGCATGTTTGCAGACGTCATCAGCGTATAAGTCCAGACTGTGACCAGCACGAGGCACCATGGCGGTCAGTCCCAATAGGATACAGATAGGACCTGTGTGCTGAGTGACAGTCAGTTCCACCCTGTCTTCCCAGACCCCCTCCCCGCGTCCCAGCTCACCGTGTCCCCGCCACAGCCTGTCTACATCTCTGGGGAGGCCGTGACCTTGACGTGCTGGGCTGCCGGAGCATCCGCCATGGCTGGGATCCAGTTCTTCAGGAATGGCCAGGGAATCCTCTCCAAGGAACTCCCCTCACCTCAGTACCATTACACCCACTCGATGGAGCTGCCTCGGGTGACTGGCCAGCAGCATGGAGCATACAGCTGTGCTTACTGGAGCACAGAGTCTGGGCAAAAGATTCAATCTATGAGGAGCCAGCCCATCTCCATCAAAGTGACAGGTGAGCCCCTGTCTCTCCTGCTGTTTGCTGGCCCCGTGGCAGGGTATTGCCACACAGTGGACAGGGTCTGTCCCTGAGCTCAGGACAGGCCCACCCAGACAGGACCCGTGTGCTGAGTCACAGTCAGTCCCACCCAGTTTCAACCCCCTACCCCCATCTCTGCAGCGCCCTGGTGGCAGTGGGGAAGCGATCAAGGCAAAGTCCCCTTCTCACAGCCTGGTGCGACACTTTTTAATACAGCTTAGATGGAATGTGAGGATGTGACTCCGGGCCTTATAGGAATGGCTGCTGCTCGTCAGTCTGGCTGCAGATGGCGGCTTTGGTTCAGGCCTAGCACAGGCCTCCCAACATGGCTACGGACATCACAGCAGCTCAGCAGGGTCCCAGATGGGTCATTTCCTGGCTTCAGCCACATGTCCCTGCAAGTCATGTGACCCCGGCGCTGGGTGTCCTGACAAGCCGTCCTATGGGCCTGACCCCAAGGATCACTGAGGGGCTGGTTCATCCTCTGCCTTGGGGGGAGAGGGGAACATCAGAGACTCTGGTTCCCTCCCGGCCCTGCCTTCCAGCCCTGAGCCTCCCAAGGGCCCTCAGATTCCTACCAGTCATATGCCCCAGAGAGGGTGGACCAAAGACAATGATCAAGCGATTTGTCTCCTGCCATCCCTCTCCAGCCTCTGACAAACAGAGGCCAAGGACACCATTTTATCCCCTGGCCAATAGCCTTTTATGGACCTAACCTCCATGAAATTATCCAGCTTCTCTTTAAACTCTATTATAGTCCTAACCTTCACAGCCTCCTCTGGCAAGGAGTTCCACAGGTTGACTACATGCTGTGTGAAGAACTTTTTTTTATTAGTTTTAAACGTGCTACATGTTAACTTCATTTGGTGTCCTCTAGTCCTTATATTATGGGAACAAGTAAATAACTTTTCTTTATTCACCCTCTCCACACCACTCATGATTTTATAGACCTCTATCATATCCCCCCTCAGTCTCCTCTTTCGTAAACTGAAAAGTCCCAGTCGCTTTAACCTCTCCTTATATGGGACCTGTTCCAAATCCCTCATCATTTTAGTTGCTCTTTTCTGAACCTTTTCCAATGACAAAATATCTTTTTTGAGGTGAGGAGACCACATCTGTACACAATATTCCAGATGTGGGGGTACCGTAGTTTTATACAGGGGCAGTGAGATATTCTTCGTCTTATTTTCTATCCTTTTTTTAAATAATTCCTAGCATCTTATTTGCTTTTTTGACTGCCACTGCACACTTTGTGGACATTTTCAGAGAACTCCAAGATCTCTTTCCTGATTCGTTGTAGCTAAATTAGCCCCCATCATACTATATGTATAGTTGGGGTTATTTTTTGCAATGTACATTACTTTTCACTTATCCATATTACATTTCATTTGCCATTTTGTTGCCCAATCACTCACTTTGGTGAGATCTTCTTGAAGTTCTTCACAGTCTGCTTTGGTCTTGACTATCTTGAACAGTTTCGTGTCGTCCGCACACTTTCCCACCTCACTGCTTACCCCTTTCTATAGATCATTTATAAATCAGTTGAATAGGATTGGTCCTAGGACTGACCCTTGGGGAGCACCACTAGTTACCCCTCTCCAGTCTGCGTTACTGTTTACATGAGTAGGGCGCTGGCTCTAAAGAGTTTTCTCCTTCCTCCTTTTACCCCCCCGCCAGCCAAACTGTCTGCCCCCAAACTCACAGTGAGCCCACAACACCGCATCTTCCTACGGGGGGAATCTGTGACCCTGACATGCTCAGCTCCCAGCACAGCCACCGTGTCCGGGATCCAGTTCTTCAGGGATGGCAAGAGCATTGACTACGGAGAGCTCCAATGGTCTCAGCAGAATGCCAGATCACTGAAGCTGTCGAGTGTGTCTGAGTCACACGCCGGAGCGTACAGCTGTGATTACTGGAAGACAAAGTCTGGGCGAGAGATCCCATCAGAGAGGAGCCAAAATATCCCCATCGCAGTGACGGGTGAGACCCTGCTGTTTGCTGACCCCATGGCCAGGTCTCACCCCTCTATGCACAGGGCAAAACAGACCGGTCACTTGGCTCCAGACAGGGTCCCCATGGGGTCAGTTTTACCCCCCAGCTCTGGTCAGTGTCAGTCCCTGGGTCTTTGGAGAACGTGGCACTTTGGGGTTATGGGGAAGGGGAGCTGGCAGGGAGACAGGGATGGGGGGTTCACAGGCAACCTACAGAAGCGGCTTCAGTTTATAACAGGCTTTGATCAGTCGGGGTGTTTAAGTGAAACCCAAATTTGGGGCCAGGCCTGTAATGTGCGTCAGTGTCACAGAAACATCGACTCTGAGGCCAGAGGGGCCGAGTGATCATCTGCTCTGACCCCACCGAGCGCAGGGACCAGCCCTGAGTGAGCCCTGCCTGGCACAGGGCAGATCCTTTAGAAACACCCCCAGTGCTGGTGGGAAACTGCCAGTGATGGTGCAGCCCTGTGCCCTGTTCTGGGTGCTGGGGGCCGGGATGGAGGCAGCCTGGCCTGATGGTGAGAGCGGGGCCAGACCTGGGAACAAGGAAGGGGTGGGGCAAGTGCAGGCTGGGGGCTGGGCTGCAAGGGGTAAAGGAGGAGTTAGGAGAAGCTCTGGGTGGCACTGGCTGAGAGGTGAAGTGGGGGGGTGTTACTGTGGGGCACTGCTTCTACAGCTCTCTCATTCCTCCCTCCTCCCTTCCAGACTGGTCGTCTGTACCTAAACTCACTCTGAGCTCACCCTACCCAGTCCTCCTACGGGGGGAATCTGTGATCCTGACGTGCTCAGTTCCCAACACAGACAAGGTGTCTGAGATTCGGTTCTTCAGGGATGAACGGAGAATCCGCTCCAGCGAGCTCCAGTGGTCTCAGTACCGTGTCACCGCCTCCCTCCTGCTGTTGAGTGTGTCTGAGTCACGAGCCGGCAAGTACAGCTGTGATTACTGCGAGAAAGGGTCTTGGCGAGAGATCCCATCAGAGAGGAGCCACAATGTCGTCATCACAGTGACTGGTGAGACCCTGCTATTAGCTGGGCTGTGGTGGAGGATATCTCCTCCATGGAGAGGGTGACACAGCCCGGTCGCTCAGCTCCGGACAGGGTCAACATGGGGTCAGTTTTACTCCCGTCTCTGGTCCCTGGAGCACCCAGAACTTTGGGGTTATGGGGAAGGGGAGCTGGAAGGGAGATGGAGATGGGGATGGGGGCGGGTCCCAGGCAAGCAACAGAAGCAGCTTCAGTTTATAGCAGGAGTTGATCAGCCGGGGTGTTGAACTGAAACCCGGATTTGGGCCAGGCCTGTACCATGCGTCAGTGTCACAGAAACATCGACTCTGAGGTCAGACGGGCCGAGTGATCGTCTGCTTGGACCCCACCGAGCGCAGGGTCCAGCCCTGAGTGAGCCCTGCCTGGCACAGGGCAGATCCTTTAGAAACATCCCCAGGGCTGGTGGAAAGTCTTCAGTGATGGTGCAGGCCTGTGCCCTGCTCTGGGTGTTGGGAGTCAGGATGGCCTGATGGTGAGAATGGGGCCTAGACCTGGGAACAAGGGTGAGGTGGGGCAGGCGCAGGCTGGGAGTGGAGCAGGAACAGGCTGGGGGGTGGGGCAGAGGCAGGCTGGATGCCAATGGCAGGAGCCAGGCACGCAGCAGGGCCCCTCACAGCAGCAGGACGTCACAGCGGCACAGCTTGGTCCCAGCCGGGTCATTTCCTGCCTTCAGCAGTGTGTCCCCTCCAGTCACGTGACCCCAGTGCTGGGTGTCCCAACAGGCCGTCCTATGGGCTTGACCCACCAGGATCACTGAGGGGCTGGTTCATCCTCTGCTTGGGGGCGAAGAGGGAACATCAGAGACCCTGGTTCCCTCCCGGCCCTGCCTTCCAGCCCTGCCCCTCCCAAGGCCCCTCAGCTCCTCACGCTGGGTCCCCAGTCACCTGTACAGGGCTCAGTGCATCCACCCTGGCACCCTCCAGTGGTGCAGCTGCCGAGCTTTGTCAGGGCCCACAGCTGTGCAGAGGGGCTGGGCTGCAAGGGGTAAAGGGGGGGGGGGCTGGGAGATACTCTGGATGAGACTGGCTGAGGGGATGAGGTGTGACTGTTTATGTGAATGTGGTTCTGCTTGTAATGAGAGTTCTCTGCTTCCTCCCTCTCCACTTCCAGCCTGGCTGTCTGCCCCCGAACTCACTGTGAGCCCACAACACCGTGTCTTTCTACATGGGGAATATGTGAACCTGACGTGCTTGGCTCCCAGCACTGCCACCGTGTCTGGGATCCAGTTCTTCAGGGATGGCCAGAGAATTGACTCCAGGGAGCTCCAGTGGTCTGGACGCAGTGTCAACTCCTCCCTCCTGCTGTCGAGTGGGTCTGAGTCACAGGCCATAGTGTACAGCTGTGGTTACTGGGAGACAATGTCTGGGCGAGAGATCCCATCGGAGAGGAGCCGACCTGTCCCCATCTTTGTGACAGGTGAGAGCCCCTGTCTGCTGCTGTTTGCTAATCCCCTCACAGGGTGTGTCTGCTCCATACCCGAGGTGACTGTTCCACCTCCGTCTCTGGTCAGTGTCAATCCCTGGAGTGCTGGCAGTTTGGGAGTGCAGGGGAGGGGAGCTGGCATGGATATGGGAGTGGAGGGGGGATACCAGCAAGCAACAGCAGTGGTTTCAGTTGACAGCAGGACTTGATCACCTGGGGTGTTTAATTATAGCCCAGATTTCAGGTCAGGTCTGTGACATTCGTCAGTGACACGGAAACATCTGCTCTGGGGCCAGAAGGGGCGACCTATCCCCAAGGTTCCTGCCAAGCTGAATGTGCCCTGCCCGATGGCTTTGGGCTGCTGTGCATGGAGCTGCCTGGCTGATGGAGGGGCACCTCTCCCCAGCTGTAGCAGCTCCCTGCGAGGGGGCAGGGGAATGTGCCTCCCGCAGCTTGTCGGTAGGGAACAGGACAAGGGCGGGAGTGGCTGGGAGGGGGCAGAGGAGATGGGAGAGCAATTTGGAACATCCCATCTCTAAGGGTTCATGTTTTGGTGAATGAACACTGGAGTAAGAGCCTCATGCATGACATTTGCATGATTACATTCAAAATTTGCATAGGTGTTAATGGCTTATGGTAAGAAAGACAAGGATTCTTCAGCTGAATACCTGAAAGCTCCCCAAGGTCACAGAGTCCCTGGCCTGGGGAGGTAGCTGCCAATAGCAACTGAGAAGAGATTCCCTTTCTTCTTCAACCCAGGAAGAAATCACTTAGCAACATCTCCAGAGGGTACCCCAAGCTCCTCTACCGCAAGAGAGCTTAAAAACACATCTCTGTCTGAGCTCTCAGTCTTCGGAACGCACACACAGACCTCCTGTTGCCTTCCAGGACACAAGAATCAGATCATGGCCTTAGATCTGAAAACTCTGATCCTTCTATCAGAGAAAGACTGAATAATACAAACCTCTCTGACCATGCCCCTGTCCAGTCCAGAGATCCAAGCAGGGAGAGCCAGCTGCTCTCCAGTCACCGGGTGGTTCTGGCAATGGGCAGGGTGGGGGAGTGTTGGCTGTGCCAGGGACTTTGCTCCTCTATCTCCCCTGCTGACTTTTTGGTGCTCCCATCTCTCCATCCACTTGAGACCCTCCACTCCCCAAGCCCTGTCTTGGCTCCCTGTGCTCCATCTATACCCAAAGGGAGCCCGTCACCACAGCCCCAAGCATGAGAAGGGGTCAGGACGCAAGTTCCTCAGTCAAAAGGGGAGCAGATCTCCAAAGGTGTCTCCCGCCAGGGCACCTGACTGAGTGACGTTTACTCTGCAGAAAGCGAGTGTGAAGATCCCCAGGGGCAGCCATAACTCTGAGGCACTTCACTACCCCCTGCCCTCAATGCCTGGTCTGTGAGTCCCCCTGTCCCCTGCTGTTTCCTGTCCCTTGCTGGGGTGTCTCTCCTCCATGCCTGGGGTGAGACACAGCCCAGCACTCAGCTCTGCACAGGGCCAGCCAGGGCTACTGGGTCAGATCCTGCCCCAATCTCTGGTCAGTGTCACTCCCTGGGTCTCTGACTTTGGGATTCGGGGGGGGGGGGGCATTGATGCTACTTTCCTTCTAGGGGCTCCCAGCCCTCAAACATTTTATGTCCTTAGCCCTTCCATCTCATAATTATTGTCTGATGCCCCCCTGACTCCTTAGCAGAACCAGTAGACCAGGATCCCCACAGCCCAGTGATAGGGGTGGGAGAGATCCTACCCTGGTGTGTTGGGCACCACCAACTACATATCTTACTCTGACAGCAGAGATCTGGTCTCCAAAGTGGTCTTCGACCCAGGTTACTGCCCGGCTATAGTGCAGATGCAGGTATAGTTTTATTGACAAAAGCCCACTTTTGTCGACAAAACCCTGTAGTCTAGACACACCCTAAGGGAAGAAAAAGCTGCCCAGCTGCTCATTCAATTTGTCACCACAGGGCATTGCAGTTGGGGAACCTGACCAGGAATCCTGTTTTACATCCTCAGCCCTTCCACTCCATAACGATCATCAGAGGACAGATCCATTCTGATGTTCCCCTGACTCCTTATCAGTTCACCAGGATCTGCACAGCCTAGCGATAGGGGAGGCATCACCAGTTAGAAATTTTACTCTGACAGCAGGGATCTGGTCTCCAGAGTGCTCCTGGTCCCAATGGGGTGAGCAGGTGATGCTCACAACTGAGACATAGCCCACCCCCGGCCCTAAACCTGTGGTGCCTGGGTAGCCAAGCCCAGCCAGTCAATTTCTCCCCCCGCACACAGGCCCTGCCCCTGAGGGGTAACATGGGCACAGAGCAGTGTGGGGCTGGGTGAGGTGAGGGGTGTTTCTCCCAGAGAACTCTCCATCCCTCTCTTGTTCCAGAGATGACTCTGACCTGGTGTCATCTGCCCCCCCCCCCCACCCTCTTCCAGGGCCTGGCAGAGCTCTGGGTCATGCATGTGTCCCTACTGCACACACCCATCCAGCTGGGAAAGCCAAGCAGGGAAGAACCAGCCTTTCTCCAGGCCTACCCATCTCCAGCTGTGAAATATGCTGTTGGAGCCCCTGGCTATAGAGGGAAGAAGCAGCCTGGGTCTCTCAGCCTGGGGGAGGCAGCTCTGGGCAGGGAGACTGGAGGAGTCTGTGTGAGGGAGTCAGGGACTAGGCTCATCTATCTCCCCTCCCCATTTCTCTCCCTCCCAGCACGTCCACCTCCCCCCAGCCTGTCTCTGCACCCTCCTGAGCCCATCTACATCCGAGGGGAGCTGGTCACTCTCACATGCTTGGATCAACTGAATGAGGAAGCAGCAGGATACAGGTTCTTCAATCAGAGCGGGGAGCAGATCTCCAGCCAGGTCACCTGGCAGGTCAGCACGAGAGACGCAGCCGCCAGCCAAGCCTACACCTGCCTGTACTGGAGAGAGGAGCGTGGGCGAGAGATCCCATCGGAAAAGAGCCCCCCTGTCCCGGTGTCAGTGACAGGTGAGTCCCTGTTCTCATGGGGAGGGAGGTCTTTCTCGATTCTTACCTAGAGACAGCTGGGATCTGTGCTGCTCCAGCCCCTGGACATGCTCCCAGTATCCCCTGCCTCTCTCCAGCCTGGCTGCCCTGATACTCTTTAGCAGAGCCTGGGACTTGCTCTTCCCCCCACCCCCTGCACTGACCCCTGTGTCCCATAGGGTCCTTTCCACAGCACCATCTTCTGCCCTCCGTCTGCTCCCCAGATCTGTTATTCTAACTCACCCCCCTTCCCCCACACACATTCATGAGGCTCCCATCTCAACCTGGCACAGACCCCCCCAGCCAAGATGGGGAGCTGGTCCCTGATGGGGTGAGGAGGGGCCCACTATGTCTCAGAGCTGAGGCAAAGAATCCAGAGCCCCAGGAATGGATCACCCTGCCCAGTCACCGGACCATAGATCGTACTTCACTGATAGCCAGTGTCACCCTTCTGCCAGGTAGCACCAGCAGCAGCCAGGGCTGGGTTCAATATCTAGGGCAGGAGTGAACAACCTGCAGCTTGCAAGCCGCATGTGGCTTGCAAAGAAAAAATTCCAGCTCCTGACAGAGCCAGAACAGAGCCCAGAGAGACTCAGGTCAGCCGCTCTCATGGCCCCCAACGTAGTACATCATATCCTGTATGTGCTAGCAGCTGGCTGCTGAGCGCAGGCAGCGGCAGTGGCTCTGGGTGCAGCAGCGGTGCTAGTGGTGGCTCCAGGACCTGGACATAAAGTTAGTGGGGGAAGGGTATTGGATTCGAGTTGGGAGAGGAGGTGTCTGGCTCTGGGAAAGGGGATGGGAGGGGAGTGGGGTTGAGGGAGGGAGGTGCACACAGTGTGCTGGCCACTCAGTGCACACACCCCAGTGCCTGGAGGGAGACACATGTGGCTGTAGTGGTGGCTCTGCCTCTGGGACCCAAGAATTAGGTTAGAGCAGGGGGAGGGGGATTGGTGTAGAGGATGGAGGCTAGTGCCTGGCTCTGGGGAAGGGGAGGGAGATTGGGTTAGAGCAGGGGGGTGCATGGGGCAAGGGAGGGGAGGGGAAGATCAGCTAGCGCACTTCCTGAGACCTGGGATCCCCAGGTACTGCCCCCCCCCCGTCTCTGTCCCCTCCTCCTGGCCAGACGTCACCATGGGTACTCTGCCCTAGGACCCACCAGCAAACCTGTCCCATGCCCCCACTAGCACAGTTGGAGCCACATTAGTGAGTCTTGGGGGGTTTTGAAGGGGCTGTTTTTTGCATCTCACTTGTGTGACCCTGAGTGACTTTTCTGTGGGTCAGTGACCTCAACTCAAAACAGGTTCCCCCCCCCCCATAAATAAACATTTTGTGTTTGACATAAACATTTTATTTAAAAATGAACCCTGGACAACAAGCCCTGAATTGGGGCCAAGCCCTCATCTGGCCGCAGCATCATAACACTCCTGCACCCCCCCACCCCCCCGACCTCAAACCTGAGCCTGTCATACACTGGAACCCCCTGTCCTGAGCCTCTCACACCCCCAAACTCCTGCACCCCCACATCCCCAGTCTTCTGCCACAACCTCCTGCACCATCCACATCCTGTAAATCTGTGTTCTGAGCCCCTCACACACCACAACCCAAACTCCTGCACCCTCACAGCCACAAGCCTGCTGCTTGCTCAGCCCCCCAACCCTCCACCTGACCCCAAGACTCTCCAGATTGAAGCCCCCTCCCTAAGCCAGCATCCTCTTCTCCACCTTCTCCTGCACCCAAATGTGTGGGAAGGAAGCCATCTCTAGCCCGGCTCCTGCTCCTTTCTGTGAGGAGCCCCTGGGGACCCTGCAATGAAACTGGAGGCTCTGGAGAGAGAACAAAGTTCAGCTGGGAATGGACTGAATTCTGAGCTCCACTTTCTCCCCTCCCAGGGCCCTGCTGACCCCTCCCCTTTCCTGCTCCCCACAGATCTCCCTCCCCAGCCAGAGCTGAGTGTGGATCCCCTGTCTGGAGCGGTGAGCGAAGGGTTTCCCCTGAATATCATCTGCACGGCCCCCGGGGATGCCCGTGAGCGGAAGTTTCACTTCTACAAGGATGGAGACGAGCTTCTTCCTGGGGATCTGGGCTCTGAGATCAGCACCATGGAGCCCGGCAACAGCTCTGTGAAGGGCTCTGTGCTCAGCATCCCGTGGGCCGGTTCCAACATCACCGGGGAATTCGCCTGTGGGTACGAGGAGAACGTGTCTGGGAGATGGATCCTGTCCCACAGGAGCTCAGCTTGGAATGTTACTGGAAATGTCACAACGTCAGGTGAGTTGGATGCTTCCTGCTAACATCTCCCCCAAGGTCTCCTTCCCAAACCCACACAATTCCCCTCTGCTCTGGCTGGGCAAGTAAGGACAGGGCAGGTCACAGCGGTGTTACAGAACAGGCAGGCAGGAGAGGGACAGACACACAGACAGGAAGGATCTGAGGTCAGCATCCATGTGACAGACAGGGAAGGGCTGGGGGTGGGATTCCCATCTCAGCTTGGTAGCACCTGAGATCCGGGGAAGTTTGTCACGGATCCTAGAAGCAAAAAAAATCTTTGATAGCCAGGGCAGGATGCTCAGCAGTGACATTAACCGGCTGGTTCCATTCATGATTCTCCATCTCTGCAGTTCACGGCTTCCGCTGGGTCCGGGAGCTGGCCGTGGGCGGCTCCTTCTTCCTCATCAACGGCATCATCTTCTATGTCTCCTATCGCTGCTTCTAGAGCCAGATAACCGGCTTGTTCTGTTGAGGGGCCCATCATTCCGTGCCTTCAATTCTTCCCACAAGTTCGCCCATTTGCTGCATTCGCTCAGCTTGAATTTCAACCTGCAGGGGGAAGTTCTTGTGGAAAATAAAAGACCTTGGAAACATCCTCTCCATGAGCATTTCAGCCAGCAACCAAACTACAGCTGTGTCCATAGCAGGGCACGGTCACTCTTTCACAGCTGCATAACTCCTGTGTGCAGAGATTGCTTCTTCAATGTGAACCCCGCTCCCCGGTATTCATGCCGTACACACAGCTGTGAAAATGTCAGTCTGTGCTCTGCCTTCGGAGGAATAACCTCCCAAGCCATACAGGCGAACAGTATCATAGAGGAGTGTACATGAGAGCACGACAGGTGGGGAGTCCCTGTGCAAATCCCTATTTGTGTGAACCCGGCACCCCAGTATTCATGCCCCACCTGCAGCTGTGAAAATGTGGGTCTGTACTCTGCCTTAGGAGGAACAACCTCCCAAAGTGCATGGGAAAACAATAGCACAGGGGAGTATATGTGAGATCGACACAGGCGGAGATACGGCTCTTCTCCTTGAGTCCCTGTGAAATCCGTATTTGAGCTGAATGTAATGGGATGTGCCTGGAATGGGATTGCTTCTCCTAACACCAACCAGGAAAGAGACAGAATCAACCAATCAAGGACAGTCCTCACCACTGACAGAACTGAGCGACTATTGAAAGAGACGGAACCAAGATGAGCCAGACACATAGGCTTACACCCATACACCTTGCAGCAAAGAAGTCAAGTGGAGATATTGGAGGAAGGTTCTGGTTTGGTCCAGCTCAATCACTGCTTAAGGTTTGAAAAGTAACAGACAGGGTACCTTGGACAGCACCATGCTGGGGGAAGGCAGGGCGAGCGGGGAGCTCAGGCCTGAAGCAGCCCCAGGCTATACCCAGCGACAGGAACCCAGAGAGGCATCCAGGGCAGGAGTAGGCAGCAGATCCACACCACTTTGCCAACATTGAGTGGCCATTTGAGATGCATTTTGCCCCTGAGACAGGGCAAGGCCCTGGCAGTGGGTCACTGAGACAAGGGGGTTGGAGTTCCCTGTGTAGGGAGGACCCCAGAGTGTGGGATGCTGCCCTGGGGCAGTATCCTGAGTGAAAGGCATAATGGGCTGGGACGCACACAGGCCTGGATGGGTGATGGAGATTGGACAATTGCAACATGCATGGGAGGTGACAAGGTATTGATCCACCCTGGAGAGGAGGTGACGATTCAGCTATCAATGGGGCTGGAGATGATCTGCCCTAGAGACGAGCCTGCTTCTTCAGCAAACTCAAAGCCCAATTTGAGATGTACTCCCCTGGAGGCGGGAGAAGGTTCAAAGTCTCTTCCTTCTGACATGGCCACTGCAGCCACATCGGTCTCCCCGTATCTCATAATTAACTGCCGCAAACCAGCCAAGTCATAAAGCTCTCTGTGGAATCATCATGTTTCCTATAGTTCCGGAAACTTGTTACATCCAAGGCAACCAAACTTGGGGTCTCATCCACTGTGATTTTCAGTATCGCTTGTTGATTTTTCTGTCCCTTTCTCATATTTTGTAAGGAATCACCAGTTTTGACCTCAAAACTCAGTGCCTGCCTTTCAATTAATTGTTAATGAGGTCATGTTGTCTTTGCTTAATCCATGGTGGCGAATGTATATGGTGGCAGCTGATTTGAACACTTTATGGGGCACACACCCGCACCTCAAATCCAGGGTAACATGCTAAGACCTACCCATCTCATTGCTGGAGACCAGACCAGGTCACATGTCTGTTAATTTTGTTCAACATAGGAATTAATCTCCTAAGAATGTGTCTTGTGTTCAGACACTACTACAAAATACTGGTATGTATCTGCCTGCAGTCACCTCACTAATAACTCCCGTACCAAATATTACAAGGGGATATTTCAGTGTTGGAGCTGAAACTATAAACCCATGCTGTGTGGAGAGAACCGGGACCACGTGTGGAATATGAGTTTGCCACGGGACAGGTTATTTCCTGCTTTTGCAAAGAAGGCCTCAAGACAAACAATTGTGGAATATGAGAGGGCAAAAGACTTTGTGGATTGCATCCCCTGCAAAGCAGGAAGAGGAGACGAACATGTGAATGAAAATCTCCAAGGAAAAGAAACAATAGTTTTTGCTGTTTGAACTCAGAAGAGCCAGAGACTCTGCACTTAAACCAGAGATTCCCATTGTTTCGCATCCTGTGAATAGACAGGTCTCTAAAGCTCTGTCACTCCTTGGATTTAGATGGGAACTCCTTGGGTTGTGTCTCTTTCCTGGCTCTAACCTGCAGCTAGCTCTCTTCTTCCTTTTTTCTTGTCAATAAACTCTTATAACGTTTACTGCAGACTTGGCTACCGTGGGTCTTTGTAACATCTCTGGGGACAATTAATCTGAGGTAATTGACTGATGGTTTGGCCTTGGTTTTTGACCAAAGGGACCAGTCCTATGTCTTTGCAAAGACTCTCTGAGTATGTCTAGACTACATGCCTCTGCCAACAGAGGCATGTAAATTAGACTACCCAACATAGTTTATATATACCCCCGCGTCATTAAAATAAAAATGGCCGCCGCGTTGCGCTGGCTCAGCTGATCGTTGGCACAGCGCAGCAGCCAAGATACGGATCTGTTGACAGGGAATGCCTTTGTCGACCACTCCTGTAAACCTTGTTTCACGTTGGTTGTTACCAGTCCATGGCCTGTGGTCTGCCTGTTCGATCCCAGGCGGTGGAGCGAAGGGTCTATTGGTTCTCTCCAGTTGTTACTCTTGCTCCTACTCGACTTTGTTCTGCCAGGTTAAGCTGGATTCGATCACAAATACTTTGTCCCAATGAATAAATGCTTGCCTTCTTTCAGAGCCCTCAATTTCCTCACTGCTTCCACCTTGAGTAGGTACTGCAATTTTTGGCATTGTTTCATCTGTTCTTGGCTTCTTCCTAGAATGTTTGGCCTTTGCACGTATCTCTTCACCTTCTTGCACATACACGTTGGTCCTTTCCAGTGGTTTTAAAATGTGCCTGGTGTTCTTATTCTACCAATTCATAATGATCACATAGACAACTGGGGCTACATCTAGGCTGGCATGATTTTCTGGAAATGCTATTAATGGAAAAGTTTTCCGTTAAAAGCATTTTCGGAAAAGAACATCTACATTGGCATGGATGTTTTTCCGTAAAAGCACTTTTTGCAGAAAAGCGTCCCTGGCCAATCTAGATGCACTTTTCTGCAAAAAAGCCCCGATCGCCATTTTCGCGATCGGGGCTTTTTTTGCAGAAAGCAAATCTGAGCTGTCTACACTGGCCCTTTTGCACAAAAGCTTTGCACAAAAGGGACTTTTGCCTGAACGGGAGCAGCATAGTATTTCCGCAAGAAGCACTGATTTCTTACAATAGGAAGTCAGTGCTTTTGCGGAAATTCAAGTGGCCAGCGTAGACATTTGGCAAGTTTTTCCGAAAAAGCGGCTGATTTTCCAGAAAAACTGGCCAGTCTAGACACAGCCCTGAAGTTTGAGATCAATGTATAGTTAATACTCCTTAAAAGTTTTGCAAACACCTCACTTGAAGTACAGCCTCGGGACTTGGGTGAATTAAAAGTCTGAGATCAGCTCCATGGAGCCCTGCACCAGCTCCATGAATCTCTCTGTGCTCAGCGTCCCAGAGGCTGGTCCCAACAACACTGAGGAAATCACCTGTCGGTACGAGGAGAAACGGGGTGGGAGGTGGGTCTTGCCCCCAGGATCCAGGCTGTGACTGTGACTTTGATGGGTGAGATGTTCCTAATGATTTAATCCAGCTGCCTGTGTTGTTCCCAGTGGAAGAGACCCGTCCCCTGGAGCTCTCATGGGAAAGGGAGGTTGGATGAGGAGACATATTTCATTTGGTGATAGAAAACCCCCCATTTCTGACCCTCCCCCCCATGTCCTTTCTATCTGACACTTTAGTGGCTTAGAATCCGGGCACTTCACGATGGAGTGAATGGAATTAGCCCCTCAGTGTCTGTTTCAGAGATGGAGAAATGAGGCAAAAAGGAGCCAAGTCCCACAGGTGACTTGTGGATTATCAGGGAGTTGCCCCCCACAGCCAGTGTCAAAGACCAGCCCCATCACCACTGGACCATCCTCCCTCACTTCAGAAAGGTCATCAGGCCGGTACAAACTGAAAGTGCAATGGCCACCACAGAGAGGGGTTATCACAGGAAATCTTTTGGAAGGGCAGATTCCTCTGAGGGGCTCAGACCTTTTATCACGGCTGCCAGGCTGTTCTCATTTGCTGTCCCTTCTTTTTCCTTTGCACCCTGAACAGCCTCATACGGTGATATTCTGCTGGGAACTGGTGGCGTCTTGCTCCTGATCGCAGCCCTGGCTGCTCTGCTCTGCTACTGGCACAGGAAGAAGAGAGGTGGGTGAAAGCAGGCGAGAGGCTGGGCTCTCCCGCCTGTGCCTCAGATCTGGTCTGGTCAGAACTATTCAGTAGTGATCTGGGCAAAGAGTTTAAAATATTCACAACCACAAAGGAACCTACCACAGTGCAGTGTGGAAACCAAACCGATCCCTGAATTTCACAAATATCTGTTTGTCTGTCTGTCAGTCTGTGAGTCTTTTTGTTGAAGAACGCCTCCACAATGGTAAGAGGCAGGACCTCCAAACTTCAGATGCAGGGTGAGGGTGTGGCTGTGCCAGGAACAAAGGGAAGTGCTGGGAATGGGACTGTGTTCCAGCCCATGGAAAGGGAGGGGGCAGAGAGAGGAGGGACATGATACCGAGCATGGCCACTGGGGGCAGCGAGCCTGCAAGGAAAAGCTATATGCTGAGTGACCCCTGAGAGGAGTCACACCACCAAGACTGTGGCCAGTAGAACTGGGACTCTGCCACCTTGCCTGCCACCAAAACAGATAACTAGCCCCAAACCCCTCCCCCCAGTCCTTGTCCGCAGAACCAGGGCAGCTGAAGAGACACAAGGCCTCTGGTGGCCTGGAGGGAGTAGGGGGGCAGAAGGACCCTACTGGCCAAGGCGCCTGCGGGAAGACAGAAGGCCCTGGTGACTAGGGATGTGGTGGGGAGATTGTGGGGGGAGAAACAGAAGGCCCTTGTTGCCCAGGGCCTGGAGAAGGGGAGGCAGAAGTCCCCTTGGGGCCAGGAGTGAGAGAATCCCTCCCTGAAGGGGACCGCTGATCTGAGATCTTCCTCACCCCCAAACCTTCACTTTGACACCCCCACACATCATCTTGCAACCTTGAGATCCCACATCCCCAAGGCCCTGCCATGACTCCTCCACACACCACACAACCAGCCCTCTGCCCTGAAGGACCCGTGCAACACTGGGTAAGTCTGCTAGTCTACAATAGGCAGGGTAAGTGAGGTATTTAACTCTGAAGGAGAGGACAAAGTATAGGAGGAAGACAAACACCTAAAAGAGTATTGTTAGGCTGTCAAGTGTATATTGGCATAAATTTGACTTCAGCAACACCTGATGTCAAACAGCCAAGTCAGCTGAAGTTTGGTTTAAGACACATGATTTCATTTGACGTCAGCACGAAGACATTTGGTCGTGCTCTGGGTGAAGTGAGGGTAAAATAATGGGAATGTTGCTGAAGTTTCCAGGGCTCTGTGCTGAGAGAGAATGTATTTAAACAGAATGACCGTGGGCATGAAGTTGAGTTTGCATCGTTAGCTCAAGGTCATGCCCTGTAGCTCGGTCTTACTTCAGGATATGTCTCCACCTCAGCTCCCTTCTTCACTGCTTCTGTGCTAGTTCCAAAGACTCCAAAAACCATGGAAGGTGTTGAGCTTGGAGAATGCCCCAGGAACCTGGATCCAGCCCATGACAGCAAGGGATCAAAAGCCACGGACGCTGGAGCGGAGGAGGCAGAGCAGGTAACATGGCTGCATTGATACGCTAAACTCGAGTCAGCAGAATCCAACCTCTTTGAATCGACAATGCCTGAATTTTTCCCCAACATAAGAACGGCCGTACTGGGTCAGACCAAAGGTCCGTCTAGCCCAGTACCCTGTCTGCCGACAGTGGCCAGCACCAGGTGCCCCAGAGAGGGTGGACCAAAGACAATGATCAAGCAATTTGTCTCCTGCCATCCCTCTCCAGCCTCTGACAGACAGAGGCCAAGGACACCATTTTATCCCCTGGCTAATAGCCTTTTACGGACCTAACCTCCATGAAATTATCTAGCTTCTCTTTAAACTCTGTTCTAGTCCTAGCCTTCACCGCCTCCTCTGGCAAGGAGTTCCACAGGTTGACTACACTCTGTGTGAAGAAGAACTTTCTTTTATTAGTTTTAAACCTGCTACCCAATGTTATGTTGTGTTATGTTCTTATGTTAGAAAGGGACTTCAAGAAGACGTCAGTTCTTCCCCTTGTGCTGTGGTAGCGTTAATTCAACCTGGCCCAGCCCAAAGGGTGTTTGGCATTTGATAGAGATTTCCCAACATCCCCAGGTGACTTATTCCAGAGCTTAACTGCCTTTAGAAGTAGAGCATTTCTCATAATCTCTCACCTAAATCTCTCTTGCCGCAGACTACACCCATTCAGCTTGAACTGCAGTGGACATAGAGAATAGTCCTCTTTATAACACTGGCTTAGCAGACGTCTATCATGACCCCATCAGCCGAGTCATCTCCAGACTCAACGTGCTCTGCTCTGAACCCTCCCCAATTTGCCCCCGTGTTCTTAAATACAGGATACGCAGAACTGGGCACACCACGCCAGCTGTGGCCTCCCTAGTCCAGAGTAGAGCAGGACAATTATCTCCCATGTGTCTTCCTGTTCGTACACCCAAAAATGCCAGTCGCCTCTTTCTCATCAGCAGTATCCCTCCACCCCTCCCCCCTCACCATTTCTCTTTCCTCCCCCAACAGGATTCAGAAGTCACCTACGCGCTCTTAGTTCTCCCAAGCTCACCGGCCCACACAACCCAGTTGAAAAACAAAGCCACGCCTGTTGAAGATGAACATGTGCTGTACAGCGAGGTGGTGACAATCCGCACCCAGAAAAAAGCTAAATAAGAGGGGAATCCCTCTCCCTGTTCCTCCACATCTACTTCCCCTCCTCGAGCACTCACATCCTGAACTGTTTATAACACAACAGCCTTTGTATGACATGTGGAAAGGGCCCACCCAAGTCACCGTTGTTGGAATATTTAGCTAGTCAGGTATCATGGAAAAACTGGTTAACCCCCTGGTCATGAATATCACTGTGTGATGTGTGAATGGGTTGTGTCAGATGTAGCTGGAAATACGTTATGAAGGTATTTGAAGAACTAACCAGCTGGAGACACACGAATGTGGATTTATGAGTTTATGTGGCTCAAGTGACCTGGCAACTAAAAAATACCACGTGGCTTGCGGACTGCTACCATGTCTGAGGCTAGTTCTTGCCCAAGCGACAGGTGTTAGCTGAGAACTGACAACTCATTGCTGGAGACTGGGCAAAGTCACCTGGGTGTTAGTTTTGTTTGATATTGGAATTAGACGGATAAGAAAGTGTTTCACGTTTCTTTGCATAAATGTTCAATTTGCAAGAATGTGTTTCCTCTTCAGAATCTACAAAATGTTCGTGTGTTTCTGCTGCTGCCTGCTTAATCTCACTGATCATGGCCGCACGTCATGTTATCAGCTGATATTTAATTTTTTGTTCTGGGACTGTAAACACCTAGTCAGTCTGGAGAGCAGCACGACCAAGTGTGAAATACGAGTTTGGCACAGGAAGGGCTATTTCCAGCCCAGTGGAAGTGCCCTAGACATCAGACAAACAAACAGTTGTGAAACATCTGAGTACAAAACACTTTGCTATTTGTTCTCCTAACTGGAGACCTGCATGTGAACTGGTCCTGTCCTCCCAATCTCGGCAGCAAGGGAATAAAAATCCCTGACACAAATATCTGATTTTTGTCTGTCTGAACTCTGAAGTTCCAGGGGCTCTCAACAGAAGCCAGAGATTCCCAGGGCAGACTTGTGGGTCTGCCTCCAAAACCCATTTTCACAAGGAGGGTGGGGAAGCACTGGAATGGGTTCCCTAGGGAGGGGGTGGAATCTCCATCCCTAGAGGTTGTAAGTCTCGGCTTGACAAAGCCCTGGCTGGGTTGATTTAGTTGGGATTGGTCCTGCCTTGGGCAGGGGGCTGGTCTTGACGACCTCCTGAGGTCACTTCCAGCTCTATGATTCTATGAACAGATGACCGGAGCTCCGTCACGCACCAGATGTAGATGGGTAATACTTGGGGTGTCTTTTTAACCTGCAGAGAACTCGCTTATTCCATTTTAATAAACCTTTAGGCTATGTCTACAGTGGCATGATTTTCCGGAAATGCTTTTAACGGAAAAGTTTTCCGTTAAAAGTATTTTCGTAAAAAGCACGTCTAGATTGGCAGGATGCTTTTCTGGCAATGCACTTTTTGCAGAAAAGTGTCCGTGCCAATCTAGACGCGCTTTTCACGGATCGTCATTTTCACGATCGGGGCTTTTTTGCGGAAAAGAAATCTCTGCCGTCTACACTGGCCCTTTTCCGGAACCGTTTTCCGGAAAAAGACTTTTGCCCGAATGGGAGCAGCATAGTTTTTCCGGAAAAGCACTGATGATTTTACATTAGATTGTCAGTGCTTTTCCGGAAATTCAAGCGGCCAGTGTAGCCAGCTGGCAAGTTATTCCGGAAAAGCGGCTGATTTTCCGGAATAACTGGCCAGTGTAGACACAGCCTTAGAGAGTTTCTCACAGCACTGGCTATGGGTGTGGTTCTTTGGTGTAGGATTTAGGGACCCCATTGATCTGGGGTAAGTGGCTGCTGTCCCAGGCCTGGCAGCAACCTATATAGGATGTGATTTTGGGGGTCAGTGACCGTTGGCCCTAGTTCCACTGCCTGGCCGCAAGGCGATCGACTGATTATCTTAAAGGCCAACAGCATCACCCAACGCTCCTTCTCGGTTGGCCTCTGTCTGGTTCCTGTTTTGGCCACAGATTTAGGCCAGTGGCTGCCAGAAATCTGTAAGCACCGGTAAATTCATGGCAGCAAAGGCAAACTCTGGCAGAGACCTCAGGAGTCATCGAGTCGAACCCCCAGCCCAAAGCAGGACCAACCCCAACTCAGTCTTCCCAGCCAGGACTTGGAAAAGCCAACCTTCAACACCTTTAATGATGGAGATTCCATCCCCTCCCTAGGGAACCCATCCCAGTGTTTCCCCCCCTCCTAGGCCGTGTCCAGACTCAGGGTTTTTTCGGGAAAAGTAGCCTTTTCCCGAAAAAACTTCCCCTGCGTCCAGACTCAAGCCGCGTTCTTTCGAAATTATTTCGAAAGAACGCGGCTTTTCTTTCGATGGCGGTAAACCTCGTTTCACGAGGAAGAACGCCTTCTTTCGAAAGTTCCTCTTTCGAAAGAAGGCGTTCTACAATGTAAAGAGGCCGTCTTCGAAAGAGAGCATCCAGACTCGCTGGGTGCTCTCTTTCGAAAAAGCGGATTTCCTCTATTGAAAGATCCGCCTGCAGTCTAGACGCGATCTTTCGAAAGAGGCTCTTTCGAAAGATGCTTTCGAAAGAGCCTCTTTCGAAAGAAGCCTGCAGTCTAGACATAGCCCAAGGGAAATAGTTTTTCCTAATATCCAACCTAGACCTCTCCCACTGCAACATGAGACCATTGCTCCTTGTTCTACCATCTGCCCCCACTGAGACCAGCCTCTCGCCAGCCTCTTCGGAAACCCCAGCAGGGAGTTGAAGGCTGCTATCAAATCCCCCCTCACTCTTCTCTTCCACTAAACAAGCCAAAATCCTTCAGCCTTTCCTCATAGTGGTTCCTTCTGAGTTTGGGATCTAGGAAAATGAGAGAGAGAGAGAGAGAGAGAGAAAGTGGGTTATTGGCCGGGGTGTATTTCCCAAGGTGGGGTGGGGCCAGGGAATGAGATGACGTTAGTTTGTGTTTATGTCTGTCCAGGACTGATCTCTTCCACCTTGTCCTCATCCCATCCTGGCCTCTCCCTCTCCGCTGACCACCCTCCCTCAGGCCCCTGCACACTCTCCACTCCCTCCCACCATGGCTCTCTGCAGCAAGTGGGTTACTCCCTTGGGTCTGGCTCCTTGGCTAGGGCAGTTTTTTGGGAGTCAGATTCTTCTAGCCAAAAGGGCAGCCAGGCCCCATCCCATTTCACAGCCCCAGTGCAGGTACCTGGCTGGAGCTGACAGCTGGGAAGGGCAGGGCTGGGTCAGACACTGGAGAGGGGAATCCAGTGGTGAGGTCTCCTCTAGGAACAGCAGCTCTGTCCCCAGGTCCAGTGCGGTTGGTACATCCCATCGTGGCTGTGCAAAACCGCAAAGCGGCAGAGGAGGGATGAGAAAGCAAATCCCGAAAGCTCTTTGTCACGGGGTGAATGTGAATCCCTCCCGGAGCGATGGGCTGACAGAACGACACGGCTGGTCATGGAAGGGCAGTTTCACAGGGACGGGGAAATGTCGATTTCTTTCCCACCAGAGACGTGATGATGGCTCCTGGGTCAGAAGGTCCGGGCCCAGCAGGAGGGTCTGGCTGGGTGGAGCAGAGGGAACTCACGGCTGTGGGGTTGAACGGGAGAGCTTCTCCCCACAACCCCATCTCAGCCGGCCTGCCCCCTTCTGCTCACCCCCAGCTCTTCCACAGATGGGTCCATCTCCAGCTGGGCCTGGCCTGGCCTCCAGCTCCTGCTCCCCAGCGCAGGGTCAGTCCCATCCCACAGGGTCAGGACTTGGGGACTGGAAACCCATCACTGCCCGTCTGCACTAAGTCTCCTGGTGCCGCAACAGAGCCTCTAAGTGTTAGTGTAACAGACGCCTGTGGGGCCAGGGGCCGTTCACAAGTCTGCAGCATGACTGAGCGAGGGCCCAGTGGGTGTCAATAGCTCCCAGAAACCAGGCCAGATCCCCAGCGGGTGCAAGCCGGTGTCACACCTCTGAGCCTCCTGTTCTCCCTCCCCCCAAGGTGTCAGATTCTGCTCCGTACCCTCCTCCCCTTCATCGTCAGGCCCAGGAAATGGGCAGGTCTGATACCACACACCAGTGTCTCTCCAGTCACTGAGCTGAGCGGTGACCACACCTGAGGCTGGGACTTCCTCTGCTGAGCCGAGCACCCAGCTCCCAGCCCGGAGCCACCAGCTCACCATGGTGCTAACTCTGCTCCTGCCTCTGCTGGGTAAGTGCCCCCCTCGGCCCCCAGCCCCTCTATGTGTCTGTCTGGAGACTCCCCCAGCCCTGCCCTGTGTCCCCATCTCCTCCCCAGAGCTCTCACCCCCTCTCATCTCTTCTCTTCCAGCCTCGCTCCAGAGTCTCCCCAGGCTGGTGTCCCCTGCAGGTAACGAGGTCTCCTGGCCTCACTAGGATGCTGGCGGTGGGTGGGGTAGTGTCCTGCCTTGTCCCCCCCCCCACCTCCTGTCTGTCTGTCTTGACACTCCCCCAGCCCTGCCCCACATCCCCAACCCCTTCCCCAGAGCTCTCACTCCTCTGATCTTCTCTTCCAGCCTCCCTCCAGAGTCTCCCCAGGCCGGCGTCCACCGCAGGTAACGAGGTCTCCTGGCATCACTAGGATGCTGGCAGTGGGTGGGGTAGGGCAGAGGGGTCCTGGCAGTGGGGCTGGGATTCTGCTCCTCTCATGTGGCATCCCCTGACATCCCTGGGGATGGAAGAGTGATCTCTTCTGTGCCTGCTGGGAGGGTCTGTTTGGTGGGTCCCAGAAAAGGCCATGGGGGAGAAGCTGCCCCATCCCCATGGACACAGAGAGAGTGAGGTCTGGGCAGGTCATGGACACAAAACTCCCCCTCCCGCTATGTGGGGTTGTGGGGAGGGGGTCACTCTGCCCCAGCTCTGGGCTTTAAGGGCTCAGGGCCACAGACCGAGCCCTGCCCAATAGGGCAGGAAAAGCAGGTGCTGCACAAAGCCCAGAGGAAACCCTCCCTCCCCGACATCCTCTTGAACTTCCTCATTTCTGCTCAGTGCCTGCTTACCGCTGCTGGGCAGGTCGGCTCAACCTGCCCAGGCACAGGCTGGGTCTGCTGGACACGGGCGGGGAGGACAGCTCCTGGGGGCAGCAGGCTGTGGGGTGAGGGATGTGAAGTTGCCGGGGCTGGACCTGGAATTTGCCCAGCCCCGTGAGGGATGAGTCCATCTTGCTGTGGAAGCTTGAGCGATTTGGCATAATGAAGAACCAACCTTAGAGTCGAACACAAATAAATATCTGGTACCGTGAGTATCTGTGGGCAGAGCCCACTTCTTCCGATGAGATGAGGTAGAGTGGGGGGCAAGAAGGAGGGGACCCTCCAAATGAGAAGAGAGAGAGGGTAGAAAAACTACTTGGGAACAAGGGACGAGTGAGGCAGATGCAAGCTAGGGGGTGGGGCAGAAGCAGGCTGGGGGGCGGGGCAGGCTCAGTCTGGGGGGTGGGGTAGACATGTGCTGGGGGTGCAGCAGGCGCAGGCTGGATGCCGATGGCAGGAGCAGGGCTCGGAGCAGGGCCCCTCACAGCCGCAGGATGTCACAGTGGATCAGCTGGGTCCAGATGGGTCATTTCTTGGCTACAGCAGCGTGTGCCCACCAGTCATGTGACCCAAGCGCTGGGTGTGCTGACGGGCCATCTGATGGGCCCGACCCCACCAGGGTCACTGAGGGGCTGGTTCATCCTCTGCCTTGGGGTGAGGAGGGAACATCAGAGACCCCGGTTCCCTTCCAGCCCTGCCGCTCCTAAGGGCCTTCATGCTTGGTCCCCGGTCACCTGTACAGGTCTCAGTTCATCCACCCTGGCACCTTCCCATAGCGCAGCTCCTGAGCTGTGCACAGGGGCTGGGGTACAAGGGGCAATGGGTGGAGGGAAGCCATGGTCCCCATGACCCTGGATCGGTTCTAACAGCAAGATATGATGAGCCAATAAGCCAAAAGTCTAAAAGATGACATAGTAACTCCACCCATTGCTCATGGTTAACAGAGTTAGGATAGGTCTTCACTAGCCCCCTAGTTCGAACTAGGGTGGCTAATGTAGTCATTCGAACTTGCAAATGAAGCCCAGGATTTAAATATCCCGGGCTTCATTTGCATGTTCCCGACTGGTCACCATTTTTAAATGCCACTAGTCTGGAGTAACTGCCCGCGGCTACATGCGGCAGTTAAACGGTAATTCGAACTAAGTCCTTAGTTTGAATCACCTGTTACTCCTCCTGGAATGATGGCGACCGGACGGGAAGATGGAAATAAAGCCCAGGATATTTAAATCCCGGGCTTCATTTGCAACTTCGAATGCCTACATTAGCCTCCGTAGTTCGAACTAGGGGTCTAGTGTAGACATACTCATACTAAACTTCAGTGTATATCCCCACCCCTCCCCCCAAAATGTGTGAGGTGTAGCTACATTCCACTTGTCATGCGTAGGAGTTGTAGCGGTGTATCCCCGATAGGTATGGTCCATAGGTGCTTTTTTAGGGATAGAGAGCAAAAAACAAAACACGAGTGAGATACACAGCAGGCAATTATTTAAAGCAGTGTTTCTTAAACTTTTTAAGAATGAAGAATACCAACCAATAATTTTGTTTTTAATGAGGAACAAAAAATTTTGCTGAGAAAAAAAAAAAAAGTGTGTGTGGGGGGGGGTTTGCCCCTTTAAGAGCAGCCATTTTGAATTCTATTGTTCTCCATGGCACACCTCCAACTGCCTCGACATACAGTGGGGGAATACAGTTTAAGAAACACTGATTTAAAGAATACCTTTGCTAGATAAGCAAATTGGGCTTGCGAAAGGGGGGCGATATCTCTAACTATTCGTGGTTGGCCTTGAGAAGGCAGCTGTTGTTTCTATCTTAGGAGGATGGCCAAACGCTGAGGCCCCTTCTAGGACTTTGGCCTTGCATGGGTGTGTGACATGAGATGAGAGTTTAGTTATGGTTCCCTACCAATTATTATGCTTCTTCTCTACTTTACGATAAACGGGCAGGGTTGCTTTTTACGTTCATCCTGTTTTCCCACTAAAATCGAGGCTTTGGCTAGGCCAGCCGGGCCTTATGGGTCTTAGGCCGACGGACCAGCCGGCCTCTAGAAAGCTTAGCCAGATGCCACATTTGGGGTTTTAACTATGTAAAAGGGCTACACACTCTTTTTACGTTGAGTTCAAACCTGTCCCTACATTGGGTCCAGCTGAGGGGTGAGGAGGTTACTGTTTACGTGAGTGGGGTGCTGGCTCTGAAGAGTTTTCTCCTTCCTCCCTCCCCCTGTTCCAGACCAGCTGTCTGCCCCCGAACTCACTGTGAACCCACCACACCGAGTGTTCCTACCTGGGGAATCTGTGTCCCTGCCGTGCTCAGCTCCCAGCACTGCCAACGTGTCCAGGATCCAGTTCTTTAGGAATGGCCAGAGAATCGACGTTGGAGAGCTCCAGAGGTCTCAGTACAATGGCAGCTCCCTTCAGCTGTCGAGAGTGTCTGATTCCCACAATGGAGAGTACAGCTGTGAGTACTGGGAAATACAGTCTGGGCGAGAGATCCCATCGGAGAGGAGCCGACCCATCCCCATCGCAGTGACTGGTGAGACCCCCGTCACCTGCCGTTGGCTGCCCAATGGCAGGGTGTCTCTCCTTCGTACACTGAGTGATACAGCCTGGTCACTCAGGTCCAGACTAGGTCCCCATGGGGTCAGTTTTACCCCGTCTCTGGTCAGAATCAGTCCCTGTGTCCCTGGAGCACCCAGCCCCTTGGAGTTATGGGGAAGGGGAGCTGGCAGGGAGATGATTTCCTGGCTTCACTTGTGTGGGCCCATCAGCCATGTGACCCCAAGCACTGGGTGTCCCGACAGGTCATCCCATGTGCCCAACCCACCTGGGTCACTAAGGGGCTGGTTCATTTTCTGCCTTGGGGAGAGAGGAGGAAACATCAGAGACCCTGGTTCCTCCCGGCCCTGCCTTCCAGCCCTGCCCCCCCCAAGGGCCCTCAGCTCCTCACCTGGGTCCCCGCTCACCTGTACAGGGCTCAGTGCATCCACCCTGGCACCCTCCAATGGTGCAGCCACAGAGCCTTGGCAGGGACCCAGAGCTGTGCAGAGGGGCTAGGTTCCCAGGGGCAAAGGAGGGGCAGGGGGAAGCCCTGGGTGGGACTGGCAGAGGGCTGGGGGGGTAAGTGTTTATGTGAGTGGGGTGCTGGCTCTGAAGAGTTTTCCACTTCCTCCCTCACCCCTTCCAGCATGGCCGCCTGCCCCCGAACTCACCATGAGCTCACAACACCGCATCTTCCTACGTGGGGAATCTGTGACCCTGACGTGCTCAGCTCCCCGCACTGCCAAGGTGTCTGGGTTCTGGTTCTTCAGGGATGGCCGGAGAATCAGCTCCAGAGAGCTCCAGTGGTCTCAGTACAATGTCAGGTCTCTTCAGCTGTCGTGTGTGTCTGACACAGAAGCCGGCGTGTACAACTGTGGTTACTGGGAGACAGAGTCTGGGCGAAGGATCCCATCAGAGAGGAGCCAAAACTTCCCCATAGCTGTGACTGGTGAGACCCCCTGTTATCTGCTGTTTGCTGGCCCCATGGCCGGATGCCTCTGAGCGCTGGGTGTCCCAACTGGCCATCCTATGGGCCCGACCCGCCAGGGTCACTGAGGGGCAGAGACCAGAGATCCAGGGTGAGTAGAACCAACCTGTGTCACTCAGGATATGTCTACACTAGCCCCCTAGTTTGAACTAGGGTGGCTAATGGAGGCATTCGAACTTGCAAATGAAGCCCGGGATTTAAATATCCCGGGCTTCATTTGCATGTTCCCGGGCGGGCACCATTTTTAAATCCCCTTAATTTGAACTGACTGCCTGCGGCTACACGCAGCAGTCAGAAGTTAATCCGAACTAAGTCCTTAGTTCGGATTAACTGTTACACCTCATTGCAGGGGGAGTAACAGTTAATCCAAACTAAGGACTTAGTTCGGATTAACTTCGGACTGCCGCGTGTAGCCGCGGGCAGTCAGTTCAAATTAAGGGGATTTAAAAATGGCGTCCACCC
The DNA here is from genome assembly GCF_052426305.1 of Pelodiscus sinensis. Classification (NCBI taxonomy): domain Eukaryota; kingdom Metazoa; phylum Chordata; order Testudines; family Trionychidae; genus Pelodiscus; species Pelodiscus sinensis. The sequence goes on along the minus strand of NC_143081.1, from coordinate 2,308,468 downwards.
GGGAACATGCAAATGAAGGCTGGATATTTAAATCCCGGGCTTCATTTGCAAGTTTGAATGCCTACATTAGCCTCTCTAGTTCGAACTAGGGGGCTAGTGTAGACATACCCTCAGAGTGGATAGGTTTCTGTGCATTTCCATGGAGCATTGGCACAGGAGGGGGGGACAAAAAACCAGCGATGTCTTGTTGCCCTTGCCCACCTTTCACCCCCCCATATCTCATTCCCATGTTTTATGGGAAGGAAGCCATCCCTAGCCCGGCTCCTGCTCATTTCTGTGAGGAACCCCTGGGGCCCTGCAATGAGACCAGAGGCTCTGGAGAGAGAACAAAGTTCAGCTGGGAATGAACCGAATTCTGACCTCCACTTTCTTGCCCTGCTGACCCCTCCCCTTTTCTGCTCCCTGCAGATCTCCCTCCCCAGCCAGAGCTGAGCATGGATCCGCCATCTGGAGTGGTGAGCGAAGGGTTTTCCCTGAACATCACCTGCACGGCCCCCAGGGATGCCCGTGAGTGGAGGTTTCACTTCTATAAGGACGGAGTCGAGCTCGTTCCTGGGGATCTGGGGTCTGAGATCAGCACCGTGGAGCCCAGATCAGTGAACGTCTCAGTGCTCAGCATCCCACGGGCCGGTCCCAACGTCACCGGGGAATTCACCTGCGGGTACGAGGAGAACGTGGCTGGCAGGTGGGTCCTGTCCCCCAGGAGCCAGGTTGCGACTGTCACTGGGAACTTCACAGTGTCAGGTGAGTCGGCTGCTGCCTGCTAACATCTCCCCCAAGGTTCTTGTCCCAAAGCACCACAGTTCCCCACTATTCTGGCTGGACAAGCAAGGACAGTGCAGGTCACAGCGGTGTTACTGGTCAGGCAGGCAGGATAGGGACAGACACAGACAAGAAGGATCAGGGGTCAGTGTCCACATGTCAGACTGGGAAGCGCTGAGGGTCAGTTTCCCGATGGGCTTCTGAGATCCACAAATTCTAGAGGCACAAAATCTTTGATACCACGGGCAGGATGTTCAACAGTGACATTAACTGGCTGGTTCCATTCATGATTCTCCATCTCTACAGCTCACGACGTCTGCTTGGTCTTGGAGTTGGTGGTAGGAGGCTCCTTCTTCCTCATCAACGGCCTCATCTTCCTCGTCTCCTACCGATTATTCTAGACCGAGGTATCTGGCTTGTTCTGCTCAGTGGCCTTTCATCCTGTGCCCTGGATTCTTCCTACAAGGTGGCCCATTGGCTGCAGTTGCTGGAGGGAAAAGTTCTGGTGGAAAGAGTGAGACTTTGGAAACACCCACAGGGTCTGAAAGGGCTTTGAGCACCATGAGTATTTCAGCCACCCACTGAACTACAGCTGTGTCCAGTATTCACCTCCCGCCCGCAACTGTGAAAATGTGGGTCCGTACTCTGCCTTGTGAGGAATAATCTCCCAAACCACTCTGGCAAACAATGTCACAGGGGAGTGTATATGAGAGTGACACAGGCGGAGATACGACTGTTCTCTAAGTCTCTGTGAAATCCGTATTTGGCAGTGTAGACATACCCTCAAATTTTGGGGTGAGAAAGGACCTCAAGAGGTCATCAGTTCTGGCCTCCTCCTCAAGTGGTAGTGTAACTTCAACCTGGAACATCCCGAAGGGTGTCTGGCTTATGATGGAAATTTCCCAATGTCCCCAGGTCCCCTCTTTTTCAGAGCTTAACTGCCTTTAGAGGTAGAACAGTTCTTGTAAAGCCCCATCTAAATCTCCCTTGCCACAGACTTCCTGTTCAGACACCCAAAAATGTCAGTAGCCTCTTTCTCATCAGCTCCCCTCCCCCTCGCATTTCTCTTTCCTCCCTCAACAGAACTCGGAAGTCACGTACACGTGATTAGTGATGTGTGATATGTGTACTGCTTGGCTACATCTAGACTGGCATGATTTTCCAGAAATGCTTTTAACGGAAAGCACGTCTAGATTGGCACGGAGGCTTTTCCGCAAAAGCACTTTTTGTGAAAAAGCGTCCATGCCAATCTAGACGTGCTTTTGTGCAAAAAAGCCCCGATGGCCATTTTCGCAATTGGGGCTTTTTTGCGGAAAACGAATCTCAGCTGTCTACATTGGCCCTTTTGCGCAAAAGTTTTGCATAAAAGGGACTTTTGCCCGAACGGGAGCAGCATAGTATTTCTGCAAGAAGCACTGATTTCTTACAGTAGGAAGTCAGTGCTTTTGGGGAAATTCAAGTGGCCAGTGTAGACAGCTGGCAAGTTTTTCTGGAAAAAAATGGCCAGTCTAGACACAGCCGTTGTGTTTAAAGGGTTATGCATGTAGTTGGAAATACGTTGTGAAGGTGTTTGAAAGACAAGCCAGACTTATATCCAGGAGTGTGGATCTATGAGTTTTTGGGGCTCAAGTGAACTGCCCACAAAGAAACACCACATGAATTGGGTGCTCCTGCAAGTCTGAGGTCAGCAATTGCTTAGCTGCAAGTGCAAGCTAAGAGCTGACAACCTCATCCCTGGAGACTAGGCCAAGCCACCTGGGTGTTAGTTTTGTTTGATATCAGAATAAGACATATGAGAATGTATGTAATGTTTCTTAATATCAATATTACATTTGCAAGAATGTGCTTAATGTTTAGAATCTATAAAATATTTCTGTGTTGCTGCTGCCTGCGTTAATCTCACCGATCATGGCCACACGTCATGTTATCAGCTGATATTTAAGTGCTTCCTCTGTAACTGTCAATACCCACATAGTCTGGAGAGAAGTGTGAAATACAAGTTTGCCACAAGCAGGGCGATTTCCTGCCAGTGAAAGAAGGGCCCTCGACATCAGACAAACTGTTGTGAACCATCAGAGCACAAAATACTTGGCTGTTCGCTCCTCAGACCCAGAGGCAAGCATGTGAACTGGTCCCGTCCTCCCGACCTCTCGGACAAGGGAATAAAAATCCCTGAGAAGAAGAATCTGCTTTTTGGCTGTTGGAACGCTGAAGGGCCAGAGACTCTGAACTGAAGCCAGAGATGCCCACGGTGGCCTTGTGGGTCGGCCAACAGAACCCATTAGAATAACAGATGACCGGAGCTGTGTCACTCACCAGATTTAGATGGGTACGACTTGGGGTGTCTCTTTCTGGCTGTCACCTGCAGAGAACTCGTTTATTCCATTTTTAATGAATCTTTAGGCTTCGTCAACACTGCTATTGCCAGCAGAGAGTATGTAAATGAAGTGCTGATTAGCATTTTGTCATGCTTCATTTGCATAATCTATTTGAGACATTTTGGGGCAAGATCCTTATGCCTCTCAGGGAGAATTCAAGAATGGGGCTGAGGGGCTGAGGATTTGGCTGCCCAAGGCTGCGAGGTAGAGCAGTCGACTGGGGATTTGGGTCACTGGCCCTGGGGTATTTCCCAGCCAGGGCAGCTCTGTGGGTTGGTGAGGGACGGAGCAGCATGATCCACTGAGGGCTAGCTGGACCCCTACTCCAGTGTGCCCAGAGGAAACCCTACACACACTCTTCACCCAGGGCCTGGCAAAGTCCCTGCTGTCAGCTACCAACTCACTCTCCCTTCACCGGTGCATTTCTCCAGCCCAACCGCGTCCCTGTATGAGTCCTGGCCTCGGTGTTGGTTTTGCTTTCGCATTCCCCTTGCCATGCTCAGACAGAACATGAACCTGCACTGCTGGGCCCGTTGTCTGTGGGATAAATGTTCCAGTTGCTGCAGTGTCTACTCCCTCGCCTCCATCCTACTCAACCTCGCTGTGTCTGAGAAACTCCTCACCCACCTTGTCTGTCACTAAGAGCCCTTGAATTTCCTGTGTGGGATCTGCAGCCTTGAGCAAAGTGTTTATTTCCCCACATTTAGGTTGAATTTCCCAGAGGGAGCTCGCTGTTCAGGGCCAGGCTGTGATCCCATCTTCACATCCGGTCCCCCTGCTAGGAGGGATTTCCATGCAGAGAGGTTCTCTCTAGGGTTGGAGCTGTTCTGGCTTTTCTCTCTTGTAAGCAGCACACAGAACGTCCCTTCTAAGAAACCCCACGCTCTCGCTTTTGCTCTCCGACTTCCTGATAGATCGGAGGGGAATTTTCAAACATGAGCTCCATTCACAGAACAGTTGCCCTCTTCATACACTGGCCTTAAGGTCACCCATGAGTCTATCTTTGACCATAGGCTTCACTAGCTCACCCAGGGCGCATCTCTCTCTCTCTCATTGACAAAGGAGTAAACCGCTTGTGAGCTCAGTCTGCATAAACTATTTACAGAGTGAGACAGATTTACGTGGGGTTCTGGTGACATTGGTCGTCTCCGTGTCTGTGTGGCTCTGCTGTGGCTGTGACCCCCGCCCATGTGCCTTCATTGGGGGAAGACAAGAGGGTCTGGCTGGGTAACCTCCATAGCTGGGTCTGGCACAGCAGCGCTGATGATAGAGCCTCAGACTCTGCCATGCGTTCCATCTCTCCATCCGGGCCAGCCCTTCCTCAGCTAAGTCCATCCCCAGCTGCGCCCGGCCTTCCAGCTCCTCTTACCCCGCATGGAGTCAATCTCAACCCTCAGGGTCGGGGCTGGGGTACTGGAAATCCTCCCCAGCCCATTCACTGCCCTTCTGGGCTAAGGCTCCTGGTGCCCCAGCAGAGCCTCCAAGTGTTAATGTGTCAGACTCGAGACCGACCATGGGGCAGTTCCCAAGTCTTCAGCGTCAATGAGCGAGGGCCCAGTGGATGTCAATGGACCCCATCCCCTGGGCCAGATCCCCAGTGGGTGTAAGAGCCACTGCAACTCATTCCAGGTCCCTTTGTACTGGTGGAGTCCGCCCCCACCACTGCGAGACATGCAAATGGTGAGCTCCCCTCCTCCTGTGCATCAGCCTCTGGTGTGTCTGTCACCCCTGAGCTGAGCGGTGACCACGCATGAGCCTGTGACTTCCTCTGCCAGAGCAGAGGGGCCCGTCCCCCTCCCTGCACTCACATTCGTCAAGCAGCTGAGCTGAGAACCCAGCTCCCAGCCGAGAGACACCAGCTCAGCATGGAGCCAACTCACCTCCTGCCTCTGCTGGGTAAGTGCCCCCCTCGGCTCCCACCCCCTCTGTGTGTCTGTGTATTGTCCAGCAACCCTCCCCTCGAATTGTTGAATCTCTTTGCACCCCTTTCCCTTCCTTTCTCCTCTCCAGAGCTCTCACCTCCTCCTTCCTCTTCTCCTCCAGCCTCTCTCCAGATGCTCCCCAGGCCGGTGTTCCCTGCAGGTAACGAAATCTCCCATCCTGATCTGGGTGCTCATGGTGCAGGAGGGGGAAGTTCTGCCCACGGGGATTAGGATCATCTGTGGAATTTGGAATTGCAAGTTGGGGTTCCTGGGCGCCCCTGTGCCAAGCCTTCCTCAGACCAGGCAGCCCCCTTCATGGGCATTTTCTGTGAACCTGCCCCAGAAGCAGCTGCTCCAGTGCAAAGCCAAGTCCAAGAATGACCCCGGCTGATGGCTGCTCAGTGAGTCACTGCCAAGGCCACAGGGGAGAACCCATCTCCATGGACCCTACCTAGCCCCTCACTGGCAGCCACAGTGGAAGAGCGAGGGCTGGACAGGCCATGGAGACCGAGCTCCTCCCTCCCCATGGTACTGAGTGCTCCCGGGCAGGGCCCATCACTGTGGGGCTGTGTGTATTAATGGGGGTTCTCTCTGCCCCCTCTCTGGGCTCCTGCAGAGGGCTCAGGGCCAGGGCCACAGCCTCATGCAGCAGCAGATGAATAGCTGGTTCCGCAGAGACCCCAGAGGAAACGTGATGAGTTCATAAACTCCCCCCTCCCTCCCCCACAACTGCCCGAACTTCCTCATTTCTGCTCGGTTTCTTCTAGCTGCTGCTGGGCAGGTCGGCTGGTCGGCTCTACCTCCCCAGGCACAGGCAGGACCCTTCCCCCCACAGATCCACTCTGTGTCCACTGGGGTGGGGGGAAGGCAGATCATGGCTAATGCATGCAAACAGGGCTTTTTTGAAAGAGAACGTCTAGACGTTTTTTCGAAAAAGGGAGCCACATTTTTGAAAAATCTTCTTGTTGTCTAGATGCTCTTCTCGAAAGAGGCTTTTTTGAAAGATACTTTCGAAAAAGCCTCTTTCAAAAGAGGCTTGCAGTCTAGATGTAACCAAAGTGCTGCCATATGGCTGGAAATTGGGTAAATGTTGCATTTTATTAATATCAGCAGAACTGACAGTTTGCACTGTGGTTTCAATGTAGAATTAGCCAAGCGGTTTTCATTCTTTTAATTTGTAACCTACTTTGCTCTGCCTGTCCTCACTTATTACTACTTCAATCCTACTGCTTCCACTTCATTAAAACATTTTTATTTTCTATCAAACCCAGTGTAAGCGATTGTTACCTGGGGGGGTGGGGAGGAGCAACCAGTGTGCATACTCCTCCTTTCCTTGCTAAAGGGGGCTCACCTAATCCTTTGGGGTTGGATCCCATCTGGGGGGTGCTCTTTCAGGAGGCTGGGCCCTAAACCGCACTCTCCTTGGACCTGAACTGGCTCAGTGTCTGTGCTTCTTCTCGGTGGGGCCAGGGACCTCAGCCCGGGGCCTTCACTGGGGGAGACCAGTGGAACTGCCCCAGTAGGACCGGGCAGTGAGGTGCCCCAGAGAGCAGCAAGGCGAGTGGCAGGGGCCATGTCAGCACAATGGGAGGCACCCCAAGGTGTCGTCTGTGACCTCACCCTGTCACAATTAGCACCTGCGTTGGTTGATAATGGGAGAGCCAACCGGTGTTGCAATTCGAACCATTAGCATGAGAATTAAACTTGTGAATGAAGTTAAGCTCCAACCCTTCTCCGTGTATTTGGCTTGTGCAATTGGTCTGAAACAAAACAGCGACTTGGAGATCCATTAACGAGTGTCCAGGCAGGTTAAAGTGTCTCCAGCAGGGTTCTGTGTGTTGCCTTTTCGGAGATCTGATCTGTGTCCATTCATTCTTTCCCGTAGGGACTGTTCAGTTTGGCCAATGTCCATGGCAGGGGGGCATTGCTGGCATTTGGTGGACTAGATCACAGTAGTGGATGTGCAGTTAAATGAAGTCTAGTATTGTGAGCCCACTTCTGCAGATGAGATGAGCTTGAGTGCGGAAAAAAGGGGAAACCATCAAAATAAGAGGAAAGAGAGGGTAGAAAATATACTTAGGAACACTGGAGGGGCGGGGCAGACTCGGGCTGCGGGGCGGAGTGGGAACATGCTGGATTCTGATCACAGGAGCTAGGAAAAGAGCAGTTTTCTTCTTCCTCTCTCCTCCTTCCAGGCCGGCTGTCTGTCCCCAAACTCACTGTGAGCCCACCACACCGCGTCTTCCTACGGGGGGAATCTATGACCCTGACGTGCTCAGCTCCCCGCACGGCCAAGGCATCTGGGATCCGGTTCCTCAGAGACAGCCAGCTAATCAACTCTGGAGAGCTCAAGCGGACTGATAACAATGCCAGATCTCTTCAGCTGTTGAGAGTGTCTCAGTCGCAAGCTGGCACGTACAGCTGTGAGTATTGGACGAGAAGGTTTTGGCAAGAGAGTTCATCGGAGAGGAGCCAACCCATCTCCATTGCAGTGACTGGTGAGATGCCCTGTTGCCTTGCCGTTTGGTGGCCCCATGGCAGGGTCTCTCTCCTCTGTACAGAGGTTAAGACAGTCCAGTAACCCGGCTCCAGACATGGTCACCATGGGGTCAGTTTCACCCCCATCTCTGGTCAGTGTCAGCCCCTCGGTCCCTGGAGCACCTGGCAGTTTGAGGACAGGGGAAGGGAAGCTGGCAGGGAGATGGGGACAGAGGGAGGATACCAGCAAGCAACAGCTGCAGCTTCAGTTGACAGCAGGACTTGCTCAGATGGGCTACGTTTACACTGGCATGATTTTCCAGAAATGCTTTTAACAGAAAAGTTTTCAGTTAAAAGCATTTTCAGAAAAGCGCGTCTAGATTGGCGTCCGTGCCAATCTAGATGCACTTTTGCACAAAAAAGTCCCGTTCACCATTTTAGCCATTGGGGCTTTTTTGCGGAAAACAAACCTGAGCTGTCTGCACTGGCCCTTTTGCCTGAACGGGAGCAGCATAGTATTTCTGCAAGAAGCACTGATTTCTTACGGTAGGAAGTCAGTCTTCTTGTGGAAATTCAAGCGGCCAGTGTAGACAGCTGGCAAGTTTTTCTGCAAAAGCAGCTGATTTTGCGGAAAAACTTGCCAGTCTAGACACAGCCTGGGTGTTTAGTTATAGCCCAGATTTCAGGTCAGGTCTGTGACATTCGTCAGTAGGGAACAGAGGGAGGAGGGAGAGAGTGGCTGGGAGGAGCCAGGGGGGCTAGGAGAGTCATTTGGAACATCTCCTCTCCAAGGATCCGGGTTTGGGTGGATAAACAGTGGAGCAAGAGCTTGTACATCAGCCTCAGGCATGCCATTTGCTCAGTTGCATTTAACATTTCCATCGTTGTTAATGGCTGAAGGTAAAAAGTTTCTTCAACAGATTTTTAGGAATTTTGTTGTTACCTGAAAGCTCCCCAGGATCACAGAGTCCCTGGCCTTGGCAGTTCGCTGCCACCAGCAAGAAATCGCTTAGCAACTTCTTAGAACCTCAAGCTCCTCTACCACAAGAGAGGTTGAAAAAACAAACTATCCAACCTCTTGGTCTGTGCCTGCTCGGGGCAGCTCCCTGACCCCCCTGGCCTCAGCCGCACAAGCCCCCTGCCAGTCCCTGGAGGCTGAGGTACCCAGGCACGAGCTGTCCCCTCCCCAGGTACCCAGCAGGGGAGGCTGGTCCCACTGGGTCCCACAGGGAGATCTCTGCTGCTCAGGGGATGCCTGGCCCGGTGGGGACGTGGTTCCTGGGCACGGAGTTGGGGCAGCCTGGGATCCCTCCCTAGCTCCTCCTCTGCCTCTGTCACCAGCCACCCACATAGGAACCATCCCCTCCTCCAACCCTCTTGTCTTTTCCAGGCCCCCCAGCTCACCATGTCCGGGCCACAGCTTGTGTATGTCGCTGGAGACACCAGGGGAAGAAGTGGGAGGGAAAGGGGGAAGGGTTGTTGGTACAAATGGTTCTATCAAACAGTGTTTTATGGCCCCGGCTCTTCCACTTCATTCATAACAATTGTCAGAATCAAAATCCGTTTCTGCTGCCCCCCTGACTGCTCAGCAGTGCACCAGGGCCCCCTATACCCCATGGCTAGGACAAGGACGTGCCTGGTCTTGCCATCTCCAAAGTGCCCCTGGTGCCAGTACAGAGACCAGCTGGTGCTCACAGCTGGGACATTAACCACCCATCCCTCCTTCTGCTGAGCTCTGGATGGCCCAGCCCAGCCAGCGGATCCAACACACACAGGCCCTGCTCCTGCGGGGTAACATGTGGGCAGGATGGGGCGGAGAGGGAGCCGGGTGTTTCTCCCAGAGAACTCTCCATCCCTCTCCTGTTCCTGAGAGGACTCTGACCTGGTATCATCTGGCCCTCCCCTCCCAGGGCCTGGCAGAGCTCTGGGTGCGCGCTGGGTCATGCATGTGTCCCTACTATACACACCAGGCCAGCTGGGAGGACCAAGAAGGGAAGAACCAGCCTGGGTCTCTCAGCCTGGGGGAGGCAGCTCTGGGCAGGGACACTGGAGGAGTTTGTGTGAGGGAGTCAGGGACCTGGCTCATCTATCTCCCCGCCGCACTTCTCTCCCTCCCAGCACGTCCACCTCCCCCCAGCCTGTCTCTGGACCCTCCTCACCCCATCTACATCCGAGGGGAGCAGGTCACCCTCAGGTGCTCCGGTCAACTGAATGAGGAAGCAGCAGGATACAGGTTCTTCAACCAGAGAGGGGAGCAGATCTCCAGCGGGGAATCCAGCCAGGTCACCTGGCAGATCAGCACGAGGGATGCAGCCGCCAGCCAAGCCTACACCTGCCTGTACTGGAGAGTGGAGCGTGGGCGAGAGATCCCGTCGGAAAAGAGCCCCCCTGTCCCGGTGTCGGTGACGGGTGAGACCCTGTTTCCACCAAGCTGGAGGGGAGACGTGAGAGGTGTCACTGGGGAGGCCCATTCTCAATCCCATAGTCCCACTGCCCTCCGCCTCTCCCTAGCCATGCCCACAGCCTTGCTGCCCAGAGACCCTTCAGCAGAGCCTGGGATTTGCTAAACCCCCTGTGCGCTGACCCCTCCATCCCAGACGTTCCTCCTCACAGCACAATGTGACCCCTGCTGTGCCCCCATCCCTCTGCTCCAGGCCTTTTTCCATCTCATTTTTCTTCAGCAAAGACCTGCCCCCACACACACTACGACGAGGTTCCCATCTCAACCTGGAAGGGCCACTGGGGTTTAGAGCTGAGGCAAAGAATCCAGGGTGTGTCTAGACTACAGGGTTTTGTCGATAAAAGTGGACTTTTGTCAACAAAACTATACCCCGTCCACACTGCCTTTTAGTTATGTCGACATAACATTGACAAAACTCAGCAGTTTCGTTGATGTATGTAAACCTCATTCTACGAGGAATAACGCCTTTTGTCGACAGAGTTCTGTTGATAGAAGGCATTATTGCATCTACACTGTTCTTTGCGTCCACACTGTTATGTCGACAAAGAGGCTTGCTTTGTCGACAGAACTGGCTGTAGTCTAGACGCTCTTTGTCGACAGAAGCTTTGTCAACAGTATCTGTCGACAAAACTTCTGTTGACAAAACCCTGTACTCTAGACATACCCCCAGAGCCCCAGGCCTGGATCACCCAGCCAAACACCAGACCATAGATCATACTTCACTGATAGCCAAGCCAGGAAGAACCCTGTGTATGTCTAGTCTGAGCTCCTACCTCCCAAAGGACAGAGACCTGGGACAGAATCAGCCCCAACACCCCTCCCGCCTCCTCTGGTTCCAGTTCTCCTCCCTCCCCCTGCCTGGGACTCTGACCTAATATAATCTGCCCCGCACCACCAATTGCCTGGCGGAGTGTTCATCCCTCTCCCCTCCCAACTTCTCTCCCTACCAGCACATCCACCTCCCCCCAGGCTCTCTCTGGACCCTCCTCACCCCATCTATATCCGAGGGGAGCAAGTCACGCTCAGGTGCTCCGGTCAACTGAATGAGAAAGCAGCAGGATACAGGTTCTTCAACCAGAGCGGGGAGCAGATCTCCAGCGGGGAATCCAGCCAGGGCACCTGGCAGATCAACACAAGTGACGCAGCCGCCAGCCAAGCCTACACCTGCCTGTACTGGACAGTGGAGTGCGGGCGAGAGATCCCGTCGGAAAAGAGCCCCCCTGTCCCGGTGTCAGTGACAGGTGAGAACCTGTTCCCGGCCATGCTCCCAATGCTCCCTGCCTCTCCCCAGCTGTGCCCCTGGCCTGGCTGTCCTGATACTTTTTTGCAGAGCCTGGGGCTTCCTCCTCTCCTGCCCCCTGCACTGACCCCTTTCTCCCAGAGGCTCCTTCCCACAGCACCATCGTCTGCCCTCCCTCTGCTCCCCAGACCTGTTATTCTAAGTCACATCCCCCCCCCCACACACACAGTCATGAGGTTTCCATCTCAACCTGGCACAGACATCCCCAGCCCAGGAGGGAAGCTGGTTTCTGATGTGGCTTGGAGGGGATCTCCCAGCCTACTCCTTGCACCATCGATCATACTTCACCAATTGTCAGGCCCGTGTCCATCTCCTCTGTGCTCCTGCCTCGAACAGGCCAGAGAACCCGCCCCAACCTCCCTCTGTCTCATGCTCCTGTCTCCTGTTCCAATTCTGCTCCTTCTCCTCCTTCTCCTTCGTCCCCTCCCCTGTTTCACTCTTCCACAGGCCTCCCGCACAATGCTCAACACCAACATGGTTGCCCGGCTGAGAAAATGGCCCCCTCCAGGCCACCAGGGCTGCTATACACAAGGCTGCCATGGACACACCAATCTTCAGAGAGCGGCACAGCAAATGGGCACTCAAAGCAGCAAAGAACATGGCCGCCCAAGGGACACAGACCTGGGCACCCCCCTTTGACAGGGCTGCCTCGTGCCTCCAGGATGGTGGATTCTAAGCAGGGCCCCTAAGTCTCAAACAGCCTGGCCAGGGGGAGGGGATCCCCACAGGTCTTGGGCCCTCTCTGTCAAAGGCTCCGTAGGGCATTGGCAATGGGGGGGGACCCCAAAAACAAGTTAGGTTCTGTTGCCCTTGTGCACTTTTGACCCCCTCACCTGTATCTCAGCCCGACATTGTATGGCCCTAGCCCGGCTCCTGCTCATTTCTGTGAGCAGCGCCTGGGGAGCCTGCAATGAGACCAGAGACTCCGGAGAGAAAACAAAGTTCAGCTGTGAATGAACCGAATTCTGGGCTCCACTTTCTCCCTTCCCAGGGCCCTGCTGACCCCTCCCCTTTCCTGCTCCCCACAGATCTCCCTCCCCAGCCAGAGCTAAGTGTGGATCCTCCATCTGGAGCGGTGAGTGAAGGATTTCCCCTGAACATCACCTGCACGGCCCCTGGGGACACCTATGAGCGGAGGTTTCACTTCTACAAGGACGGAATCGAGCTCATTCCTGGGGATCTGGGCTCTGAGATCAGCACCGTGGAGCTCGGCACCGGCTCTGTGAATGTCTCTGTGCTCAGCATCCCCCGGGCCAGTCCCAACATCACTGGGGATTACACCTGTGGGCACGAGGAGAACGTGAATGGAAGGTGGATTCCATCCCCCAGGAGCTCAGCTGTGAATGTTACTGGGAACGCCATGATGTCAGGTGAGTCAGCTGCTGCCTGCTCACATCTCCCCCAGGTTCCCCCACAATTCCCTTTTAGTATGGCTGGACAAGCAAGGACAGGGCAGGTCACAGCGGTGTGACAGGACAGGAAGGCAGGAGAAGGACAGATTCGGGGACAGGAAGGATCAGGGATCGGTGCCCATGTATCAGATAGGGAAGGGCTGGAGGTGGGTTTCCCATCTCAGCTCGATGGCCCCTGAGATCCAGGAGAGTTCATCCCAGACCCTAGAGGCAGAAAAATCTTCAATACCACGGGCATGATGCTCAGCAGTGACATTAACTGGCTGGTTCCATTCATGAGTCTCTGCAGCTCATATCTTCTGCTGAGTCTGGAAGCTGGTGGTGGGTGGCTCCTTCTTCCTCATCAATGGCCTCATCTTCCTCATCTCCTACCACTGCTCATAGATCCAGGTACCTGGCTTGTTCTGCCGAGGGGTCCTTCATCCTGTGCCTTGGATTTTCCCTGTGAGAATCGCTGCAATTGCTCAACTTGAATATCAACCTGGAGGGGGAATTTCTGGTGGAAAATCAAAGAGCGAGACCTTGGTAAAATCTGCAGGGTCTGAAAGGGCTTTGGGCACCGTGAGCATTTCAGCCACCAACTGAACAACAGCTGCATCTGTGATGGGGCACGTCCACTTTTTCACAGCTGCATAACTCCTGTGCACAGAGATTGCTTCTTTGGTGTGAACCCGACTCCCCAGTATTCACCCCACACATGCAGCTGTGAAAATGTAGGTCTGTACTCTGTTCTGTGAAGAATAACCTCTCCCACTGGCAAACAATATCACAGGGGTGTGTCCATGAGAGTGACACGGGTGGGGGCTCAGTTGTTCTCTGAGTCCCCGTGAAATCCATATTTGAACAGATGTGCCTGGAATGGGATCGCTTCTCTGAAAACCTGTCAGGAGAGAGACAGAATCACCCAATCGAGGACAGTCCTCACCATGGACAGAACCGAGTGATTGTGGAAAGACACTGAACCAAGATGCGCCAGAGACATAGTGTACCAATGAGACGATAAGTAAACCACCCCGTGCCTTTATTTATTCCACCACCACGCCTCTACCCAATGATACCACAGTTCGGCCCACACTCAGTCTTGTCTAGTTTAGTCCTCGCTTCCCCATCAGGGATCCAGTCTTTCCTCCTCGGGGTTACTGACGTGATGTTGCTCCTGGGAGAGGGAGAGAGGGGGATCCGGCCTCGCCCTCACTCACAGACCCCAGCTCAGGGCCCTAAGTACATGGATGAACTCCTAATCCGGTCTGGCTGCTGGGGCTGCCCTCCGTAACATGCCAGCCCGCGGGCAGCACTGAATGCCCTGCCCTGGGCTGCTTCCTCTCCCCTCACCTTGGTCCCGTTACTGACTCACTGCGGCTGTCTTGCTGCCACCCCGGAGGTCCTCGTCTTTCTCCTGGATCCCTTGGCAACACCTCTTCCCTTCCCTCCAGGCACCCCTCCCACTGCTCGTTGCTTCTGTCTCTGCCTCTCTGCTCCAGGAGCTTGCCCAACCCACCTTACCATCCCTGGCGGGGGGAGGGGCACGCCCGTCCAACATCCACCCCTGCCCTCTGCTCCCACCAGGATGGAGGCATGGCCTTGCCGCGCCCGGTGATGCCTCCCCGCTCTGCTGACCCACGGCACGTGAACATGCTGCACGTGTGTTTCTCCCACTTCACCGCACCCCGGCACAGGCGGCCCATCACACGGCTGAACCTGGAATAGGATTGCTGATCCATACACCTTCCAGTAAAACAGTCAAAGGGAGACATTGGCGGAAGGCTCTGTTTTGGCCCAGCTCAATCACTGCTTAAGGTTTGAAAACTACAAACCATGTTGTGGGAGACCAAATTGATCTTGGCTCTTTTTGTTAAAACAAAGCAAATGGTCACAGTTTATAGGGATTGTGATTGGGGGGATACCCCGCGTTGGACTGTAAGAGGTTAAAACAGCCTTGGAAGTGGGCTGTGGGTGGCAGCCAATCAGAAGAGGGCTTGTGGCAGCCAATCAGAGCTTGGCAGGCTGTATAAAAGGGATGGCTGGCCAGGAGGGGCTCACTCTTGCTCCAACTCTGGAAGGAGAGGGACCTGGCTGCCTGCTCGCTGGGTACCTTGGACAGCGCCGTGGTGGAGGAAGGCAGGGAGAGCTGTGGCGCTCACTTCTGAATCATCCCCAGGGTAAGGCCAGCAACGGGGACTGAGGAAGATGCAGAGAGGCAGCCAGGGCAGAAGTAGGCAGAAGGTCTACACCCTTTGCCAATGCTGAGTGGCCATTTCAGTTTGCAGTTTGAGACAGGGGCTAGACCCTGATAGTGGGTCACTGAGACAAGGCGGTAGGAGTTCCCTAATCAGGGATGACCCCAGAGCATGGGGATGCTGTTCTGGGACAGTGCCCTGATGGGAGGGGGCAATTGTCTAGGATACACACAAGTCTTGGCAGGTGATGGAGAAGGGACAATTGCAACATCCATAGGCGGTAACAAGGCATCGATCAACCATGGAGAATAGGTGACAACTCTACTATTGACGGGGCTGGAGATGGCCTGCCCAAGTGACTAGCCTCCTTGAGCAAATTCAAAGCCCAATGAGAGATGTTCTCCTCTGGAGTATGGAGAAGGTTCAAAGTCTCTTCCATCTAACACGGCTGCCGCGGTCACAGCAGTCTTCTTGTATCTCATAACCAACTGCTGCAGATCAGCCAAGTCATAAAGTTCTCTGTGGAATCATCACGGTTCTGGGAAACTTGTTATATCTGAGCCGACCTGACTTGCGGCCTCATCCACTGAGATTTTCAGTCTCACTTGTTGATTTTTCTGTCCCTTTCTCCTATTTTGTCAGGAATCACTAGCTTTGACCTCCAAGCTAAGTGTCTACCTTCCAATTAACCATTAACGAGGTCGTGTTCTCTTTGCTTAATCTATGGTGGACAATGCACATGGTGGCAGTTGATTTGTCACAACATGGGGCACACACTCGCACCTCAAATCCAGGGTAACATGCTGTGACGTAGTGTGGGTACCTTGCTGGTTGCTAGGCTTGGGCTGTGGGTGCTGTCTGTACCACAGCCCAGCTGAGTAGCTGATGGGACAGGGAGGTAACCTATTCGACCGGTTCCCTCCCAGGGAGAGGAACAAAGGAAGGTGGGATGCTGCCCCTGGCTGGGGGGCAGGGCTGGAAGGGATGGTTGGTTAGTTTCTGTCTGGGAAGCAGGGGAGAGGGAGCTAGGGAGGGGGCTGGGATTGTAGGGCCCAGCCACCCCCCATCTCAAGGGGGGCTCTGAGGCCTCTTAGCCCCAGTTCCTGTAACCAGATTGCATCTGTGCTGGGCTGTATCCTGGAGAAGCAATAAACTCCCTCTATTCTACTGGCTGGTGGAGTCTGTTCGTGCCACTACGGGGGTGCAGGAGACGGGGAAGCCCCAACGCACCGCCACCCATGCTAAAAACTGCCCACCTCATTTGTGGGGAGCAGATCAGGTCACATGGCTGTTGATTTTGCTCAAAATAGGAATTAGTCTCCTAAGACTGCTCCCACTGAAGGAAAACCTTCCCCCCAGATCTCTCTTGGGAAAAGGGGGTTGGATGAAGAGACAGATCTCCCCATCCTTTCTAGCTATGATACATCAATGGCCACCACAGGAAATCTGTTCCCAGGACAGATTCCTTGGAGGGGCTCAGACCTTTTCTCAAGGCTACTGGTCTGTTCTCATTTTCCCTCTCTTCTCTTTCATTTGCACCCTGAACAGGCTCACTCAGTGCCCGTGATATTCTGCTGGGAACTGGTGGCGTCTTGCTCCTGATCGCCGCCCTGGCTGCTCTGCTCTTCTACTGCTGCAGGAAGAAAAGAGGTGGGTGAAAGGAGGCGAGAGGCTGGGATCTCCCACCTGTGCCTGAGATCTAGTGAGGACAGGACAAAGTATAGGAAGAAGACAGACCTAAAAGGCTGTCAAATCTATATTGGCACAAATTCTACTTTATCAACACCTGATGTCAAACAGCGAACCCAACTGAAGTTTGGTTTATGCCACATTATTTCACTTGACGTCTGCACTAAGACATTTGGTTGTATTCAGAGTGAAGTGAGGGTAAAATAATGTCAAAGTTATAGAATTCTCCAGACCTCTGTGCTGAGAAAATACGTATTTAAACAGAATGACCCGTGGGCATGAAGCTGACTTTGCATCATTGGCTCAAGGTCATGCCCTGTAGTTGTGTCATTTACTCAAGGTATGTCCCCACCTCAACTCCCTTCTTCTCTGGTTCTGCACTAGTTCCAAAGACTCCAAAATGCACAGAAGGTTCTGAGCTTGCACAATACACCAGGAACCTGGATCCAGGCCATGACAGCAAGGGATCAAAAGCCACGGGCGCTGGAGCGGAGCAGATGGAGCAGGTAACATGACTGCATTGATAGGCTAAGGTCAAGAGCCAACAGAATCCAACCTCTTTGAATTGACAATGCCTGAATTGTTGCCCAGGCCTCAGATATTGCTACCTCTCTAGGGTAGGGCTATCAGAAAACAGCCACAAAGAAATACGGCCCAGAGTTTGTTCATGCAGATAGAATGGGCTGGGAATTGGCCTTCCCTTTCCCAAAACCACCACTGAATCCCAGACAGAAGAGACCTCAAGAAGTCATCAGTTCTGCCCCCTGTGCTGTGGTAGTGTTACTTCAACCTAGACCAGCCCGTAACCTCTCACCTAAATCTCTCTTGCCGGAGACTACACCCATTCTGCCTTAACTTCGGTGAACACAGAGAACCGTCCTCTTTATAACAGTGACTGAGCAGCTGTCTATCATGTCTTCCATCAGCCATGTCATCTCCCTGCACCCTTCCCCCCTCACCATTTCTCTTTCCTCCCCCAACAGGATTCAGAAGTTACCTACGCACTTCTAGTTCTTCCAACTTCACAGGCCCACACAACGCAGTCGAAAAACAAAGCCAAGCCTGCCGAAGATGAACATGTGCTATACAGCGAGGTGGTGACATCTCGAATCCGGAGAAAAGCTAAATAATAAGGGAATCCCTCTCTCTGTTCCTCCACATCTTCTTCCCCTCCTTGAACATTCACATCCTGAACCGTTTATATCCCAACAGCCCTTGTACGGCATGTGGCAAAGGGCCCACCTAAGTTACCACGGTCAAAATATTTAGCCAGTCAGCATGTTGGAAGGTATCATGGAAAAACTGGTCATGAATATCACGGTGCGATGTGTGTATGGGTTGTGTCAAAAGAGTTACCCATGTGTCTGGAAATATCTTGTGAAGGTATTTGAAGCCAGACTCATACCCAGCAGTGTGGATTTATGAGTTTCTGTGACTCAAGTGAAGTGCCAGCGAAGAAACACCACATGGCTTAGATCCTCCTTAAAGTCCAAAGCCAGCTCTTGCTTAGCTGCACGTGTTAGCTAAGAGCTGACAATCTCATCACTGGAGACTGGACCAAGTCATGTGGGTGTTACTTTTGTTTGATATTGGAATTAGACCTATAAGAATGTGTTTCATGTTTCTTAATATAAATGTAAAGTTCGCAAGAATGTGTTTCATGTTTAGAATCTACAAATTGCTCGTGTATTGTTGCTGCCTGCATTAATTTCACTGATCATGGCCACACGCCATGTTTTCAGCTGATATTTAAATGTTTGCTCTGCAACTGTGAACACCTGTTAAGTCTGGAGAGCAGCACGACCAAGTGTGAAATACAAGTTTGCCACCGGAAGAGCTATTTCCTGCCCAGGGAGAGAAGGGCCCTAGACATCAGACAAACAGTTGTGGAACATCAGAGCACAAAACACTTTGCTGTTTGTTCTCTTAACCTATGAACTGGAGACCTGCACGTGAACTGGTTCCGTCATCCTGATGTCTGGGGCAAGGCAAGAAAAATCCCTTACAAAATTAATCTGATTTTTGGCTCTTTGAACTGTTAAGGGTCAGAATCTCTGAACTGAAGCTTTGTGGGTCTACCTGCAACACCCATTTCAGTAACATGACCAGAGCTCCATGAATCATCAGTTTTAGATGGCTAATACTTGGTGGCTGTGTCTAGACTGGCAAGTTTTTCTGCAAAATCATCTGCTTTTGTGGAAAAACTTGCCAGCTGTCTACACTGGCCGCTTGAATTTCCGCAAGAACACTGACGATCTCATGTAAGATCATCAGTGTTCCTGCGGAAATACTGTGCTTCTCCCGTTCGAGCAAAAGCCCTCTTGCACAAATCATTTGCGCAAGAGGACCAGTGTAAACAGCACAGTGCTGTTTTCCGCAAAAAAGCCCCGATCGCAAAAATGGCGATCGGGGCTTTTTTGCGGAAAAGCGTGTCTAGATTGGCCACGGACGCTTTTCCGCAAAAAGTGCTTTTGCGGAAAAGCGTCCTGACAATCTAGACGCGCTTTTCTGAAAATGCTTTTAATGGAAAACTTTTCCGTTAAAAGCATTTTTGGAAAATCATGCCAGTCTAGACGTAGCTGGTGTGTCTCTTTGCTGGCTTAAACCTGCGGAGAACTCACTTGTTCCATTTTTAATAACCCTTTAGAGAGTTTCTCATGGCACTGGCTAAGAATGTGGCCTTTGGTGTAGGATTTAGGCAACCAATTGATCCTGGGGTAAGCGGCTGGTGTCTCAGACCGGGAAGCAACCTACATGCGATGTGGTTTTGGGGATTAGTGACCATTGGCACTAGTTCCAGTGTGTGTCTTGTTTTGTGGGAGCCAGAAAAGTGCATCTACAGGGACCATCCTTTGACCCCTCAAATGCAGGCACTTAGCAGCGTAACACTGTCAGGGGCCATGGTCAGTTTCAACATCCACTGCCTGGCCACAAAGCAATGGACCGAATCTCTCACAGGCCAACAGCCTCACCCAATGCCCCGTCTCGGTCTGCCTCTAGCTGGTTTCTGTTTCGGTCACTGATGTAGGCCACTGGCTGCCAGCAATCTGCAGACACCTGTAAAATCACAGCATCAAAAGCAGACCCTGAAACATCGGATGGAATTTTTAATAGCCCTTCTTCACAGAACCCCGGGCTGACAGAGACCTCAGGAGTCATCGGGTCCAGCCCTCTTCCCAAACTGGACAAAGCCCAACACAATCATCCCAGCCAGGGCTTTGTCAAGCTAGGTCTTAAACACCTCTAGGGATGGAGATTCCACCCCCTCCCTAGGGAACCCATCCCAGGGCTTCCCCACGTGCCTTGGACCAATATTCCCAGGGAAGGTGTAAAACCCGAGAAGCAGAAGATTCCAACCAGTGAGATCACACCAGGATCCCACTCTAAGAAAAACGCCCAGAGACCCCTGGCGATTGGCTAGTTTCCTTGGAGAGTTCATATGGGATCTACCAAAACAGCGGCTTTGAGAAAATATATTGAAGGGAAAAGTGGACGGCGTTGGGGTGCGGAAGAGGTGTCAGCCAGGGAGGGTTTTGGTGATGGGGTGTCCCTCACCTCATGTGAGTGGCCCCCTGGCCTAGGCTCTCTCTTTAAGAAGCCTTTTAGGACACTCGGCTCTCCAGCGGAGTCCCATCCTGTATCAATCACATCCTTCCAGGGCCCACCTCTAACAGGGCCCATCCTGGTGCCCTTGGTCAGTGTCCCTCTTAGGCTGCTCCCATCCCTCCAGGAGACATTTCCTGGCCTTTGACTTGGGACTTTACCACTGTTGCAACATATAAGCCACCTCCTGGCCCAAACAGAGCTGTCCATGGTGCTGCTGCTCCCACAGCCAGCCACCTGGTCTTCTCTGACTCAGAGCTCCAGAGACTCTGAGCTGATGCTGGTTCTGCAGCGTCGTCTTATAGGCCTACCTTGTCCCTCATTGGCTGGTTCCTTCTGTTGCTGCTCTAGCTTCCTGGAGGACTTGTCTATGGCCACAGGACTTGTCTATGGCCACAGGACCTGGTCGGCCCCATCACAGTGTCAGGCAACAACTGTGACAAAAGCTTCAAGCCCCAAGTCTCTGTGGTGTACTGGTTATCATATTTGTATAACATGCAAAAGGTCCCTGGTTTCAAACCAGCTGGAGAGATGGTCACTTTTCCTTTCCTCAAGGCTGTTGGTCTTTCCATTCCACTTTATGTCTGGAGCAATCCTTAACTCCACCTCCACCTCTTCCCAGTAACAGGCTGGTGGCTCTCAGGAGCCTGCCCAAGGCCGCAAGAGGCGGGCGCTCGCCTCATCTAGTGCGGAGATCATGGATCTCATTGAGATTTGGGGGGAGGCCTCCAACGTCAATGACCTCCACACTAGGCACAGGAATGCAGCTGTCTAGGGCAGAATAGCTGCCAGCCTGGCCACCAAAGGCCACATGCAAACCCAGGAGCAGGTTTGCATGAAAATCAAGTTGATCCAGTGAGAACCCCGACTCTGAGCCCTGAGCTTAGAACATAAGAACATAAGAACGGCCGTACTGGGTCAGACCAAAGGTCCATCTAGCCCAGTAGCCTGTCTGCCGACAGCGGCCAACACTAGATACCCTGGAGGGGATGGACCAAAGACAATGACCAAGCCATTTGTCTCGTGCCATCCCTTCTCCAGCCTTCCACAAACAGAGCCAGGGACACCGTTCCTACCCCCTGGATAATAGCACTCCATGGACCCAACCTCCATGACTTTATCTAACTTCTCTTTAAACTCTTATAGTTCTAGCCTTCACAGCCTCCTGTGGCAAGGAGTTCCACAGATTGACTATGTGCTGTGTGAAGAAGAACTTTCTTTTATTAGTTTTAAAGCTGCTACTCATTAACTTCATTTGGTGTCCTCTCGTTCTTCTATTATGGGAACTAATAAATAACTTTTCTTTGTCTGCCCTCTCCACACCACTCATGATTTTATATACTTCTATCCTATCCCCCTTCAGTCTCCTCTTTTCTAAACTGAAAAGTCCCAGTCATTTTAACCTCTCTTCATATGGGACCCGTTCCAAACCCCTCATCATTTTAGTTGCCCTTTTCTGAACCCTTTCCAAGGCCAAAATATTTCTGAAATTCCCTCATTGAAGAGAGGCTACTTTTAACTTACTTCCCCAAGTAGGTTAAAATTTTCCCTGCAGGATTCTGCATGTTGCCATTGCTGATGTCTGATTTGGGTCCTTTGTCTCAGGGACTGTCGGTTTGGCCAATGCTCGTGGGGCATGGCTGGCACTTGAGGACGGATATCACAGTAGCGGATGTGCAGTTGTATGAGTTTCTGATGCGGTGGCTGATGTGGTTAAGCCCTGTGATGGTGTTGCTTGTGTAAATGTGTGGACAGAGTTCACACCGGAGTTGATCGCAGGGGTGGGTTCCAGGGTGGGTCTGATGGAGGGGTGTTGTGTGGTGGCTGCAAAGAGTTTGTTTCAAGTCAGGTGGTTGTCTGTAGGTGAGGATTGGCCTTTCTCCCAAGGGCTGTGAGTGAGAGGGGTCATTTCCCAAGATAGGTTGTGGATTGTTTATGAGGCATTGGAGGTTTAAGTTGGAGGCTGTAGGTGATGACCAGTAGAATTGGAATTGGAAATGGTTGGGGCGAGGACAAAGTCTCACCCCTCAGCCACCAGGTGTGCAGGCGCCATCGGGGAGAGTGTCCCTGGCAGCTAATAATCCAGCCTCATGTGGAATGTCCACAGTTTGTTCAGGAAGGTTCCTGATGCTCTGTTGTTCCCTCTGGAAGTCAGTGATGGCTATAAGGTAGCTAGGAGTGCTAGTAGCACAGGTTCTGAGGAGAGAGGTGACGTAACCAGATAATGCTGCTGTAACGGGGCCAATTCCTGGGATGATGGGATATCCAGGATTCCCAGGTCTCTAGCTCTTGAGTAGCAGATGGAACACTCCTGACCGGGGATGGGGGCTGTTTGTACAGATTTGGTCCCAAGTCGTAGCAGGGAGTTTCATGAGCAGAAGGTGCTGTTTCTTTTGGTGTCTGCGGTGGGATCGGAGGATAGTGGCCTGTGGACTGTGGTGCAGGGAAGTTCTCTGGAAGCCTCCTGCTCGTAAGTTGTTGAAATCTTGGTGGAATTCTTCAAGAGTCTCTTCAAAGTTTATAGCAGGAGTTGATCAGCCGGGGTGTTTATTTAGGGGCAGGAGTGTAACGTTTGTCAGTGTCACAGCAACATCCACTCTGAAGCCAGAAGGGAAGCGTGATTCTCTACTCTGAGCTCCACAGAGTGCAGGCCACAGCCCTGAATTATCTGAGATCTTTCAGTGCTGTTTGGAAAATGCACATGGAGGGTGCCAGGAGAGAGGACAGAGGCAGCCTGGCCTGATGGTCAGAGCAGGGCTCACCCTGGGGAAAAGGGTGGGGTGGGACAGGGATTGGCTGGGCAGGTGGGGAAGATGCAGGCTGGAGGGATGGGACAGGAAAACGCTGGGATCCCAACTGGGCCCTTTCCTGGTTTCAGCAGCGTGTCCCTGCCAGTCCATGTGACCCAAGCGCTGGGTGTCCCGGCAGGCCGTCCTATGGGCCTCACCCTCCAGGATCACTGAGGGGCTGGTACATCCTCTGCCTTCGGGTGAGGGGGGGAACATCAGAGACCCTGGTTCCTCCCGGCTCTGCCTTCCAGCCCTGCCCCCCCAAGGGCCCTCAGCTCCTCGTGATGGGTCCCTGCTCACCTGTACAGGGCTCAGTGCATCCACCCTGGCACCTTACAATGGTGCAGCTGCCGAACTTTGGCAGGGCCCAGAGCTGTGCAGAGGGGCTGGGCTGCAAGGAACAAAGGGGGGGATCTGGGAGAAGCTCTGGGTGGGACCAGCTATGGGGTGGAGAGGAGTCCATGGGGCACTGCTTCTACAAAGCTCTCACATTCCTCCCTCCTCCCTTCCAGACTGGGCGTCTGTCCCTGAACTCACTCTGAGCTCACCCTACCCAGTCCTCCTACGGGGGGAATCTGTGACCCTGACGTGCTCAGCTCCCAGCACTGCCACCGTGTCCGGGATCCGGTTCCTCAGGGATGGCCAGAGAATCAGCTCCGGAGAGCTCCAGCAGTCTGAGTACAGTGTCAGCACCTCCCTCCTGCTGTCGAGTGTGTCTGAGTGGCACGCTGGAGAGTACCGCTGTGAATCGTGGAGGACAGAGTCTGGGTGAGAGATCCCATTGGAGAGAAGCCGACCTGTCCCCATCACAGTGACGGGTGAGACCCCCCGGTCATCTGCTGTTGGCTTGGCTTTGGTAGGGGGTGTCTGCTCCATGCTCTGGGCGATACAGCCCAGTCACTCAGCTCCAGACATGGTCACTATGGGGTCAGTCTCTGGCCAGCATCTGTCCCTGTGTCCCTGGAGCACCTGGAAGTTTGAGGTTACAGGGAAGAGGAGCCGGCAGGGAGAACAGGATGGGTAGGAGTCAAGAGACCCAGGCAAGTAACAGAATTAGCTTCCCCTCATAACAGTTGATGAACGGGGTGTTTAATTGAAACCCAGATTTTGGGCCAGGCCTGTAACGTGCGTCAGTGTCACAGAAACATCGACTCTGAGGCCAGAGGGGCCGAGTGATCATCTGCTCTGAGCCCACCGAGCGCAGGGACCAGCCCTGAGTGAGCCCTGCCTGGCACAGGACAGATCCCTTAGAAACACCCCTAGGGCTGGTGGGAAACTGCCTGTGATGGCGCAGCCCTGTGCCCTGCTCTGGGTGCTGGGGGCTAGGATGGAGGCAGCCTGGCCTGATGGTGAGAGCGGGGCCAGACGGGAGCAGAGATAGGCTGGAGGCAGGGCGGGTCACGGCAGGGCCATTTTCAGGAGCAGGATATCACAGCAGATCAGCCAGGTCCAAGCCAGGCCATTTCCTGGCTTCAGCCGTGTGATGGTGCAGCCCTGTGCCCTGCTCAGGGTGTTGGTGTCTGTGACGGAGGCAGCGTGGCCTGATGGTGAGAGCAGGGCCAGGGGGCGGGGCAGGAGCAGGTTGGATGTGGATCACAGGAGTCCGGCACGAAGCAGGGCCCCTCACAGCCTCAGGACGTCACAGCTGGGCCATTTCCTGGCTCCAGCAGCGTGTCCCCCACCAGTCATGTGACCCCAAGTACTGGGTGTCCTGACAGGCCTTCCTATGGGCCTGACCCCCCAGGATCATTGAGGGGCTGGTTCATCCTCTGCCTGGGGGTGGGGGAACATCAGAGACCCCGGTTCCCTTCCAGCCCTGCCCCTCTCAAGGGCCCTCAGCTCCTCATGCTGGGTCCCTGGTCACCTGTACAGGTCTCAGTGCATCCACCCTGGCACCCTCCAATGGTGCAGCTCCCGCCCTTTGGCAGGGGCCAAGAGCTGTGCAGAGGGGCTGGGCTGCAAGGGTAAATTGGGGGGCTGGAAGAACCTCTGGATGGGACTGGCTAAGGAGTGGGGTGTTACTGTTTATGTGAGTGGGGCGCTGGCTCTGAAGAGTTTTCTCCTTCCTCCCTCCCCCTTCCAGCCCAGCCGTCTGCCCCCAAACTCACCGTGATCCCACCACACCGCATCTTCCTATGGGGGGAAATCTGTGACCCTGACATGCTCAGTTCCCAGCACGGCCACCGTGTCCAGCATCTGGTTCTTCAGGGATGACAAAAGAATCGGCTCCGGAGAGCTCCAGGGTTCTCAATACAGATCTCTTCAGCTGTCAAGTGTGTCTGAGACAGATGCCGGCGCGTACAGCTGTGAATCATGGAAGAAAGAGTCTGGGCGAGAGATCCCATCAGAGAGGAGCCAAACCATCTCCATCACAGTGACCGGTGAGAGCCCCTGTTGCCTGCTGTTGGCTGGGCTGGGGTGCGAAGTATCTGCTCCATGCACAGGTGACAAAACCCAGTCACTCGGTCCCAGACAGGGTCACCATGGGGTCAGTTTCAATCCCCCATCTCTGGTCAGTGTCAGTCCTTGGGTCCTTGGAGCACCCAGCAGTTTATTGTTTAAATGTTCTTATTTCAGGCAAAAACCAAGCCAGGGAAGATCCTTTATTCCTTGGGGGCGCTGGCTGTTTCCTTGGGAGTATCCAGCCAGCCAAAGACAAAGGGACAGCAGCTCCCAATTGTTTTATAGATTCCACTTTGGGCGAGAACTTGGAAATTTTCTCCCCCACCTACCGAGGTAAATTCCCTGGGCAGACGCTCCCAGTTTGGGTGAGTATGTGACTTCCAAAGACCAATCAACTTAAAGGAGGCTGTTCACCTACGAGTGACAGGGGAATGCCCTGGATGGCTTCCCCTTGCACATGTCAAACCATAAACGGTTCCAGACTCCGTATCTCGAACTTCTCACATGCAAGTGACACCTGCTCCAAAGTAAGAGCCGACGGTGACATTCACATTGATGGTTCCAGGGGGATGTTATCCAAAGCCTCGTGGAGACATGCATGTGTGTGTCCACCCAACAATGTCGTACCTCATGAGGTGGGGGTGGAACATCACAGTTCCAGGCATGGTGGCTGGGGGCAGAGCAAGAAAAAAGAAGGTGGATCTTGGTCATGGGGGAATGGAAATCCCTACCTCATGAGAGGGACTGAGGCTCACCACGCTCAGACCAGAGAACAGGGAAGCCAAGGGGCAGTTTCACAATGACCAGTAAATGTCAGAGTCTTTCTCTCTGGAGATGTGAAAATTGCACCCGGGTCGGAAGGTCGGGGCCCAGGGGAAAGGTTAAGCTGATGGGACAGAGCGGACTTACTTCTGGGGCATCCCCTCAGGTTAAAGAGTCTCTCCCGTAGGGTTCAATGTGGAGGCTGGGCCGGTCTCTATCGGCTCAGGAAATGGGCGCCCTGCGCACCACACTGCGGTGTCTCTCCAGCCCCTGAGCTGAGCGGTGACCACACCTGACCCTGTGGCTTCCTCTGCTCTCAGAACGGAGGTGACTGTTCCCCTCCCTGTGCGCAGCTGACGGCTGCTGAGAAGCCAGCTCCCTGCCCAAAGCAACCGGCTCAGCATGGAGCTAACTCGCCTTCTGCCTCTGCTGGGTAAGTGCCCCCCTCGACTCCCAGCCCCCCTGTCTGTCTGTCTGGAGACTCCCCCCAGCCCTGCCCTTTGTCCTTATAACCTCCCCAGAGCCCTCACCCCCCTCTCTGCTCTTCTCTTCCAGCCTCGCTCCAGAGTCCCCTCTGGCCGGCGTCCACTGCAGGTAACGAGGTCTCCTGGCCTCCCTGGGGCACTTGCCGTGGGGTGGAGGAGGGAAGGGGGTCCTGGCAGTGGGGCTGGGGTCCTGCTCCTCTCACTCAGTGGTGCTGGGAATTGCAAGGAAGGGGGGAGCATCCCCTGACATTCGTGGGGGTGGAAGATTCACCCCCATCTGGTGCCTGCTGGGAGGGTTTGTTGGGTGGGTCCCAGCCCAGCCCACAGGGGGGAAGCTGTCCCCATCCCATGGGTGCTGCCCTGCCCCATACAGGCAGTCCCAGCAGGGAGAGTAAGGGCTGGATGGGCCGTGGAGACTGACTACCCCCCTCCCGAGGATGGAGGGTTCATTTCTACAAGGACAGGACACATCACTGTGGGGCTGTGTGTGGGTCTCTGTGCCCCAGCACTGGGCTCCCACTGAGGGCTCAGGGCCAGGAGCACAGACCCAGCCCTGCCGAGCAGGGCAGGAAAAGCAGGTGCTGCAGAAACCACAGAGGAAATGTGATGGATGGAAAAACTCCCCCTCCCTACCTCCGCCACATCCGCCCGAGCATCCTCATTTCTGCTCGGTTCCTGCTCGCCACTGCTGGGCAGGTCAGCTGATGGGTTCTCCCCTCTCTTGTGCCTCTTGCCCTGGACGGAGACTGTGGGGTGAATCCCCTGATGGGAATGAGGGTGTTAGGGTTGATTAATTTGCAACAAGATCCCTCCCCCTCTTTTTGCTCCCTATCTGCACCCTAAGGCTCCTGGTGCTGCAACAGAGCCTCTGGCATTAGTGTAACAGACTCCTGAGAGACCAGGGGCCATTCCCAAGTCTGCAACATGAAAGAGCGAGGTCCCAGGGGGAGTCCATAGATAGACCCCAGCCCCCCGGTCCAGATCCCCAGTGGGGGCAAGCCAGTGTAACTCCTCTGAGGCTCCTTTGCACCAAATGAGTCCCTCCCACCACCCCTAGGTGTCAGTCACATGGAGCTCCTGCTCCGTCTCTGCCCCCCACTGTCACACCCAGGAAATAAATGTCTGTCTGTCTGTCTGTCTCTCTGGACCCTCCCCCTTTCCCTGCCCACATCTCGTCCTCAGAGCTCTCACCCCCTCTCTGCTCCTCTCTTCCAGCCAGTCCCTGGGATCTCCTCTGGCTAGAGTCCCCTACAGGTAACGATGTCTCCTGGGATGCTGGCAGCGGGTGGGTGAGGGGAGAGGGGTCCTGGCGGTGCGACTGGGGTCCTGATTCTCTCCCAATATAGGGAATCATCTCCTAGTGCCCCCTGTGTCATCTCCTATTAGCAGGGGGATGGAAGAGCAACCCCATATGCTTGGCCATAGGGGAGAAGCTGCCCTCAGCACCATAAGCGCTACCGAGTCCCTCATGGGCAGTCCCAGCAGAGAGAGCGAGGGCTGGACGGACCATGGAGACCGAGCTCCCGCCTCTCCAGGATTGAGGTTTCACTTCTATAAGGACGGAGTCGAGGTCATTCCAGGAGATCTGGGGTCTGAGATCAGCACCATGGAACCGGGCACCGGCTCTGTGAATGTCTCTCTGCTCACCAGTCCAGGGATTTCACCTGGCGGCAAAGGCACCTTGGGTCCTGGGGTCTTGCCCTGCTCCCTGAATTGCTCCTCGGCTCAGTCTGGGTCTGCTGGACATGGACAGTGGGGCAGCTCCTGGGGTTATGCTTAAAAGAAGCACATGTGATCTTTTTCAGGGGGATAAGGCATTTATTGATAATATAACAAAGTAGTGCATGCATTTACACACACAGATAAACATCCTGCTGATGGAATAGGCTGTGTCTACACTGGCACCCTTTTCCGGAAAAGGGATGCAGATTAGCCAAGTCGGAATTGCAAATGCAGTGGGGATTTAAATTTTCCCTGCTGCATTTGCATGAACATGGCTGCCGCTTTTTTCCGGCTCTAGACATTTTGCCTTGTCAGGCGGTAATTAGTCACTCAGTATCACAATCAATCTTCCTGCAACATATGATTATCTGGAAGAATTTGTTCTCACAGTCATTTGATATCCATATGCCGATGACCCGTCGGGGGTGTTGTCTTCTGGTGAAAGTTGTTATCAGTTCCTTATCAAGAGGTGCGTGCCGCTAACGTCAGGGTTCATCAATCTGCCCCAGTAGTCTGTCTTCATTGTGCTTTCACTTAGTTGATAATTATTTGATGCTTCTGAGTCTCCAACCCTTCCTCTGATCTTTTGAGCATGCAGTGGCCTTCACACTTATCTCTCCTAAAATGTTCTCTCTCTCGTTCACACAAACAACACATTTACACAGTTGCAGCATGGAACAAAGAGTACTTCTAGTCACTTTAACAAAGTTACAACGTCTTGCAACATTAAACTTCTTTCTATCTATGGGTATGTCTACACTACCACCTTAGTTCGAACTAGGGTGGTTAATGTAGTCATACGGAGTTGCAAATGAAGCCCGGGATTTGGAACGAGGTGTAACGGTCGTTTGAATTAGAAAGCCTAATTCGAACTATCTACTCCGTGCCGCGTGTAGCCGCGGGCACAGAGTCCGAACTACCGGGGCTTTAAAAGTGGCGGCGCCCGGCAAGATGCAAATGAAGCCCGGGATATTTAAATCCCGGGCTTCATTTGCAACTTCGATTGACTACATTAACCACCCTAGTTCAAACTAGGGGGGTAGTGTAGACATATGACAGGGCCTTGCCTAATATTAACATCACTCTGGGTATGTCTAAACTACATGCCTCTGGCGACAGAGGCATGTAGATTAGGCTACCCGGCATAGGGAAATGAAGCTGCGATTTAAATAATCACCGCTTCATTTAAATTTAAATGGCGGCCACGCTTTGCTGATCAGCTTTTGAACAGCTGTTTGTCGGCACATGGGGCAGTCTAGATGTGCTGTGGTCGACAAGGAAGCCTGTGTCGGCTGGCGCAGGTATGCCTCGTGAAACCAGGTGGGGCTGGTTCATCCTCTCCCTTGGGGCAAAGGGGGAACATCAGAGACCCTGGTTCCCGCCCGACCCTGCCTTCCAGTCCTGCCCACCCAAGGGCCCTCAGCTCCTCGCGCTGGGTCCCCGCTCACCTGTACAGGGCTCAGTGCATCCACCCTGGCACCCTCCAATGGAACAGCTGCCGAGCTTTGGCAGGGGCCCAGAGCTGTGCAGAGGGGCTGGGCTTCAACAGAAAAGGGGGGGGAGGACTGGGAGGAGCTCTGGGTGGGACTGGCTGAGGGGGCACCAGGGGGGGTCATTGTTTACATGAGTGGGGCGCTGCTTCTGTGGAAAATTCTCTGATTTCTCCCTCCCCTGTTCCAGCCCGGCCATCTGCCCCCAAACTCACTGTGAGCCCACCACACCGCGTCTTCCTACGTGGGGAATCTGTGACCCTGACGTGCTCAGCTCCCCACACTGCCACCCTGTCCAGGATCCGGTTCTTCAGGGATGACAAAAGAATCAGCTCCAGAGAGCTCCAGCAGCCTCAATACCATGTCAAAACTCTTCAGCTGTCAAGTGTGTCTGACTCACACACCGGCGCATACAGTTGTGGTTACTGGGAGACAGAGTCTGGGCAAGAGATGCCATCAGAGAGGAGTGAAAACATCCCCATCACAGTGACTGGTGAGACCCCTATTGCCTGCTGTTAGCTGACCCCATGGCCTGATCTCACTGCTCCACGCACTGGTTGATCCAACCCAGTCACTCGGCTCCAGCCTGGGTCACCGTGGATTCAGTTCCTCCCCCCGCCCTCCGTTTTTGGTCAGTTTCAGTCCTTTTGTCCGTGGAACACCCAGTCATTTTGGGGTTATGGGGGAAGACGTGCTAGGGATGGGGAAGGAGATGGGTCCCAGACAACCAATAGAAGCTCCTTGAATCATAGCAGGCTTTGATCAGCCGGAGTGTTTAATTGAGACCCTCATTTGGGGCCAGGTTGGTACCATGAGTCAGTGTCACAGAAACATCCACTCTGAGGCCAGAGGGGCCGAGTGATCATCTGCTCAGACCTCACAGGAGTGCAGGGAACAGCCTTGAGTGAGCTGATGCAAGTGAATTCTGTGTGCTTTCTCTGTCGTTGGTTTCTGAAATTCCTTTGTAGGAGAGAGGCTACTTTTAACTGAGAGCCTGGGGAAGAGTAAAATGTTCCCCTGCAGGTTACTGCATGTGACCATTGCTGATGTCTGATTTGAGTCTATTTAACCTTTGGCACCGATTCTGTGTAGAGGGGCTGGGCTGCAAGGGGCGAAGCAGGGGCTTGAGAAACTCTGGGTGGAACTGGCTGAGGAGGTAGGGGAATGACGATGTATGTAAGAAGGTTGATGGCTCTGGGCTGTCATGCATGTAGCTCCCTCACTCTGTAGCAACTCCCTGTGGGGACAGGGGAATGTGCCTCTCCAGCCTGTCGGTAGGGAACAGAAGGAGGAGGGAGGGAGTGGCTGAGAGGAGTCTGGGGGGCTGGGAGAATGATTTGGGACATCCTGACTCCAAAGATTCAGATTTTGGTGCATGAACACTGGAGGAAGGGCCTGTGCATAAGCCTCACCATCGTGTGACCAATGAATGAATACGTGGTCAACTGTTAAATTTGGGTCCTGTGGATTGGTTTGGCCTTTCGCTGAGTTGGATTCCAGACAAGGAGTTTCCATGAAATATCAAATTTGTTTGGAGCGGTGCACTAGCATTGAGGCCAGATTTTGCTCTCTGGTATCGATATGGCTCGTAGGAGTCATCACAGCTGTTCCTCATTCTGGCACTTCGAGTGCAGAAGGTGGAGGCCTGCGAGAGCACAGACAAATACCCTACCTCTAGGGACTTCTGCTTATCAGCTCCCCAAGGTCAGAGAGTCCCTGGCCTTGGGAGGTAGCCTCCACCAGCAACTGAGAAAAGAGTCCCCTTCTTCTTCAACCTAGGAAGAAATCACTTAGCGACTTCTCCAAGATCCTGTACCATGAGAGAGCTTGAAAAAACAAACTGACATCTCTGGTAGCTGACCTCTCAGTCTTAGACATGCACACACACACCTCCTGTTGCCTTCCAGGACACAAGAATCATATCATGGCCTTAAACAAAATAAACTTGACAAAACATACTTGGTTGGCAGCCGTTTTAAGAAAAGAAAAAACCCACAGAATTTCATCCCTGGGATTCAGCGTAAAGTTATAGGCTGTGTCTACACTGGCCACTTATTCTGGAAAATCAGCCGCTTTTCCGGAATAACTTGCCAGCTGTCTACACTGGCCCCTGGAATTTCCGGAAAAGCACTGACGATCTAATGTAAAATCATCAGTGCTTTCCGGAAAAACTCTGCTGCTCCCGTTCGGGCAAAAGTCCTTTTCCGGAAAACTGTTCTGGAAAAGGGCCAGTGTAGACAGCCCAGATTTCTTTTCCGCAAAAAAGCCCTGATCGCGAAAATGATGATTGGGGCTTTTTTGCGGAAAAGCGCGTCTACATTGGCACGGATGCTTTTCTGCAAAAAGTGCTTTTGCGGAAAAGTATCCT
Organism: Pelodiscus sinensis; assembly: GCF_052426305.1. NCBI lineage: Eukaryota > Metazoa > Chordata > Testudines > Trionychidae > Pelodiscus > Pelodiscus sinensis. The sequence goes on along the minus strand of NC_143081.1, from coordinate 2,276,267 downwards.
GCCAATCTAGATGCACTTTTTCCTAAAATACTTCCGGAAAAAAGTGTGTCTACATTGGCAGGATGCTTTTCCGCAAAAGCACTTTTTCCGGAAAAGCGTCCGTGGCCAATCTAGATGCGCTTTTCTGCAAAAAAGCCCTGATCGTCATTTTCGCGATCGGGGCTTTTTTGCGGAAAACACTACTGTGCTCTCTACACTGGCCCTTTTCCAGAACAGTTTTCCGGAAAAAGGACTTTTGCCCGAATGGGAGCAGCATAGTATTTCCGGAAAAGCGGCTGATTTCTTACAGTAGATCGTCAGTGTTTTTCCGGAAATTCAAGGGGCCAGTGTAGACAGCTGGCAAGTTATTCCGGAAAAGTGGCTGCTTTTCCGGAAGAAGTGGCCAGTGTAGACACAGCCAAGTTGAATAGAACAAACCTCTCTGGCCATGCCCCTCTCTGCAGGGGTCCAAGCAGGGAGGAGCCATCTGCTCTCCATCAGCCTGGAGGGTCTGGTAATGGGCAGGGAGTTTGGGGGAGGGGTGGGTTGGCTGTGCTGAGGACTTAGCTCCTTTATCTCCCCTGCTGCTGACTTTGTGGTGCCCTCACCTCTCTGTTCACTCCAGACCCTCCACCTCCCAGGCCCTGTCTTGACTCTCTGTGCCCCATCTAAAGCCAGAGGGAGACCGTCACCCACAGGGACTCAGCCCCAAGCATGAGAAGGTGGAAGAATGCAGGTTCCTCAATCAAAGAGGGCAGCGGATCCCCAAAGGATTCTCCAGCCAGCGCATCTCACTGAGCAGCATTTACTCTGCAGAGAGGGAGTGTGAGGATCCACTCACTCCCCCACTGCCTCTCTCTTGTCTTTTCTAGCCCCTCTCCCAGCCCCCAAGCTCACTGTGTCCCTGCCGCATCTTGTCTACCTCAGCGGGGAAGCCGTGACCCTGATATGCTCAGCCACTGGGTCACCCACCGTGTCCGGGATCCGGTTCTTCAAGGACAGTCAAGAAATCCAGGCCAAGGAACTCCCCTCACCTCTCAACAGTCACACCGCGTCACTGCCGCTGTGGAGCGTGTCTGCAGGCAGCGCCGGGCAGTACAGCTGTGAGTCCTGGAAGACAGTGTCTGGCCGAGAGATCAAATCTATGAGAAGCCAGACTAGCTCCATCAGGGTGACAGGTGAGTCCCCCCATCCCTGTTCTTTGCTGGCCCTTGCTGGCATGTCTGCTATGTGCTAGGGGGGGGAGACATAGCCCAGCACTCAGCTCTGCACAGGGCCAGCCAGGGCTACTGGGTCAGATCCAGCCCCCGTATCTGGTCAGTGTCACTCCCTGGGTCTCTGGCTTTGGGATTTGGGGGTGGGGACATTGATGCTACTTTCCTTCTGGGAGCCCCCAGTCCTCAAACATTTGTAAACATAAGGACCTTTGGTTAAACAAGTCTCTGGTCGGTTTCAGGCCCTGGTGTCTGTTTTGCTGAGGGTGGGGAGAAGGGCACTGGTCACAAAAGGCAGGGAGAGGTGCCCAGCTGCCCAGTAAATTTTGTCACCACAGGGCATTGCAGTTGGGGAACATGACCAGGAATCCTGTTTTACATCCTCAGCCCTTCCACTCCATAATGATCATCAGAGGATGGATCCATGTCTGATGTTCCCCTGACCCCTGACCAGTTCACCAGAATCCCCACAGCCCAGCGATACAGGAGGGAGAGATCCCACCCTGATGCACTGGGCACCATCAGTTACAAATCTTACCAGGGATCTAGTCTCCAAAGTGCTCCTAGTCCCAGCTGATGCTCACAGACAGAGACCCCTTACACTTCCTGTACACTGGGGCAGCCCAACCAGCCGATCCCATACGCAGAGGCCCGGCCCCTGCAGAGTAACATGTGGGCACAGAACAGGGTGGAGCTTGAGAGATGAAGGGTGTTTCTCCCAGGGAACTCTGAATTCCTCTCTTGTTCCTGAGGTGACGCTGACCTGGTATTGTTTTCCCCTCCCCTCCCAGGGCCTGCCAGCACTCTGGGTGTGCACTGGGTCATGCATGTGTCCCTACTGTACACACCCGTCCAGCTGGGGAGAGCCAAGCAGGGAAGAACCAGCCTGGGTCTCTCAGCCTGGGGGAGGCAGCTCTGGGCAGGGAGACTGGAGAAGTTTGTGTGAGGAAGTCAAGGATTTATCTCCCCTCCCCACTTCTCTCCCTCCCAGCGCGTCCACCTCCCCCCAGGCTGTCTCTGGACCCTCCTCAGCCCATCTACATCCGAGGGGAGCGGGTCACCCTCAGATGCTCCGGTCAACTGAATGAGAAAGCAGCAGGATACAGGTTCTTCAACCAGAGCGGGGAGCAGATCTCCAGCGGGGAATCTAGCCAGGACACCTGGCAGATCAACCTGAGTGACACAGCCGCCAGCCAAGCCTACACCTGCCTGTACTGGAGGGTGGAGCATCGGCGAGAGATCCCGTCAGAAATGAGCCCTCCTGTCCCGGTGTCAGTGACGGGTGAGACCCTGTTTCCACCAAGCTGGGGGATGACACGTGAGAGGTGTCACTGGGGAGACCCATTCTCCTTCCCATGGCCCCACTGTCCCCTGCCTCTCCTCAGCCGTGCCACCAACCTGGCTACTGAGAGACACTTTAGCAGAACCTGGGATTTGCTCCACCCCCTCTGCACTGACCCCTCTGTCCCAGATGCTCCTTCCCACAGCACCATCTGCCCTGCCCTGTGCCCCCAACCCTCTGCTCCAGGCCTTTTTACATCTCATTTTTCTTAAGCAAAACCTCACACACAAAGCTCTTACACCATCTCAACCTTGAAGGGCCACTGGGACTCAGAGCTGAGGCAAGGAATCCAGAGCCCCAGGCCTGGATCACCAATTGCCAGGCCAGGAAGGACCCCGTGTCTGTCTTCTCGGAGCTCCTGCCTCCCACAGGGCAGAGACATGGGGGCAGAACCAGTTCAAACTCTCTTCCTACCTCTTCTGGTTCCAGTTCTGCTCATTCTCCTCCCTCCCTCCCTGTGCGTTGGGCTTTGCTCCGTGAATTCACATCTACCCAGTTTGTTCCCTCCCACTTTTTCACTCTTCCACATCCTCTATTTGCCTCCCACCACCTCCCACAGGCCCAACGTGGTGGCCCAGCTGAGAAAACGGCTTTCTCCCGGCCCTACAGGGCCACCAAATGGGCAACAGGGCTGCTACATGGTCCTCAGTGAGGCCTCAACACAAGGATACATGGACACATCAATCCAACATGGCCCTTGATTTCCAATATGGCCACCCCGAGAGAGTGGCACAGCAAATGGCTGCTCAAAGCAACAAAGAACATGGCTTCCCAAGTGAAATAGACCTGGGAACCCCCTGCGACATGGCTGCCTCAGGTCTCTTATCTCTGAGATGGTGGATTGTGAGCAGTGCCTCCAGGTCTCAAACAGCCTGGCCAGGGGGAGGCGATTCCTACGGGCCCTGGGTCCCCCCATCTGTCAAAGGCTCCATGGAGTATTGGCAGTGGAGGGGTGACACAAAACAAGGGATGTCCTCTTCCCTGTGTCCACCTTTGACCCCATATCTCAGCCCCATTGCATGGGAAGGAAGCCATCCCTAGCTCGGCTCCTGTTCATTTCTGCGAGGAGCCCCTGGGGACCCTGCAATGAAACCAGAGGCTCCGGAGAGAGAACAAAGTTCAGCTGGGAATGATCCAAATTCTGGGCTCCCCTTTCTCCTCTCCTGTGGCCCTGCGGAACCCTCCCCTTTCCTGCTCCCCACAGATCCCCCTCCACAGCCGGAGCTGAGTGTGGATCCCCCATCTGGTGTGGTGAGCGAAGGGTTTTCCCTGAACATCACCTGCACGGCCCCCGGGGATGCCCGCGAGCGGAGGTTTCACTTCTATAAGGACGAAGATGAGCTCATTCCTGGGGATCTGGGGTCTGAGATCAGCACCGTGGAATCTGGCACCGGCTCTGTGAAGGGCTCACTGCTCAGCTTCCCACGGGTTGGTCCCAACAACAAAGGGGAGTTCACCTGTGAGTACGAAGAGAAGGTGGCTGGGAGGTGGGTCCTGTCCCCCAGGAGCCAGGTTGCGACAGTCACTGGGAGCTTCACAATGTCAGGTGAGTCGGCTGCTGACTGCTATCATCTCCCTCAAGGTCCCGTTCTCCAACCCCCACAGTTCCCTACTGATCTGGCTGGAGAAGCAATAACAGGGCAGATCACAGCGGTGTTACAAGACAGCCAGGCAGCAGAGGGACAGACACATAGACTGGAAGGATCAAGGGTCAGCATCCACTTGCCAGACAGGGAAGGGCTGGGGTGCGTTTCATGATGGATCCTGAGATCCAGGGGAGTTTGTCACAAATTCTAGAGGCACAAAAGCTTTGATTCTACAGGCAGGATGCTCAATAGTGACATTAACCGGCTTGTTCCATTTATGATTCTCCAGCTCATGGCATCCGCAGGGTCCTGGAGCTAGCTGTGGGCGGCTCCTTCTTCCTCATCAATGGACTTATCTTCCTCGTCTCCCGCCACTGCTTCTAGATCCTGTTAGGAGGCTTGTTCTGCTAAGGTGCCCTTCATTCCATGGCTTGGATTCTCCCCACAAGGTGACCCATTTGCTGCTATCACTGGAAAGGGAAGTTCTGGTGGAAAATCAAAGAGCAAGACCTTGGAAACATCTGTTGGGTCTGAAAGGGCTTTGGGCACCATGAGCATTTCAATCCCCAACCGAACTACAGCTGAGTCCATGGCAGGGCACGGCCACTTGTTCGCACCATCGCACCTTTCACTTATTTCTCAAGACTCCTTGTAAAATTTAAAATGCTACGACTCTGTCCCTACTTTGGGATCAGCTTTAGACTGGCTGGTGCCCTGTGACTGATGGGAAAAGGGAAGGGCATTTCTGCTTTCAGAAGGTGGAGAGGCTGGCAGGGTACAATGAGGCATGCCAGTGTGCATAAAGATACAATTTTAGTTACATGGCTACTCTGTTGGACACCCCCTCTCACCAAGCTCTATGAAATAGACTCCTGGTCATGAACATACGTAACTCATATGTGCTTTGAGCAAAGTATTTCATGTAACGCATCAATCTTCATGTCACAATGCACTGGTCCTGTTTATCTGACTTTGATTTGTGTATCATCTTTGTGTGTAAAGTTAGACCTATGGAGTGAGAAATACTTAATGGTTTCAAAAGTGTGAATGAGAGACATGGAGGGTGTTATCCTCAACTATTAATTAATCTCTTCTGTCCTAGTCTGAGCAGTGGTTGGTACGGAGGGCCTCACAATACGGAGCCTCACAATAGTGGACCACAAGTTGAATATGAGTCAACAGTGTGATGCTGTTGCAAAAAAAAGCAAATATGATTCTAGGTTGTATCAACAGGTGTGTTGTAAGCAAAACTCGTGAAGTCATTCTGCCACTCTACTCTGCACTAGTTAGGCCTCAGCTGGAGTACTATGTCCAGTTCTGGGCACCACATTTCAAGAAAGATGTGGAGAAATTGGAAAGGGTACAGAGAAGAGCGACAAGAATGATTAAAGGTCTAGAGAACATGACCTATGAAGCCAGGCTTCATGAACTGGGCTTGTTTAATTTGGAAAAAAGAAGATTAAGGAGGGAAATGATAGCGGTTTTCAAATATCTAAAAGGGTGTCACAAGGAGGAAGGAGAAAATTTGTTCCTCTTGGTTTCTGAGGACAGGACAAGGAGTAATGGGCTTAAAGTGCAGCAGGGGAGGTTTAGATTGGACATTAGGAAAAAATTCCTAACTGTCAGGGTGGTCAAATATTGGAATAAATTGCCAAGGGAGGTGGTGGAATCTCCCTCTCTGGAGATATTTAAGAACAGGTTAGATAGACATCTGTCAGGGATGGTGTAGACGGAGCTTGGTCCTGCCTTGAGGGCGGGGGGCTGGACTCGATGACCTCTCGAGGTCCCTTCCAGTCCTATTATTCTATGATTCTATGATTCTATGATTCAATTCCTTAACAAAAAGAATAAGAAAGCAGAGGTCTTGGTCTTTTGGCTGGGCTGCACCTGAAGGAAGGAGCCACAGACTTCAGGGTGGGGGAGACAGCCCTGGTTTGGAGGGGCAGCTGGAAAAGAGGTTTTAGGGTGAGTTTGAGTAAGTTTGTTCTGAAGTTTCAGTGTCGAAGCAGCCAAGTGGTTTCGATTCTCTTGTTTTGTAACCTACTTGGCTCTTCCTGTTCTCACTTATCACCACTTCAGTCCCACTGCTTGGACTTGATAAAACCATTCATACTTTCTAGTGTATGTAATTGTAACCGTGCACATTCCCCCTTTCATTGTTGAGCCACCATGAAGCAATCCCTTCCCCTTGAGGTCTATGTGAAGGCAGGACTGCAGAACCCCATGGGGATGGGGCTAGGACCTCCCCCCCACACACACCCAGCCCATTTCCCACAACCTCCATCCCCCCTTTACCTTGGGACCCCTTTTCCAGTACTCTCCCACCCCCAGAGACTGCAATCCAAGAGTTCCATACCAGCATGAGGAGGGCCCTGATGGTTGACTTGTGCACACTGAATTGGTTTCCCATGGACTGGTAAGTATCTGGCATGGATAGATTCCAGAGAATGATGGCAACTTGCTTCTTCAGACTGGTGGTGAGTAACATCTGAGCATCATTTCACAGAGGGGAGGGACGAGCCAGGCACAGAGCTCCCAGAATGCCGCTCTATCACCTGCCGGATCCAGCAGTTGGAACTGGTGTCCAGCCTCCAAAACAGACCACTGTGGGGTGTGGTCGCAGGAGTCTTGCTTCTGCATACAGGGAGAGGTTCTCAGGGATGAGCTCAGAGTCAAGCTCACGCAGGACCATGTAGGCAGCTGGCAGGTCAACTAGAGCATGCAGAGAAGGAGAGAAACTTCTGTGTGTAGGGGGTCCCTTTAACACGTGTGTCAGATAGACATAGGCAGCAGCACCTGCAAGAAACTGCTGAACTAATTCCCTGCCTGAAATGGTTCTGGGTGGCCTTAAATGTGAGAGAGCGTCCAATCCGTGTGGAAGCTCTCTTTCGAAATAGCACATCGCTATTTCATTGCGCTTTTAATGAGTAGATGCGCTATTTTGAAACAAGCTTTTCAGGGAAACCTCTTCTGGAAAACCTTATTCCAAAAGGAGCTTGTAGTGTAGACGTACCCTCAAATGGAAGGCTGAGAGGGGACCTTAAGAGGTCATCAGTTTTGCCAGTCTTCTGGACTCTCTCCCATCCTCCATGACTCTATCACTGCTTCCTGGAGCACAGCGCCCCCTAGCAGTGTGCAGGGCATGGTGACCAGCACTCCCTGCCCAATCCCATCCTACTCCCTATGGTATGGTGCAGTTCCCCTTAATGGTGAATTTCTTCAGCATAACCACGTCCCTGTCTGTGTCTGGGCCCTGGTGCTGGTTTCACTTTTGAATCGTCCCACTCAGACAGAACGTGAACCTGCCCTGCTGGGCCCAGTGTCCGTGGGATAAATGTTCCAGTCGTTGCAGGGTCCAGTCCCTCACCTCCGGCCTGCTTGATCCCGGGGTGCCTGAGAAACCCCTCACCCACCTTGTCTATCTCTTGAGTGCCTTGAATTTTCTGTGTTCAGAATCTGCAGCCTTGAGGAAATGGGCACCCTGCACTCCACACACTGGCGTCTCTCCAGCCCCTGAGCTGAGCGGTGACCACAACTGAGGCTGGGACTTCCTCTGCCTCTCTCAGAATGGAGGAGACTGTTCCTGTCCCTGTGCATGGCCGGCAGATGAGCTGAGAAGCCAACTCCCTTCCCAGAGTGACCAGCTCACCATGGCACTGCCTCTGCTGGGTAAGTGCCTCCTTTGGCCCACAACCCCCCTGTCTGTCAGTCTGTTTGTCTGGAGATTCCCCCCAGCTCTGACCTGTGACCTCATCCCCTTCTCAGAGCCCTTACCACCTCTCTGCTCTTCTCTTCCAGCCTCGCTCCAGAGTCTTCCCAGGCCTGTGTCTCCCACAGGTAACAAGGTCTCCTGACCTCCCTGGAATGCTGGAAGTGGGGTGGGGGAGGGGAGAGAGGTGGCAATAGGGTTGGGGTCCTGCTCCTCTCACACCGTGGGGCTGGCAATTGCAAGGAAGGGGAGAACATCCCCTGAAATTTGGGAGGGGTGGAAAAGAGACCCACTGTGGCAGCCTCCAATAACACAGCTGCCAACTTTCGCAAGAGCTGTGCAGAGGGGCTGGGACTGGAAAGAGCAAAAGGGGGCTGGAAGAAGACCTGAGTGGTGCTGGCTGAGGGGGCAGGTGTGGGGCACTGCTGGTGAAGAGAATTCTCCCTCCCCCTGTTTCAGCCCGGCCATCTGCCCCCAAACTCACTCTGAGCCCGCAATACTGCATTTTCCTATGTGCGGAATCTGTGACCTTGATGTGCTCAGCTACCTGCACTGCCGCCTAGTCCAGGATCCGGTTATTCAGGGATGGCCAGAGAATCGACTCTGGAAAGCCGCATCAGTCTCAGTACCGTGCCAGATCTCTTCTACTTCTGAGTGTTTCTGAGTCACAGGCCAGCGCATAGTGCTGTGATTACTGGGAGACAAGTTGGAATGAGGAAGACAAGGAGAAGAGCGGGGGGGGGGGGGTGGAGCCGGGGAGCAGTGGTACCTTGGACAGCGCCATGCTGGGGGAAGGCAGGGGGAGCTGGGGAGCAGTGGTACCTTGGACAGCGCCATGCTGGGGGAAGGCAGGGGGAGCCAGGGAGCAGCGGTACCTTGGACAGCGCCATGCTGGGGGAAGGCAGGGGGAGCCAGGGAGCAGCGGTACCTTGGACAGCACCATGCTGGGAGTAGGCCAAGGGGAGCTCTGGGCTGACCCACTCCCATGCTGGAGGCCCAGCTATATTTGCCTGAGGAGATACTAGGGCTCGATGGTGGCATCTAGGGCAGGAATGGGCAGCAGGGCCCCCTGCCAATGCTCAGTGGCCAGTGCAATTTGCATTGAGGGGAGGGGCTCCGTTCAGAAGTACTGTGGGTCGCTGAGGCCCAGTGGGCTTAGGGGTGATTGGGCTCCCCAAGAGGGGACGACCCCAGAGTGTAGGTGCTTTGAGGGGAATGGGAACCGTCGTCCCATTGACTAAATCAGGTCTCAGTGCAGCCACCCTTGTAGCCTCAAATGACTCAGCTGCTGGCTTTTGGAAGAGCTGTGCAGAGGGGCTGGGCTGGAAGTAGCAAAGTGGTGGGGAGGGGGCTGGGAGAGGCTCTGGGTGGCACTTGCTGAGGGGGCAGGGCCACTCCTGGTAAAGAGAATTCTCTCCTTCCTCCCTCCCTCTGTTGCAGCCTGACTGCCTGCCACCCAACTCATCTTCCTACATGATGAATCCGTGGCCATCATGTGCTCAGCTCCCCATGCTGTCACCGTGTCCGAGATCCAGGTCTTTGGAGATGGCCAGAGAATCGACTCTGGAGAGCCCCATCAGTTTCAGTACAACACCAGATCTCTTCAGATCAGTGTGTCTGTGTCTGAGCAACGTAGGTTACAAATCAAAAGAAAGAAAATTGCTTGGCTAACTATACACTGAAACTTCAGCAAAAACTTTTTCAAACTCACCCTCAAACCTCTTTTCTAGTTGCTCCTCCAAACCAGGGCTGTCTTCCCACCCTGGCGTCTTTGGCTCCTTTCTTTGAGGTGCAGTCCAGGCCAAAGACCAAGCCCCCTGCTTTCCTGTTCTTTTTGAAAGAATTGAGGCTGCTCCCCACCAACCACTGCTCTGATGTAAGGACCGAAGAGATTGTTTAACAGTTGCTCATCAAGACTTGGAGGGTAACACCCTTGACACCTCTCATTCACACATTTGAAGCCCACAAAACATTCCCCCCTCCATACATGTAATTTTACACACAAAATGATACGGACATCAACAGAAGATAAACTGAGCCAGCAGATCATGACCTGACAGTTGATGGTTTACATGAAAAAATTTGCTCAAAGCACCTTTGAGTTACATAAATTCATGTCTATGTAGGGGGAGGGGTTTCTGTCACACACCTCTCTCAAGACAAGGTAGGACACAGGTTGTACTGGAGCCCAGATGGCTGGTGGCCCTATATTATGCCTTGTTTTTTGTCTTCCAAGTTCTTCAAGTGGCTGCCAGGGTACATCCTAAAGGGCTGTCAGACAACAGTGAAAGTTTGACACCCTCCCTCTCTGAAACATTCCTTTGTCTGAAGGGTCAGGATGGAGCATTCTTTCTGCTCCTCTGGTGTCTTATTTCCAGGCAGCCACCAGGGATGGGTTGGGTACCAGGACTCCTGGATTCAAACCATGGCTCTGGGAGTCTTCAAGCACAGTGGTCTAGGAATCAGGATACCTTGGCTTGACTCCAAGCTCTAGAAGGCAATTGGGTGCTAGACCATTCACCATGGGAATCAACCCAGCTGCTCTGTCGTGGGGTCACAGTCTTTCCACACTGGATGGGATGCTGGTATCTCTTATGATGGTTCCTACTCTGAAACACCCACCATGCTTGGCAAAAATGTGATGGTGTTTATGGGCCGTGCAAGGGGAGACAAAGTGAATCTCCAACGTTCCTTATCGCTGCTGACTCGGAAGGCTGGGAACTCCATGGTTCAGTGGACGGAAGCTGAGATCAAAGGGGCAGCAGGTACCAGGTTGGTCACCAGGTGGCAATTGTACTGCAGAGATGTAAAAATTGTGTGGGTAATAAGGTCTGGCCCCAAGCCAAAGGCCTGGCTAGGTGGGGAAGAAGCTGCTAGTCCCTGTGGTGATTTACGCAGGGCCTGGTGAACACTGTGACCAGCCCTGCTGAGAGCTAGCAACACACTGCCCCTTAATGGTGAATTTCTTCAGCATAACCACGTCCCTGTCTGTGTCTGGGCACCAGTGCTGGTTTCGCTTTCGCATCGTCCCAATCAGACAGAACGTGAACCTGTCCTGCTGGGCCCAGTGTCTATAGGATATATTTCTAGTCATTTCAGGGTCCAGTCCCTCACCTCTGGCCTGCTTGATCCCGGTGTGTCTGAGAAACCCCTCACCCACCTTATCTATCTCTTGAGTGCCCTTGACTTTTCTGTGTTTGGGATCTGCAGCCTTGAGGAAAGTGTTTATTTTACCCACCGTTAGGACCAAATATACCAGAGGGAACTCGCTGTTCGGGGCCAGGCTGTGATCCCACCTTCCTACCCAGTCTCCCTGCTAGCAGAGATTTCCATATGGAGAGATTCTCTCTTCGGTTGGAGCTGTTCTAGCTCTTCTCTCTTGTAAGCAGCACACAGAATGTCCCTTCGAGGAAATGCAATGCTCTCGCTTCTGCTTTCCAAGTTCCTGGCAGATCAGAAGGGCATTTTCAAATGTGAGCTCCCTTCACAATGTGGTTGTCCTCTTCACACGCCACCCGTGAGTCTATCTCTGGCCACAGGCTCCACCAGCTCACCCAGGGTGCATCTCTCTCTCTCATGGATGAAGGAGCGACCAGCTCGTGAGCTCAGTCTGCATAAACTGTTTACAAGAGTGGGACAGCTTTATTTGGGGTTCTGGTCCCATTGGCCCAGCCTCCAGCGCCTGCTCCCCAGAGTGGGGTCAGTCCCATCCCACGGGGTCAGGGATTGTGGACTGGAAACCGCCGCCCAGTCCCATCACCGACCGTCTGCACTAAGGCTCCCGGTGCCACAGTAGAACCTCTGAGCATGAGTTCCCAAGTCTGCAGCATGACTGAGCAAGGGCCCAGTGGGTTTCACAAGACCCCAGGCCCCAGGCCAGTTCCCCAGCTGTTATAAGAGCCACTGTAACTTGTTCCAGGTTTGTTTGTCCCGATGGAGTCCCTGCCCCACCAGAGGTGTCAATCACCTGCAGGAGCAGCCCCTCCCACCTCTGTGAGATGTGCAAATGGTGAGCTCCCCTCCTCCCGCCCTGCGCACCAGGCCCCGCTATCTCTCCAGCCCCCAAGCTATGCAATGACCACGTCTGAGCCTGTGATTTCCTCTGTCAGAGCACAGGAGCCCGTCCCCCTCCGTGTGCTCACATTCATCACGCAGCTGAGCTGAGAACCCAGCTCCCAGCACAGAGCCACCGGCTCAGCATGGAGCCAACTCGCCTTCTGCCTCTGCTGGGTAAGTGCGCTGCCTGGACCCCCAGCCCCTCTGTGTGTCTGTCTGTCTGTCCACAAATGCCCCCCCAAATCCTTGAATCTCTGTGCACCCCCTTCCATTCTCCTGCCCAGAGCTCTCACCCCCTCTCTTCTCTTCTCCTCCAGCTTCTCTCCAGATGCTTCCCTGCCTGGTGTCCCCTGAAGGTAACCGAGTCTCCTGTCCTTATCTGGGTGCTTCTGGTGTGTGTTGGGGTCCCTGGGTGTCCCTGTGCCGAGTCTTCCCGGGGCCAGTGTTCATCTGCTCTGACAGAGTGCAGGTCACAGCCTGAATTGACCCAGATCCTCCAGAAAACACATCCAGGGATAAGGAGGGTGCCGGGAGCCAGGAAAGAGGCAGGCTGGCTTCACGGTCAGACCAGGCCAGACGTGGGAACAAGTGCGGGGAGAGTCAGGGAAGGGTGGGCCAGGCGCAGGTTGGGGGGCGGGGCAGACGCAAGTTGGATTCTGATCGCAGGAGCCAGACACGGAGCAGGGTCCCTCGGCTCTGCTGGGTCATTTCCTGGCTTCAGCAACATGTGCCAGTCATGTGACCCGAGCACTGGGTATCCCGACAGGTCGTCCTATGGGCCTGACCCTCCAGGATCACTGAGGGGCTGGTTCATCCTCTGCCTTGGAGGGAGAGGGGGAAACATAAGAGACCCCGGTTCCCTCCCAGCCCTACCCCTCCCATGGGCCCTCAGCTCCTCACACTGGGTCCCTGGTTACCTGTACAGGTCTCAGGGCATCCACCCTGGCACCCTTCTATGTCAGAGCTGCTGAGCTTTGGCAGGGCCCAGAGCTGTGCAGAGGGACTGGGCTGCAAGGGGTAAATTGGGGGGCTGGGAGAAGCTCTCGGTGGGACTGGCTGAGGAGTGCGGTGTTACTGTTTCCATGAGTGGGGCGCTGGCTCTGAAGAGTTTTCTGCTTCCTCCCTCCCCCTTCCAGCCAGGCCGCCTGCCCCCAAACTGACTGTGAACTCACAATACCGCGTCTTCCTACGTGGGGAATCTGTGACCCTGGCGTGCTCGGCTCCCAGCACTGACACCGTGTCCGGCATCCGGTTCTTCAGGTATGGCCAGAGAATTGACTCTGGAGAGCTCCTGTGGTATCAGTCCAAAGCCAGATCTCTTCAACTGTCGAGCGTGTCTGAGAGAGACGCTGGAGAGTACAGCTGTGAATACTGGAAGAAAAAGTCTGGGCGAGAGATCCCATCAGAGAGGAGCCGAACCATCTTCATCCCAGTAACCGGTGAGAGCCCCTGTTGCCTGCTGTTGGCTGGGCTGGGGGGTGTCTGCTCCATGCACGGGTAACACAGCCCGGTCACTCAGCTCCAGACATGGTCACCAAGGGGTCAGTTTCACCACCATCTCTGGTCTGTGTCAGCCTCTGTGTCCCTGGAGCACCCGGCAGTTTGGGGTGAAAGGGAGGGGGAGCTGGTAGGGAGATGTAGATGGAGGGTGGATACCAGCAAGCAACAGGAGAGGGTTCAGTTGACAGCAGTACATGATCAGCTGGGGTGTTTCATTATAGCCCAGATTTCAGATCAGGTCTGTGACATTCGTCAGTGACACAGAAACATCCGTTCTGGGGCCAGAAGGGGCGACCGATCCCCGAGGTTTCTGTCATGCTGAATGGCAGCGCGGCCGCGCAGCTGCTTAATGCGCCCTGCCTGATGGCACACACACAGACCTCCTGTTGCCTTCCAGGACACAAGAATCAGATCATGGCCTTAGGAAAGAAGATTTTATGAACAAAACAGAGGTCTGCTTGGTAAAGAATACTTGGTTGGCAGCTGTTTTAAGAAATTAACAAATCAAAACACAGAATTTCATCCTTGGGATTCAAAGTAGGAATAAGAGCCTCCGGAAAAGGGCGCTTTTTCCGGAGGATCGGGGCCAGTGTAGACGCTCTTTTCCGGCTTTTCTAAAAGCCGGAAAAAAGTGGCGGACATTTTTATTTAAATGCCGCGGGGGATATTTAAATCCCCCGCGGATTTCCCTACTACGATAGCTGAAATTAACATGCCCCTTCCGGAAAAGGGGCCAGTGTAGACGTAGCCGGTATGTCTACACTACCACCCTAGTTCGAACTAGGGTGGTAATGTAAGCAACCGGTGTTGCAAATGAAGCCTGGGATTTGAATTTCCCGGGCTTCATTTGCATGTTGCCGGGCGCCGCCATTTTTAAATGCCGGCTAGTTCGGACTCAGCTGCACAAGCCCCCCCCCCTGCTGGATGAGCTGCCTTGGACAGGAGTGGCCCCCTCAGGTACCCAGCAGGGGAGGCAGGTCCCATTGGGCTGTGGGCAGGGAGATCTCTGCTGCTCAGGGGTTGCCCAGTGGGGATGTGGTTCCTGGGCATGGAGCTGGGGCTGGCTGGGGTCTGTGCCCAGGATCCCGCCCTGCTCTGCCCTCCCCTGGCTCCTCCTCTGCCTCTGTCCTCAGCCTCCCAAATAAGAATGGTCTTCTCCCCCTTGTATATTCCAGCCTCTCTTCCAGTCCCCCAGATCACTGTGTCCCAGTCACAGCCTGTCTACATCGCTGGGGAAGACGTGACCCTGACGTGCTCAGCTGCTGGGTCACCCACTGTGTCCGGGATCCGGTTCTACAGAGACAGTCAGGAAATCCAGTCCAAGGAACTCCCCTCACCTCGCAACAGTCACACCGAGTCACTGCCGCTGTTGAGCGTGTCTGCAGGCAGTGCTGGGGAGTACAGCTGTGAGTCCTGGAAGACAGTGTTTGGCCGAGAGATCAAATCCGCAAGGAGCAAATCCTGCTCCATCAGGGTGACAGGTGAATCTCCCCGTCCCCTGCTCTTTGCTGGCCCTGACACCGTAGCCAACCTTGGCGAGAAGAACGTGAATGGGAGGTGGATCCTGTCCCCCAGGAGCTGGGCTGGGAACAATACTGCGAACGTCACGATGTCAGGTGAGTCGGCTGCTTCCCGCTAACATCTCTGTAAGGTACTCTTCCCAAATCCCCACACTTCCCCACTGCTCAGAGGAGGTCAGAGCAGTGTTACAGGACAGGCCAGCAGGAGAGAGACCGACACAAAGACAGGAAGGATCAGGGATGAGAGTCCACCTGTCACAGGGAAAGGCTGGGGGTGGGATTCCCATCTCAGCTTGATGGCCCCTGAGATCCAGGGGAGTTTGTCACAAATCCTAGAGGCAGAAAAATCTTTGATACCTCTGGCATGATGTTCACCAGTGACATTAACCGGCTGGTTCCATTCATGATTCTCCAGTCTCTGCAGCTCACGGCTTTCGCTGGATCCGGGAGGTGGCCGTGGGTGGCTCCTTCTTCCTCATCAATGGCCTCATCTTCCTCATCTCCCACTGCTGCTTCTAGATCCAGGTCTCTGGCTTGTTCTGCCAAGGGGCCCTACATTCTGTGACTTGGATTCTCCCCACAAGTTGTCCCATTTGCTGCAATCACTCAGCTTGAATTTCAACCAGAAGAGGGAAGCTCTGATGGAAAATCAAAGAATGAGACCTTGGAAACATCCACAGGGTCTGAAAGAGCTTTGGGCATCACAAGCATTTCAGCCACCAATCGAACTACAGCTGCATCCAGGGTGGGGCACGGCCACTTTTTCACAACAGCATAACTCCTGTGCACAGAGATTGCTTCCGCAGTGTGAACCCAGTTCCCCAATATTCACCCACCCACCCACCCACCCACACACACACATACACACAGCTGTGAAAATGTGTTTTCTGGTGAGGAATATCTTCCCAAACCACACAGGTAAACAATATCACAGGGGAGATACGGCTGTTCTCTGAGTCCCTGTGAACTCCGTATTTGAACAGAGCGCAATGGGAAGTGCCTGGAATGGGATTGCTTCTCCTAACACCAACCAGGAAAGAGACAATGTTACCAAGTTGAAGACGGTCCTCACCAATGACAGAACCGAGTGATTGTGGAAAGAGACTGAACCAAGACAAGCCAGAGACATAGGCTGAACCTGGAATGGGTTTGCTTCTTTATACACCTTGCAGCACAGAAGTCAGTGGGAGACATTGGGGAGGGCTCTGGTTTGGACCCACTCAGTCACTGCTTAAGGTTTGAAAACTACAAGACAATGTTATTAGAAATTGACCGTGTCCCTTTTTGTTAAAACACAAGGAACGATCAGAGTTTATAGGGATTGTGATAGGGGGGATACCGCACGTTGGACTGTAAAAGGTTAAAACAGCCTTGGCAGTGGGCTGTGGGTGGCAGCCAATCAGAAGAGGGCTTGTGGCAGCCAATCAGAGCTTGGCAGGCTGTATAAAAGGGATGGCCAGGAGGGGCTCACTCTTGCTCCATCTCTGGAGGGAGAGGGACCTGGCTGGCTGCTCGCAGGGTACCTTGGACAGCGCCGTGCTGGAGGAAGGCAGGGGGAGCCCAGACAGAGTCCAGCGACAATCCCTATGGGCACTGCCCAGCCCTTCACAGGCAGTCCCAGCAGAAGAGCGAGGGCTGGACGGGCCATGGAGACTGAGCTCCCCCCTCCCCTAAGCCGGGCCCATTGGTGTGGGGCTCTGTGGGGGCAGGGGAAGGGGTCACTCTGCCTCACCGCTGGGCTCCCACAAAACTAGCAAGTTCCAGCGAGACATTAAATTCCACAGAGACGCCACCGGAAACACCGTGAGTGAAAACTCTCCCCCTCCCCTTCCCGCATGTCAGGCCAGACTTCCTCATTTCTCGTTCTTGCTTTCAAGGCCTTCTAGCTCCTGCTGGGCAGGTCTCAGATTGGGCCGATGGGGTCTCCCCCCTCTTCCAACACTGCCCCCCATTAGAAAATGTAAGGTCAATACCCAGAGAGGAACAGTGGTCTGGAGGTGGAGCCATTTGTATCAACAACCCTTCCCCCTTTTTCTGCCCACTCTCTCTGCCCAATCTGTCAGTCTTGGGGTGCACCGGGGGGGAAGGAGCTTCCCACACTCAGCATGCCCTCCCCTGCTCCCCCTGAATGGACAGAGTGGGGATTAGTGGATTCCTGAGGCACATCTAGGACCTTCCTGTCCCGGTTCCACTCCTGAAACCCCAAATCCTCTTTGGAAATGCAGCTTGTCTCCTGGACTCTGGATGGCACCTAGTCCCACCCCCTCTGTCAGGTCCTGCGCCCATGGCAGGAGGGGCAGTAGATTGCGGGTGTGAATGGGGTTATTGGAGGGGAGCAAGCTATGGGATGGGGGGGGTGAAGTTGCACAGACTGGGGGAGCTGGACTTTGCCAGCGGTGCAGCAGGTGAGTCCATCCTACCGTGACAATCTCCAGGAGCTTGGCCACTTGGCTGATGCAGTTTTGGGGAGACAGATTCTTCTTCCAGAAAGAGCGTCAGGGCCCCAGCGCAGTCCCACCCCCTAGAGCAGGAGCCCGGCTGGAGCGCCCAGCTGAGAAGAGAAGTGCTGTGTCAGACACCGATGCGTGGTGGAGATGGGAAGCCAAATGTGAGATCTTCTGCCAGAACAGCCGCTCCCTCTGGAACTCTAGAGCGTGGCAAGAATGTCCTGTCACACGGCTTAGAAGTTCCTCTCATGGGGGGCAGTCACAGGAGACTCCATGGGGCTGCTCCCTGCGGTGCTGATAAAGCCACAGACACTCACCTCCTTGCTCTCTCGGGCTTCTCACCGCCTGGTCCTACTGAGCCAGATCTCCTGGTCTTCCCCCAGCTAAGGCCCCGAGCTGAGTTCACCGCACACTTGCGCTGCCAAAGCAGAGCAAAACAGACACTGAAAAGCTTTTGGTTGCAGGAGGATGCAGTTTGGGGCCTAGCTTCCAGGATGCAACTCCCCACATGGCATCCGAACCCGCATAGAATTACTGGGGTGAGCCCCCTTTCACAATGCATGGGGGAGTGTGCGCATGGATTGCTCCACTAGCTAACAGTTATTTACACTGGGCTGGGTAGCAAAGAAAAGCAATTTTTATTAAGTACAAACACTAGGACTATGTCTACATTGTGAATTTTCTTGGCAAAAAATGAGGGACTTATTTACATGAGTCATGATCTCATTTGAATATTTTCTGCCAATCCGTTTTTGCGCTGTGATTTTTGCCCAAAACCAAGCTGCCCGGAAGTGTTCTTTTTGAGAGAAACCCCCTTTTCCCAGAAGATCAGTATGCCTCCTTTTTGGGGGCATAAGGATCTTGCAGAAAAAGGGTTTTTGTGCAAAAAAAAACCCCATACACATTGCTTGATTTTGAGCAAAAACCCCAGAGCAAAAACAGATTGACAGAAAATATGCAAATGAGATTGTGCCTCATGCAAATGAGTCCCTCATTAGCATATTTTTTGTGGAGAAAATTAATAGTGTAGACATAGCCTAACCATAGTTAAGTGGTTGAAAGTGAAATGAACGGAGCAACGTGAGCTACACATTTAAACAAAACTACTCCTTACACGCTAAAATGTTTTGCACACTTAACTAAAACTGTTCTTTCAGGCCAAAAACCCACCAAGAAAGGGAAGATCCTTTTTTCCCGGGGGGCTCTGACTGTTCTCCTGTGAGTATCCAGCCAGCCAAAGACAAAGGAACAGCAGCTCCGCATTGTTTTATAGATTCCACTTTGGTTGGGAACTTGGGAGTTTCCTCCCCTTCCTTCCAAGGAAAATTCCCTGGGAAGACCCTCCCTGGTGGGGGGTCATGTGACTTCCGAAGACCAATCACTGCTTTGACTTAAAGGAGGTTGCTTACTGGGGATCACCCAGAGCATCAGGGGAAACGCCCAGATGGCTTCCCCGTGCACATCAAACCCTAAACCGTTCCCGACTCCGTCTCACACATGAGTGACACCTGCCCCGAAGTAAGAGCCGACGGTGACATTCACATTGATGGTTCCAGGGGGGTGTTATCCAGAACCTCATGGAGTTATGGGTATGTGTGTCCACACAACAATGTCCTACCGCACGGTGTGGGGGTGGAACATCACAATTCCGGGCATGGTGGCTGGGGGCAGGGCAAGGAAAGAGAACGTGAATCGTGGTCACGGGGGGATGGGAATCCCTGCCTCATGAGAGGGACAGAGGCTCACCACGCTCAGACCAGAGAACAGGGAAGCCAAGGGGCAGTTTCACAATGACCAGAAAATGTCAGAGTCTTTCACTGTGGAGATATGAAAATTTCCCCCGGGTCGGGGCTGGGGAAGGGTGTGGCTGGTGGGGCAGAGGGGCTCACGGCTGGGGCGCCCCCTCAGGTTGAACCCTCTCCCATAGGGCTAAAAGGGGAGGCTGGGCCCGTCTCTAACAGAAACGGGTACCCTGCGCACCACACGCTGGCGTCTCTCCAGCCCCTGAGCTGCGCGGTGAGCACACCTGAGCCTGTGGCTTCCTCTGCCTCTCTCAGAACGGAGGTGACTGTTCCCCTCCCTGTGCGCAGCCGCAGCCTCAGTCGAGCACCCAGCTCCCCACCCAGAGCGACCGGCTCAGCATGGAGCTAACTCGTCTACTGCCTCTGCTGGGTAAGTGCCCCCCTCGGCCCCCAGCCCCTCTGTGTGTCTGTCTGGAGACTCCCCCAGCCCTGCCCTGTATCCCCGTACCCTCCCCAGAGTCCTCACCCCCTCTCTGCTCTTCTCTTCCAGCCTCGCTCCAGAGTCTCCCCAGGCCGGTGTCCCCCGCAGGTAACGAGGACTTCTGGCCTCCCTGGGATACTTGCTGTGGGGTGGGGAGGGAAGAGGGGCCTGGAAATGGGTCTGGGGTCCTGCTCCTCTCACACCATGGTCCTGGGAATTACAAGGAAGGGGAGAGCATCCCCTGACATTGGGTGGGGGGGATAGAAGAGGAACCCCATCTGATGACTGTTGGGTGGGTCCCAGACAAAGGGGGAGAAGCTGCCCCATCCCCCCGGGCATGACCCAGCCCCTCACAGGCAGTCCCAGCAGTGATAGCGAGGGCTGGACGGGCCATGGAGACCAACCCCTGCCTCACCATGACACTGAGTGCCCCTGAGCAGGGCCCATCTGTGTGGGGCTGTGTGTGGGGGGAGGATCTCTCTACCCCAGCTCTGGGCTCCCACCGAGGGCTCAGTCCCAGGGCCACAGACCAGCCCTGTGTAGCAGAGCAGTAAACGCAGGTTCTGCAGAGACCTCGGAGGAAAAGTGATGGGTGGAAAACTCCCCCCTCTGTTCCCCACACACATCCGCCCGAGCTTCCTCATTGCTGTGCAGAGCCTGCTGGCCACTTCCAGGCAGGGCTGCTGTTCCAGTGATGAGATCTCCCCCCTCTTCTGCCCCTGCCCCTGCCCCTGCCCTTCGACAGGGGTGAATGGGAATGGGGGTGTTGGGGCGGATCCATTTGCAACAACATCCCTCCCCCTCTTTATGCAGTGCACCCCCCGAGCGTTAGTGCAACAGACACCTGCCGGCACCCCATGACCAGGGACCTTTCCAAAGTCTGCAGGGTGAATGAGCGAGGTCCCAGGGGGAGTCAATAGGCCCCAGCCCCTGGGCCAGATCCCCAGTGGGTGCGAGCCGGTGTCACTCCTCTGAGCCTCTTTGCAGCAAACGAATCCCCTCCCCAACCCATGGGGCTCCTGCTCTCTCCCCATCTGTACATCCTACGCACGCACACCAGTGGGATGCGCAGGACTGGACACACCTCTCCATCTGTGGCCTTCCGAGTGCAGAGTACAGCAGGACAATTATCTGCCAGGTGTCTTCCTGTTCATACACCCAAGAATGCCAGTCGCCTCTTTCTCATCAGGAGCATCCCTGCACCACTTCCCCCTCACCATTTCTCTTTCCTTCTGCAAGAGGGCTCAGAAGTCGCTTATGTGCTCTTAGTTCTCCCAACTTCACAGGCCAACACGACTGTGACGGACCGGGCCGTGTCTGGGCACAGCTTAGGGCGTCCGCTCAGGGCGAATTGCTCAAATCCGGGGCTCTTTACAGTCCCCCTGACTGGCGACCTCTCCAAACAGGCCAAAAACCAGTCTCACAGAGCGCTTCAGCAACCTGCCTGAAGCCTCCCGAGCAAAACCCCTCCGGCACCCCAGCAATATCCGTGCCCCAGATGGCCCCGGGCCTCATACACAGGTGGGGGGTCCTAGCACCCAATCCCACCTACCCCGAACAAGTTCTGTCCGGTTCCAAGAAACCAGCCACAGATCCCTGGTCAATTTACCCTCTGGACCTTACCACAAATCACGCTGGGCCAATCCTTTAGAATCTATATCTAAAGGTTTATTATTACAAGAAAGAAAAGCATGAGAGTAAGGTTATTAAAGTACAGTACGTTACATGCACCGAATCTCCCAGTTCTCGATGCAGGCTCTAGCAGAGATGTTGCAGCTGCTGGTTTAAAAGTTCTTATTGCACATCCTACGATCAGGATGGGTTCACAGGTCTTCCGGGCTCTTCAATCCCTGCAGTGCTGCCTCTGGGATGAAGTGCTGAGCTGAGAACAAAATGGCATCGACCACATGGCCTCTTTATACTCCTTCCTGGCCTCTTCTTGTATGCAGCAAGTCACCTGGTCAGAGGCCAAACTCTATGTTTCCTGCTGGCTGCCCTCAGGTGACAAATCCCATTCTTTGGGTGTGTCCATAGCCTATTGAGAGTCATTGTTCCACAGGGCTTTGCTACTCAGCCTGTCCATAGCAATGCTTAACCACATTCACAGAAATATTCAGCTTCTACACATATTACAGATTCCTACCTACACACACAGACATTATATACTCACATAAATAGTGTACATAAGATTAACAAACAATAATCTCCCATTCAACACCCCACATGGCTCCCCCCATACCAATTTCTGGGGCCAACACCCCCACCTAGGGGTGCAGCAGCGATCTGGCTGCTTCCCTCCAATTCAGCAACGTGACAACGACCCAGTCAAAAAACAAATCCAAGCCTGCTGAAGATGGACAGGTGACAACTCCTCACTAAGAAAGCAGCTGAATAAGGGCATGTCTACACTACAGCGCTATTTCGAATGAACTTAATTCAAGATAGTTAATTCAAATTAAGCTAATTCGAAATAACGCATCTATACACAAAAACTATTTCAAAATAGCGTGTCCACATTGAGTGGAACCTGAACTGAAGTTAAGGCTGGCTGAAACTAGTGCTGGCAGGGCATCAGGTTAGGACTAAGGGTTTGTCTACACTAGCCCCCTAGTTTGAACTACGGAGGCTAATGTAGGCATTTGAAGTTCCAATTGAAGCCAGGGATTTAAATATAACAGGCTTTATTTGCATCTTCCCATCTGGGCACCATTTTTAAATCCCCCGAGTCCAAACTAATTGCCTGTGGCTATACACGGCAGTCAAACGTTAACTCAAACTAAGTCCTTAGTTTGAGTTAACTGTTATACCTGGAAAGCAGCTAAATAAGAGGGGAATCCCTCTCTCTGTTCCTCCGCATCTTCTCCCCCTCCTCAAACATTCACATCCTGAACCCTGCATACCTCAACAGCCCTTGTACGGCATGTGGCAACAGGCTCACCAAAGTCACTGCTGACGGAATATTTAGCCAGTCAGCATCTTGGAAGGTCTCATGGAAAAACTGGTGACCCCCCTGGTCATGAATTTCACTGTGTGATGTGTGTATGGGTTGTGTCCAAAAGGTTACCCATGAAGCTGGAAATGCCTTATGAAAAACTAGCCAGCCACAAACACATGAATGTGGATTTATGAGTTTATGTGGCTGAAGTGAACTGGCAAATAAACTCCACCAGCTTTGACAGTGAAAGAGGGACTGTGACATTGGTTGCTCCCCCAGGTAACAATGATCAAATACAAGCAGTGGGACTGAACTGGTGATAAGTAAAAGCAGGCAAATCAAAGTAGGTTACAACTCAAAAGAAACAAAAACTATTGGCTAATTCTACACTGAAATTTCAGCACAAACGTATTCAAACTCTCCCTCAAACCTCATTTCCAGCTACTCCTTCAAACCAGGGCTGTATTCCCACCCTGATGTCTTCTGCTCCTTTCCTTGAGGTGCAGCCCAGCCCAAAGACCAAGCCCTCTGCTTACCTTTTCTTTCTGAAAGAACTGAGGCCTCTCCTGACCAACCACGGCTCTGACGTAAGGACTGAAGAGATTGTTTCACAGTTGCTCATCAAGACTTTGAGGGTAACATCCGCAACGCCTCTCGTTCACACATTTGAAACCCACAAAACATTCCCCACTCCGTATGTGTAGTTTTACACACAAAGATGATACCGACATCAAAGTAAGATAAGCGGAACCAGCAGATCATGACCTGAAGGTTGATCGGTTACATAAAATAATTTGCTCAAAGCACCTTTGAGTTACATAAATTCATGTCTATGTGTGGGGGGAGGAGGATTCTGTCACATACCTCTCTCAAGACAAGGTAGGACACAGGGTGAACTGGAGTCCAGACGTCTGGTGGCCCTATATTATACCTTGATTTTTGTCTTCCAAGTTTTTCAAGTGGCCACCAGAGTACATCCTAAAGGGCTGTCAGACAACAGTGAAAGTTTAACACTCTCCCTCTCTGAAACATTCCTTTGTCTGACGAGCCAGGATGGAGTATTCTCTCTGCTCCTTCGGTGTCTTCTTTCCAGGCAGCCACCAGGAGGGTTTGGGTACCAGGACTTCTGGGTTCTACCTGTGGTTCTGGGAGTCTCATGAACTCTAACAGCTTCAAGCACAGTGGTCTGGGAATCAGGGTACTTTGGTTTGGCTCCAAGCTCTAGGAGGCAATTGGGCGCTAGACCATTGACCATGGGAACCAACCCAACTGCTCTGCCATGGGGTCACAGCCTCCCCAAACTGGATGGGATGCTGGTATCTCTTACAACGGTTCCTACTCTGAAACGCCCACCATGCTTGGCAAAAACGTGGTGGTGTTTATAGGACGTGCAAGGGGAGACAAAGTGAATCCCCAACGTTCCTTATCACAGTGTGGATAGAAACCGCTGCTGACTGGGAAGGCTGGAAACTCCACAGTTCAGTGGATGGAAGCTGAGATCAAAGGGGCAGCAGGTACCAGGTTGGTCACCAGGTGGCAATTCTACTGCTGAGATGTAAGAATTGTGTGAGTAGGAAGGCTGGCTGGGTGGGGAAGAAGCTGCTAGTCCCTGTGGTGATTTACGCAGGGCCCGGTGAACACTGTGACCAGCCCTGCTGAGCGTAGCAACACACTTCCCCTTAACGGTGAATTTCTTCAGCATAACCACGTCCCTGTCTGTGTCTGGGCACCAGTGCTGGTTTCGCTTTCGCATCGTCCCACTCAGACAGAACGTAAACCTGTCCTGCTGGGCCCAGTGTTCGTGGGATGAATGTTCCAGTCGTTGCAGGGTCCAGTCCCTCACCTCCGCCCTGCTTGATCCCGGGATGCCTGAGAAACCCCTCACCCACCTTGTCTATCTCTTGAGTGCCATTGAATATTCTCTGTTCGGGATCTGCAGCCTTGAGGAAAGTGTTTATTTTACGCACCGTTAGGACCAAATTTCCCAGAGGGAGCTCTCTGTTAGGGGCCAGGCTGTGATCCCACCTCCCTACCCAGTCTCTCTGCTAGCAGGGATTTCCATGCAGAGAGGTTCTTTCTTCGGTTGGAGCTGTTCTGGCTCTTCTCTCTTGTAAGCAGTGCACAGAATGTCCCTTCGAGGGAACACAGTGCTCACGCTTCTGCTTTCTAAGTTCCTGGCAGATTGGAGGGGCATTTTCAAACGTGAGCTCCCTTCACAGCGTGGTTGCCCTCTTCACACATCGGGCTTAAGGCCACCCGTGAGTCTATCTCTGGCCAGAGGCTCCACCAACTCACCCAGGGCGCATCTCTCTCTCTCATGGGTGAAGAAGCGACCAGCTCCTGATCTCAGTCTGCATAAACTGTTTACAAGAGTGGGACAGCTTTATTTGGGGTTCTGGTCCCATTGGCCCAGCCTCCAGCTCCTGCTCCCCAGAGAGGGGTCAGTCCCATCCCACGGGGTCAGGGATTGTGAACTAGAAACTGCCCCCCAGTCCCGTCACTGACCGTCTGCACTAAGGCTTTAGGTGCCACAGCACAGCCTCTGAGCAATAGTGTAACATACGCCTGCTGGCCCAGGAGGGTCAGGGGGCAGTTCCCAAGTCTGCAGCATGACTGAGCGAGGGCCCAGTGGGTTTCTCAAGACCCCAGTCCCCAGGACAGTTCTCCAGCTGTTATAAGAGTCACTGAAACTTGTTGCAGGTTTGTTTGTACTGATGGAGTCACCACCGCACCAGAGGTGTCAATCACCTGCAGGAGCAGCCCCTCCCACCTCTGTGAGATGTGCAAATGGTGAGCTCCCCTCCTCCCGCCCTGCGCACCAGGCCCCGCTATCTCTCCAGCCCCCAAGCCGAGCGGTGACCACGTCTGAGCCTGTGACTTCCTCTGTCAGAGCACAGGGGCCCGTCCCCCTCCCTGCGCTCACATTCATCGAGCAGCTGAACTGAGAACCCAGCTCCCAGCCCGGAGCCACCGGCTCAGCATGGAGCCAGCTCACCTTCTGCCTCTGCTGGGTAAGTGCCCTGCCTGGACCCCCAGCCCCTCTCTGTGTCTGTTCTTCAGCAACCTCCTCCCCCAAATCCTTGAATCTCTGTGCACCCCCTTCCTGTCTCCTGCCCAGAGTTCTCACCCCCTCTCTTTTTTACTCCTCCAGCCTCGCTACAGATGCTCCCCTGGCCGGTGTCCCCTGAAGGTAACCGAGTCTCCCATCCTTATCTCAGCACTGCTGGTGTGTGTGTGGGGAGGGGGAGGGGGTTCTGCCCATGAGGATTAGAAGGTTGGAGGTTGGAATTGCAATCTGGGGTCCCTGGGTGTCCCTGTGCCGAGCCCTCCCGGGGCCAGGCTGCCCCATGCACGGGCATCTCCCATGAACCTGCCCCAATAGCAACATCTTAATGAGTCGCTGCTAAGGCCACAGGGGGGAAGCTGCTACCCAGCCCCTCATGGGCAGGCCCAGCAGAGAGAGAGATGGCTGGGCGGGCAATGGAGACTGAGCTCCCCCCTCCACATGGAACTGAGTTCTCCTTGGCGGGGCCCATCACTGTGGGGCTGTGTTAATGGGAGGGTCTCTTTGCCCCAGCTCTGGACTCCTAGGGAGGACACAGGGCTGGTTCTGCAGAGACCCCGGAGGAAACATGATGGGTGGAAAACTCCCCCCTTTCTCTCCCACATCCTCACTCCCCCCTCCCTCCCTCACATACATCCGCCCGAGCTTCCTCATTTCTGCTCGGTTCCTTCTAGCTACCGCTGGGCAGGCCGGCTGATCGGCTCAACCACCCTAGGCACAGGCAGGACCCTTCCCCCCACTGATCCGCTCCGTGTCCCTGGGGGGAAAGGTAGATCGTGTCCTGGGTTCCTGCCCTGGTCCCTGAATTGCTCCTCGGCTCAGTGTGGGTCTGCTGGACACGGGCTCTGGGGCAGCTCCTGGAGGCAGCAGGCTGTGAGCCAAGGGGCACAAAGTTGGCTGGGGGGGGGGGAGATTTTCCCAGCCTTGTGGAGTATGAGTCCATCTTGTAGTGGGAGCTTGAGCTAGTTAGCAATACAAAGAGCCAACTTCTTAAAAAACGAGTCGTCCTGTCGCACGTTAGAGACCAACAAAAACAAATGACTGGTATTGTGAGCTTCCGTGGGCAGAGCCCACTTCTTCAAACGAGATGTGCTTGAGTGGAGGGGTAACGGGGAGATACTCCAAATAGGAAGGGAGAGAGGATAGAAAAAATTACCTGTCAATTGTAGTCCCCATGCTAATGAGGCTAATTGAGTGGTCCGGAAATGTCCCATGTTTAGTTTGTCACATCATTAGGGTGCTGAATGCTAGTAGAGTTGGTGTTATAACATATTAACCATGTCTCGTCTTTGTACAAACCAAGGGAGACGGTGTCAAATGTGCAGATGAAGGTGAATTCTGCGCACTCTCTCTCTGTAGTTGGTTTCTGAAATTCCTTTGTAGGAGAGAGGCTACTTTTAACTGAATGCCCGGGCAGGTTAAAATGTTCCTCTGCAGGTTTCTGTGTGTGGTCATGTCTGATGTCTGATTTGGGTCCAGTTAACCTTTGTCGCATGGCCAAGGGGCATGGCTGGTGCTTGTTGGTATAGATCACAGTAGAGGATGTGCAGTTGTATGAGCTTCTGATGCGGTGGCTGATGTGGTTAAGCCCTGTGATGGTGTTGGCTTGTGTGGACAGAATTGGTACCGGAGTTGATTGTAATAGTGGGTTCCTGGGTGGGTCTGATGGAGGAGTGCTATGAGGTGGCTGCAAAGAGTTTGTTTCAAGTCAGGAGGTTGTCTGTAGGCAAGGATTGGCCTTTCCCCCAAAGGCTATGAGAGGGAGGGGTCATTTTCCAGGATAGGTTGTGGATTGTTGATGAGGCATTGGAGGGGTGTAAGTTGGGAGCTGTAGGTGATGACCAGTGGAATTCTGGGGAGAGTCAGGGACGGGTGGGGCAGGTGCAGGTTGGGGAGCGGGGCAGACCCAGGTTGGATTCTGGTCTCAGGAGCCAGGCATGGAGCAGGGCCCCTCGGCTCAACTGGGTCATTTCCTGGCTTCAGCAACATGTGCCCACCAGTCATGTGACCCGAGCGCTGGGTGTCCCTACAGGCCATCCTATGGGCCTGACCCACCAGGATCACTGAGGGGCTGGTTCATAGAATCATAGAATAATAGGACTGGAAGGGACCTCAAGAGGTCATCGAGTCCAGCCCCCCGCCCTCAAGGCAGGACCAAGCTCCGTCTACACCATCCCTGACAGATGTCTATCTAACCTGTTCTTAAATATCTCCAGAGAGGGAGATTCCACCACCTCCCTTGGCAATTTATTCCAATATTTGACCACCCTGACAGTTAGGAATTTTTTCCTAATGTCCAATCTAAACCTCCCCTGCTGCACTTTAAGCCCATTACTCCTTGTCCTGTCCTCAGAAACCAAGAGGAACAAATTTTCTCCTTCCTCCTTGTGACACCCTTTTAGATATTTGAAAACCGCTATCATGTCCCCCCTTAATCTTCTTTTTTCCAAACTAAACAAGCCCAGTTCATGAAGCCTGGCTTCATAGGTCATGTTCTCTAAACCTTTAATCATTCTTGTCGCTCTTCTCTGTACCCTTTCCAATTTCTCCACATCTTTCTTGAAATGTGGCGCCCAGAACTGGACACAGTACTCCAGCTGAGGCCTAACTAGTGCAGAGTAGAGCGGCAGAATGACTTCACGAGTTTTGCTTACAACACACCTGTTGATACAACCTAGAATCATATTTGCTTTTTTTGCAACAGCATCACACTGTTGACTCCTATTCAACTTGTGGTCCACTATGACCCCTAGATCCCTTTAAGGCCATGCTCCTTCCTAGACAGTCACTTCCCATCTTGTATGTATGGAACTGATTGTTCCTTCCTAAGTGGAGCACTTTGCATTTCTCTTTATTAAACCTCATCCTGTTTACCTCTGACCATTTCTCTAACTTGCTAAGGTCATTTTGAATTATGTCCCTATCCTCCAAAGAAGTTGCAAC
The DNA here is from genome assembly GCF_052426305.1 of Pelodiscus sinensis. NCBI lineage: Eukaryota > Metazoa > Chordata > Testudines > Trionychidae > Pelodiscus > Pelodiscus sinensis. Next base: position 2,247,749 of record NC_143081.1, on the reverse strand, counting down.
CCCACCCAGTTTGGTATCATCTGCAAACTTAATAAGCGTACTCTCTATCCCAATATCTACATCATTGATGAAGATATTGAACAGTACAGATCCCAAAACAGACCCTTGCGGAACTCCACTTGTTATCCCTTTCCAGCAGGATTTAGCACCGTTAACAACAACTCTCTGACTACGGTTATCCAGCCAATTATGCACCCACCTTATCGTGGCCCTATCTGACATCCACCGCTTCTCCCTTATCCACAAGGCTCGTTATCTTATCAAAGAAAGCTATCAGATTAGTTTGGCATGACTTGTTCTTCACAAACCCATGCTGGCTATTCCCTATCACTTTATTACCTTCCAAGTGTTTGCATATGATTTCCTTAATTACCTGCTCCATTATCTTCCCTGGGACAGACGTTAAACTGACCGGTCTGTAGTTTCCTGGGTTGTTCTTATTCCCCTTTTTATAGATGGGCACAATATTTGCCCTTTTCCAGTCTTCTGGAATCTCCCCTGTCTGCCATGATTTTTCAAAGATCATAGCTAAAGGTTCAGATACCTCCTCTATCAGCTCCTTGAGTATCCTGGGATGCATTTCATCAGGACCTGGTGACTTGCTGACATCTAACTTTCCTAAGTGATTTTTAACTTGTTCTTTGTGTATCCTATCTTCTAAACTTACCCTCTCTCTGCTTGTATTCACTACGTTAGGCACACCTCCAGACTTCTCGGTGAAGACCAAAACAAAGAAGTCATTGAGCATTTCCGCCATTTCCAAGTTTCCTGTTACTGCTTCTCCCTCCTCACTAAGCAGTGGGCCTACCCTGTCCTTGGTCTTCCTCTTGCTTTTAATGTATTTATAAAAGGTCTTCTTGTTTCCCTTTATGCCTGTAGCTAGTTTGATCTCATTTTGTGCCTTTGCCTTTCTAATCTTGCCCCTGCATTCCCGTGTTGCTTGCCTATATTCATCCTTTGTTAGTTGTCCTAGTTTCCATTTTTTATATGACTCCTTTTTTATTTTGAGATCATGCAAGATCTCCTTGTTAAGCCAAGCTGGTCTTTTGCCATATTTTCTATCTTTCCTACACAGCGGAATTGTTTGCTTTTGGGCCCTTAACAACGTCCCTTTGAAATACTTCCAACTCTCCTCAGTTGTTTTTCCCTTCAGTCTTGCTTCCCATGGGACCTTACCTACAAGTTCTCTGAACTTATCAAAATCTGCCTTCCTGAAATCCATTAGCTCAATTGTGCTGGTCTCCCTTCTACCTTTCCTTAAGATCATGAACTCTATTATTTCGTGATCACTGTCCCCTATACTGTCTTCCACTTTCAAGTTGTCAACTAGTTCCTCCCTATTTGTTAAAACCAAATCCAGAACAGCTTCTCCTCTGGTAGCTTTTTCAACCTTCTGAAACAGAAAGTTGTCTCCAATGCAGTCCAGAAACTTATTGGATAGCCTGTGCCTCGCTGTGTTAGTTTCCCAACATATGTCTGGATAGTTGAAGTCCCCCATCACCACCAAATCTTGGGCTTTGGATAGTTTTGTTAATTGTTTAAAAAAGGCCTCATCCACCTCTTCCACCTGGCTAGGTGGCCTGTAGTAGACTCCTAGCATGATATCACCCTCGTTTTTTACCCCTTTTAGCTTAACCCAGAGACTCTCTACACAGCTATCTCCTACATTCATCTCCACTTCAGTCCAAGTGTGTACATTTTTAATATACAAGGCAACCCCTCCTCCCTTTTTTCCCTGTCTGTCCTTCCTGAGCAAGCCGTACCCTTCCATACCAACATTCCAATCATGCGTCCCATCCCACCAGGTTTCTGTAATACCAATGATATCATAGCTGTATTTATTGGTTAGCAATTCCAGTTCTTCCTGCTTATTACCCATACTTCTTGCATTTGTATATAGGCATCTAAGATACTGATTTGATCTTGCCTCCCTGTTGTGCCCTGACCCTCCTTTCTCCTTGCCATTATAGGCCGTAGTCCCCCCCGTTTCCAACCCATCTCCCAGTCCTGCATATTCAGCACTTACATGTGGGCTTTGCTCACCTGCCCCCGTCAAACCTAGTTTAAAGCCCTCCTCACAAGGTTAGCCAGTCTGTGTCCAAACAAGGCCTTCCCGCTCCTGGAAAGGTGAACTCCATCTCCGCCAAGCAGTCCTTCCTGGAAGAGCACCCCGTGATCAAGGAAGCTGAATCCCTCCTGGCGACACCATCGTCGCAGCCAGGCATTCACCTCCAGGATGCACCTCTCTCTGCTCGGGCCCCTACCTTTGACAGGAAGGATAGAAGATTATACCACCTGCGCTCCAAACTTCTTCACCCGTACTCCCAAAGCCCTGTAGTCACACTTGATCCGCTCATTGTCACACCTGGCATTATCATTTGTGCCCACGTGGATGAGTAGCATGGGGTAGTAGTCAGAGGGCCGGATAATCCTCGACAATGCCTCCGTAACATCTCAGATACGGGCCCCTGGCAGACAGCATATCTCTCGAGATGAACTGTCAGGGCGACAGATGGGTGCCTTCGTTCCCCTCAGAAGAGAGTCTCCAACCACCACTACCCTACGTTTCCTCTGCCTTGGGATGAGGGGGGAACATCAGAGACCCTGGCTCTTCCCGACCCTGCCTTCCAGTCTGTGGCAGCCTGAGAGCAGGGAGCTACCGAGGCCTCGTGGAAGGCAGATTTGCAGGGAGCTGCGTATGTGGTTTTATGTTTCCTTAGTAGACTGTTAAATTGGAACACCTGCAGCCGCTTAAGCTGGATGCATGCACTATAAAAACACTCCCCAGGCAAGGCTAAGGGGGAAAGAGAAAAGGGATGGACTAGAAGAGAAGTAAAGGAGAAGAGAACAGCCCAGCACAAGGGAACACACCCAAGACAGCTGACATCAAGGTTTGCTCTATGGCATCTGGGAGGAGGTACCACAGAAAGGGTTGGGGGCCAAGCTACACGGCCTGCTTGGGGCTGCCTCTACCATAGGGCCTTGGGCCGGAACCCAGAGCAAGTGGGTGGGAAGGGCCAATAGGGTGGGGAAAAAGAAGGACACTGGACTAGCCAATCATGAAAAAAGACCCCTTCAAGTGAAGTTTGCAGTAACAAGGGACACCGTGAGCCTCTGAAGCCCACAAAAACCTGCCAGGAAGTGCAGGACCCATGGGGCTTAGCCCAGACTTTGCCACACATCTCTGCCCCTCCCAAGGGCCCTCAACTCTTCACACTGAGCCCCGGTCACCTGTATAGGCCTCAGTGCATCCAGCCTGGCATCCTCCAATGGTGCAGCTGCTAAACTATGGCAGGGACACAGAGCTGTGCACAGGGGCTGGGCTTCAAGGGATTGGGGGAGCTGGGAGAAGCTCTGGGTGGGACTGGCTGAGGGATGGGATGTCACTCTTCACTTGAGTGGGTTGATGGCTAAGGGCTGCTGTACATGGAGCTGCCTGGGACGGAGGGCTAGGAGTCCAAGGATTCCGGTTTTGGTGGATGAACACTAGACCAAAAGCCTGAACATAAGCTTTATGCATGACATTTGCTCAATTTCATTCAAAATTTGCTTAGTTATTAATGGCTGATGGTGAGGAAAAAAAGGATTCGTCAACAGAATTTATGGAGCATTTGTAGATATTTGTAATTACCTGAAAACTCCGATCCTAAGGACTCTAAAAATCCCGTATGAACAATAAATTTATACACAGTCAACTGTTCAGTCTGGGTTCTGTGGATTGCTTTGGCCTTTTGCTGAGAGTTGGGTTCCAGACAAGGGGTTTCCATTAAATGTCAAATTTCTTTGGGGAGGTCACTGGCATTGAAGCCAGATTTTGCTCTCTGGTATCGTTCTGGCTCGTAGGAGTCGTCACGGCTGTTCCCCACTCTGGCACTGCGAGTGCACAAGGTGGAGGCCTGTGCGACCCCTTACAAATACCCTGCCTCTAGGGGTTTCTGCTTAAAAGCTCCCCAAGGTCACAGAGTCCCTGGCTGTGGGAGGTGGCTGTCACCAGCAACTTAAAAAAGATTCCCTTTCTTCTGCAACCCAGGAAGGAATCACTTAGCAACTTATTCCAGAGGGTACCCCAAACCCCTCTACCACAGGAGAGCTTGAAAACACAAACCACCGTCTCTGGTAGCTGATCTTTCAGTCTCAGGCACACACACACAGACCTCCTGTACCTGCCAGGACACAAGACTCACAGCTGAGACAGGGACGTCCAGTACTTCCTCCACTTATATAGAAACTGTATCCTCTCCTGGCCCCCTTGTCTGTTCCAGATCCCCTCACAGTCCCCCAGCTCTCTGTGTACCCACCGCAGCCTGTCTACCTTGCTGGAGAAACTGTGACCCTGACGTGCTCAGCTGCCAGCATGCCTGTTGTGTCTGGGATCCGGTTCTTCCGGGATGACCGGCAAATCCACTCTCAGAACCTCTCCCCACCTCAGTCCAGTGACACCCATTCGATTCAGCTGTCAGGGGAGCCTAGGCTGAAGGCTGGGTGGTACAGCTGTGAATCCTGGGAGACAGAGTCTGAGCAAGAGATCCCGTCGGAGAGGAGCCAGAAAATCCACATAGAAGTGACAGGTAAGTCCCCTACTCCTGCTGCTCTTTGGCTCTGTGGTGGAGTCTCTCTCCCCTATGGGCAGGGTGAGACTCAGCCTGGTCCCTCAGCTCCACACACGGTCATCCACTGGAGCTGTTCAACCCCTGTTTCTGGCTTCCAGGCTGGGTTGGAGGGTGGGCCTGAGGGGTGCTCTGGGTGTTTGGGGTTCTCATCTGACTAACATTGGAAACCTTAGAGAGGGTTAATGAGACAGACCCCGAATCTCCCCCCTCTGGTGAGGGGCAGGCCCTGGTCTCAGGTATGCAGGGACCCAGGGGCTCCTAGCTGATCAGTGAGGTTTGTCACTCAGAATACACTGTGGGGTGGGGAGGAAGGGAAATCACAGCCCTGTAGTGCAGCAGACAAGAGCAATAGATTCTAAGGATGCAGCCCAGATGCTGCTTCCAGGATATTGTCAGCTGAGGGCTCAGTTTCTAACTCCTCCCCCCCACACCCTGCCCCCCAAAGCCAGGGCACCTCAGTGAGCATCACTTACATGGCAGGTATAAGGGTGATGGTCTCCGGGCCAGCACCAACATCCCCAGCCTCAGCCACACAAGCCCAGTCCCCACACCTGCTGGCTGAGTTGCCCATTCCCAGCAGGGGAAGCTGGTCCCACTGAGTTCCCACAGGCAGATCTCTGCTGCTCAGGGGTTGCCTGACCCAGGGGGATGTGATTCCTGAGCATAAATCTGGGTCTGGCTGGGGTCTGTGTCCAGGATCCCTCTCTGCTCTTCCCTCCCCTGGCTCCTCCTCTGCCTCTGGGTCACCAGCCTCTTATATAGAAACCGTCTCCTTCCCTGGCCCCCTTGTCTTTTCCAGCCCCCCTCCCAGCCCCTCAGCTCACCGTGTCCCCAAAGCAGCCCATCTACATCACTGGGGAAACCCTGACCCTGATGTGCAAAGTTGCCAGCGCTGTGTCCGGGATCCGATTCTTCCAGGATGACCAGCAAATCCGCTCCCAGAAACTCTACTCACTGCCACTGTCGAGCGTGTCTGCAGGCAGCGCCGGGCAGTACAGCTGTGAGTCCTGGAAGAATGTGTCTGGCCGAGAGATCAAATCTGCAAGGAGCCAACCCACCTCCATAACGGTGACAGGTGAGTGACCCCGTTCCCTGCTCTTTGCTGGCCCTTCCTGGGGTGTGTCTGCTCCGTGCCTGGGGTGAGAGACACACCCCAGCACTCAGCTCTGCACAGGGCCAGCCAGGGCTACTGGGTCAGATCCAGCCCCCGTATCTAGTCAGTGTCACTCCCTGGGTCTCTGGCTTTGGGATTTGTGGTGGGGGCATTGAAGCTACTTTCCTCCTAGGGGCTCCCAGCCCACAAACATTTGTAACATTGGGGACATTTGGTTAAACAATTCCCCTGTCTCTGGTCAGTGTCAGGCCCTGGTGTCTGTTTTGCCAGGGATGGGGGGAAGGGCACTGGTCACGAAGGGCAGGGAGAGCTGCCCAGCTGCTCAGTAAACTTTGTCACTCCAGGGCTTTGCAGTTGGGGAACCGGACCAGGAATCCTGTTTTACATCCTCAGCCCTTCCATTTCAGAACTATCATCAGAGGATGGATCCAGTTCTGATTTCCCTGCCCCCTTACTAGGATCCCCACAACCCAGTGATAGGAAGGGAGAGGCACCACCAATTAGAAATCTTACTCTGAAAGCAGGGATCTGGTCTCCAAAGTGGTCTTGGATCCAAGGGAGTGACTAACTGGTTCTCACAGCTGGAGAAGACCCTCCCCGTTCCTCCGCCCTGCTGTGCCCTGGTCAGCCCAGCCCATCCAGTGGATCCCACACTGAAGCCTTGCTCCATGTGGGCACAGGACAGGGTGGGGCTTAGAGAGGAGCAGAACTCTCCATCCCAGGGAACTCTCCATCCCTCTCTCATTCCTGAGATGACTTCAACCTTGTATCATGTGCCCCAAAACTCTCTGACGGGAGACCAAGGGTGTGTAGAACCAGCTGGTATCCCATGCACCAAGCTTCCTGTGGAGAAGTTTCCCTGCATCTATAATTCATGAGATGAATTTTACTTGCAGAGGACGTGATACACCCAGACTTTAGTAATGTATTCAATATGGGCTTGCGTGACCTTCTTCTCAATAAAGTAGGCAAGTTGGGGCTACTATAAGGTGGGTACATTATTGGCTGGCTATCCATCCTCAGAGAATAGTTATTAATGGTTCACGATCCTGCTGGAAGGGTAGAACAAGTGGGTTTCCACAGGGGTAAGTTTTGGGACCGGTTCTATTCAATATCTTCATCAACGATTTAGATATTGGCATAGAGAGGACGCTTATTAAGTTTGCAGATGATACTAAGCCGGGAGGGGTTGCGACTAATCTGGAGGAGGGGTCATAATTCAAAATGACCTGGACAAATCAGAGAAATGGTCAGAGGTAAACAGGATGAAGTTTAATAAAGACAAATGCAAAGTGCTCCACTTAGGAAGGAACAATCAGTTTCACACACACAGAACGGGAAGCGACTGTCTAGGAAGGAGTCCGCAGAAAGGGATCTAGGGGTTATAGTGGACCACAAGCTAAATAGGAGTCAACAGTGTGACACACAAAAAACAAACATGATTCTGGGATGCATTAATAGTTGTTTTGTGAGCAAGACACGAGAAGTTACTCTTCCGCTCTGCTCTGTGCTGACTAGGCCTCCGTTGGACTATTGTGTCCAGTTCTGGGCACCACATTTCAAGGAAGATGTGGAGAAATTGGAGAAGATTCAGAGAAGAGCAACAAAAATGAGGAAAAGTCTAGAAAACAGGAGCTATGAGGGAAGGCTGAAAGAATTGGGCTTCTTTAGTTTAGAAAAGACAAGAGTGAGAGAGGACATGAGAGCAGTTTTCAAGTATCTAAAAGGGTGTCACAAAGAGCAGGAGAGAAAAATTATTCTCCTTGGTCTCTGAGGACAGGACAAGAATCAATGGGCTTAAACTGCAGCAAGGGAGGTTTAGGGGATTAGGATCACACACAATGTCAATTTTACCCCATCTCTGGTCAGCATCAGTCCCTGTGTCTCCAGAACACCCAGCACTTTGGGGTTATGGGGAAGGGGAGCAGGCAGGAGGCAGGGATGGAGGCAGGGGGGGGGGGAATCCCGAGCAAGCAACAGAAGCAGGTTAACTTCATAACAGGAGTTTATCAGCTAGGGTGTTTAATTGAAACCCAGATTTGGGGCCAGGCCTGTAACGTGCGTCAGTGTCACAGAAACATCGACTCTCAGGCCAGAGGGGCCGAGTGATCATCTGCTCTGACCCCACCAAGCGCAGGGACCAGCCCTGAGTGAGCCCTGCCTGGCACAGGGCAGATCCTTTAGACACACCCCCAGGGCTGGTGGGAAACTGCCAGTGACGGCGCAGCCCTGTGCGCTGCTCTGGGTGCTGGGGGCCGGGATGGAGGCAGCCTGGCCTGATGGTGAGAGCAGGGCAGGGACAGGCTGAGGGGGGTCAGGGCAGGGGCCCTTGCAGCAGCAGGATGTCACAGCTGCTCAGCTGGGCCGTTTCCTGGCTTCAGCAGCATGTCCCCTGAGTCATGTGACCCCGAGCGCTGGGTGTCCTGAAAGGACGTCCTATGGGCCTGAGCCCCCCAGGATCACTGAGGGGCTGGTTCATCCTCTGCCTTGGAGGGAGGGGGGAACATCAGAGACCCTGGTTCCCTTCCAGCCCTGCCCCTCCCAAGGGCCCTCAGCCCCTCACACCAGGACCCTGGTCACCTGTACAGGTCTCAGTGCATCCACCCTGGCACCCTCCAATGGCACAACTGACACCCTTTGGCAGGACCCAGAGCTGTGCAGAGGGCCTGGGCTACAAGGGGTAAATTGGGGGGCTGGGAGAAGCTCTGGCTGGGACTGACTGAGGAGTGGGGTGTTACTGTTTACGTGAGTGGGGCGCTGGCTCTGAAAAGTTTTCTGCTTCCTCCCTCCCCCTTCCAGCCCGGCCGCCTGCCCCCAAACTCACTGTGAGCTCACAACACCGCGTCTTCCTACCTGGGGAATCTGTGACCCTGACGTGCTCAGCTCCCAGCACTGACACCGCCTCCGGGATCCGGTTCTTCAGGGATGGAAAGGAAATCAGCTCTGGAGAGCTCCAGACATATCAATCCAATGCCAAATTTCTTCAACTGTTGAGTGTCTCTGAGACAGACGCTGGCGCGTACAGCTGTGAATACTGGAAGAAAGAGTCTGGGCGAGAGATCCCATCAGAGAGGAGCCAAACCATCTCCATCACACTGACCAGTGAGCTCCCCTGTTGCCTGCTATTGGCTGGGCTGGGTTGGGGGGTGTCTGCTCCATGCACGGGTGAGACAATCTGGGTGCTCAGCTCCAGACAGGGTCACCGTGGGGTCAGTTTCACCCCCATCTCCGGTCAGTGTCAATGCGAGGGTCCCTGGAGCACCCGGCAGTCTGTGGTGCCGGGGAAGGGGAGCTGGCAGGGAGATGGGGACGGAGGGGGGATTCCAGGAAGCAACAGCAGCAGCTTCAGTTGACAGTGGGACCTGATCAGCTGGGGTGCACTCAGCTCTGCACAGGGCCAGCCAGGGCTAGTGGGTCAGATCCAGCCCCCGGCTCTGGTCTGTGCCAGGCCCTGGGTCTTTGCCTTTGGGATTTGGGATGGGGCCATTGATGCTACTTTCCTCCTAGGGGCTCCCAGCCCTCAGAGGTTTGTAAATGTAAGAGTATGTGGTTAAACAATTCCCCTGTCTCTGGTCAGTGTCAGGCCCTGGTGTCTGTTTTGCCGGGGATGAGGGGAAGAGCACTGGTCACAAAGGGCAGGGAGAGCTGCCCAGCTGCTCAGTAAAGTTTGTCACTCCAGGGCTTTGCAGTTGGGGAACCGGACCAGGAATCCTGTTTTACATCCGCAGCCCTTCCATTTCATAATTATCATCAGGAGATGGATCCATTTCTCATATTCCCCCCTCACCAGTTCACTAGGATCCCCACAACCCAGTGATAAGGGAGAGAGAGGCACCTCCAATTAGAAATCTTACTCTGAAAGCAGGGATCTGGTCCCCAAAGTGGTTTTGGACCCAGTATGTTCAGACAGTTCAGTTGTTGATTGTTTTCTTTAACATAGCAAAGTCTCAGCAGTAGTACTCAGAGATGTTTCTGTTCACACCAGAAGTGCTAGAAGTCAGTTTTACAGAACTAAGGCTCATGAGAACCTGAGTGAGGAGTCTACAAGGGAAACTGTGACAAAGATAAGAGTTTACATGACAATTTGTGACAGACTAGGCGTCACCATGAAGTCGAGATAGGAGGCGTTGTCAGGGTCTTGGTTAGAGTTAAGATGATTTCTCTCTGTTACAGGGAGAGAGGCCTGGATAACTTTTAACCCTTACAGCAGTTTTCTTTTAGAGAGTTTTGATTTCCTGCACAGTCTCCCCCCCACCCCCACCCCTGACACAGTTGGTGTTATTTGATTTTTCTCCCACAGTCACCAGCTGCCCATGTAAGAACTGTCACCTCCCTGCCGACTACTCCACTGTGACGGACCGGGCCAGGTCTGGGCACAGCTGAGGGTGTCCGCTCAGGGCAAATTGCTCAAATTAGGGGATCCGTACAGACCCAGACAGGAGGGCTACGTCTAGACCGGCATGATTTTCCGCAAATGCTTTTAACGGAAAAGTTTTCTGTTAAAAGCATTTTTGGAAGAGTGTCTAGATTGGCGTGGACGTTTTTGCGCAAAAGCACTTATGGCGGAAAAGCGTCCGTGGCCAATCTACACGCGCTTTTGTGCAAAAAAGCCCCGATCGCCATTTTCACGATCGGGGCTTTTTTGCGCAAAATAAATCTGAGCTGTCTACACTGGCCCTCTTGTGCAAAAGAACTTTTGCCCAAACGGGAGCAGCACAGTATTTCTGCAAAAGCACTGATTTCTTACATGAGATCGTCAGTGTTCTTGCGGAAATTCAAGTGGCCGCTGTAGACAGCTGGCAAGTTTTTCCGCAAAAGCAGCTGCCATTCAGCCAATGGTGCCAGAATCCAAGCTGCTCTGAGTGAGGCCACGGCCCATTGGCAAGTGTGAAGCTGCCTGGGGGTAAGGAGAGTTGTGAGCAATATTACTGCCTGGTCTGTGCCTGCTGGGGGCAGCGCCCTGACACCCCCGGCCTCAGCCACACAAGCCCCCTCCCAGCACCTGCAGGCTGAGCTGCTCCTTCAGGTACGCAGCAGGGGAGACTGGTCCCACTGGGTCCTGCAGGGAGATCTCTGCTGCCCTCAATAACATTTGCAAACTTGGGGAGGTTTATTGAACCCCAAATTTCTAGGAAACAGGCTGGGTCTGTGATCAGGATCCCTCTGTCCTTCTCCGCCCTTTCCTGGCTCCTCCTCTGCCTCTGGGTCACCAGCAACTCACATAAGAACTGTCTCCTCCCCCTTGTCTTTTGCAGATCGCCCCCCAGACCCACAGGTAACTGTGTCCCCAACGCATCCTGTCTATATCGCTGGGGAAGCCGTGACTCTGACGTGCTCAGCTGCCGGTGCGCCTGCTGTGTCCGGAATCCGGTTCTACAGGGACAGTCAGGGAATCCCTTTCAAGAAGCTTATCTCATCTCTCGACAGTAACACTGAGTCACTGCTACTGTCAAGCGTGTCTGCAGGCAGTGCTGGGGAGTACAGCTGTGAGTCCTGGAAGACAGTGTCTGGCCGAGAGATCAAATCCGTGGGGAGCCGACTCAGCTCCATCAGGGTGACAGGTGAGTTCCCCCCGTCCGCTGCTCTTTGCTGGACCTTACTGGGGTGTATCTGCTCCATGCCTGGGGAGAGAAACAGCCCAGCACTCAGCTCTGCACAGGGCTCCAGTGATACTGGAGACCCAGGTAGTGTAGAACCAGCCAGTATCCTGTGCACCAAGTTTCCCATGGAAAAGTTTCCCTGCCTCTATAATTCCTGAGATGACTGTTCCATGGAGAGGACATGATATATCTAGACTTTAGTACGGTATTCAATATGGTCCTGCAGGACCTTCTTATCAATAAACTAGGCAGGTACAACTTAGTTGGCACTACTGTAACATGGGTACATAACTATCTGGAGAACCGTTCTCAGAGAGTCGTTATTAATGGTTCACACTCCTGCTGGAAGGGCAGAACAAGTGGGGTTCCGCAGGGGTCAGTTTTGGGACCGGTTCTGTTCAATATCTTCATCAACGATTTAGATATTGGCATAGAGAGTACTCTTGTTAAGTTGGCGGATGATTTGAATCTGGGAGAGTTTGCAAGTGCTTTGGAGGATAGGGTCAAAATTCAAAATGATTTGGAAAACTGGAGAAGCGGTTGGAAATAAACAGGATGAAGCTTAATACGGACAAATGCCAAGTGCTCCACTTAGGAAGGAACAATCAGTCTCACGCACACAGAATGGGAAGCGACTGTCTAGGAAGGAATACGGCAGAGGGGGATCTAGGGGTCATAGTGGACCACAAGCTAAATATGGGTCAACAGAGTGACACTGTTGCAAAAAAAAGGAAACCTGATTCTCAGATGCATTAACAGGTGTGTTGTGAGCAAGACATGAGAAGTTGTTCTTCCGCTCTATTCGGCTCTGGTTAGGTCTCAGTTGGAGTATTGTGTCCAGTTCTGGGCACCGCATTTCAAGGAAGATGTGGAGAAATTGGAGAAGATTCAGAGAAGAGCAACAAAAATGAGGAAAAGTCTAGAATACAGGAGCTGTGAGGGAAGACTGAAAGAATTGGGCTTCTTCAGTTTAGAAAAGAGAAGATTCAGAGGGGACATGAGAGCAGTTTTCAGGTATCTAAAGGGGTGTTAGAAGGAGGACGGAGAAACATTGTTCTCCTTGGCCTCTGCAGAAAGGACAAGAATCAGTGGATTTAAACTGCAGCAAGGAAGGTCTAGGTTGGACATCAGGGCAGGGGCCCTTGCAGCAGCAGGATGTCAGAGCTGCTCAGCCGGGCTGTTTCCTGGCTTCAGCAGCATGTCCCCTGAATCATGTGACCCCGAGCACTGGATGTCCTGACAGGACGTCCTATGGGCCTGATCCCCCAGGGTCACTGAGGGGCTGGTTCATCCTCTGCCTTGGAGGGAGAGGGGGGAACATCAGAGAACCTGGTTCCCTCCCAGTGCTACCCCTCCTAATGGCCCTCAGCTCCTCACACTGGGTCCCTGGTCACCCATACAGGCTCAGGGCATCCATCCTGGCACCCTCCAATGGCACAACTGACACCCTTTGGCAGGACCCAGAGCTGTGCAGAGGGGCTGGGCTGCAAGGGGTAAATTGGGGGGCTGGGAGAAGCTCTGGGTGGGACTGGCTGAGGAGTGGGGCGCTGGCTCTGAAGAGTTTTCTGCTTCCTCCCTCCCCCTTCCAGCCCGACCGCCTGCCCCTGAACTCACTGTGAGCCCACAATACCGTGTCTTCCTACGTCGGGAATCTGTGATCCTGACGTGCTCAGCTACCCACACCGCTTCCGGGATCCGGTTCTTCAGGGATGGCCAGGAAATCAACTCTGGAAAGCTCCTGAGGTATCCGTACAATGTCAGATCTCATCAACTGTCGAGTGTGTCTGAGTCAGACACTGGAGAGTACAGCTGTGAATCATGGAAGACAGAGTCTGGGAAAGAGATCCCATCGGAGAGGAGCCAACCCATCTCCATCACAGTGACCGGTGAGAGCCCCTGTTGCCTGCTAATGGCTGGCCTGTGGTATTGGGGAGTCTGCTCCATGCACGGGTGACACTGCCCAGTCACTCAGCTCCAGACATGGTCACCATGGGGTCAATTTGACCTCCATCTCTGGTCTGTGTCAGTCCGAGGGGCTCTGAAGTACCTGGCATTTTGCGGGTGCCGGGGAAGGGGAGGTAGCTGGGAGATGGGGATGGAGGAGGGAGACCAGCAAGCAACAGCAGCGGCTTCAGTTTCCAGCAGGACTTGATCAGCTGGGGTGTTTCATTATAGCCCAGATTTTAGGTCAGGTCTGTGACATTCGTCCGTGGCTATAAGGGGCGACCGATCCCCAAGGTTCCTGCCACAGAGGGGTCAGTTCTGGGCAGTCCTAGGACCTGGCTAATGATGCCCGTGGCCTGTTTTCCAGAACCTGGGAATGGGAGATGGGGGATGGATCAGTTAATATGATGGAAAATTCACACATGGTCCCAGCCCCCAAAACCTGATCTGCAGCCCCTGACTCCAACCAGGGCCATTCCCTGCATCTCAGACACTCTGTGGTGGTCACCCATTTCAACCCCTGTCTCTTGCTCCCAGGCGGGGTTGGAGGGAGGGTGAGGGATGCTCTGGGGGTTGGGAGGCTCTGGCAGGAACACTGGAATCTTTGGAGAGGGGTGACGACCCAAATCTCCCCCCTCTCTGGCACGCAGGGGCCCAGAGGCTCCCAGCTGATCAGTGAGGTTTGTCATGCACAATGCACTGCTGGGGGGGGTGGAGGGGTTGGGAGGAAGGGCACAGACCCCAGACACTGCTGAAGGGGAAGCTCTCAGCTCTGGGCACTGCTGGGGGGGAAGATCACAGCCCTGTCGTTCAGGCAGACAAAAGCTACAGATGCTCAGGATGCAGCCCGGCTGCTGTTTCCAGGATGATATCAGATGAGGGATCGGTTTCTAGGCTCCCCCTGCCCCCCACAGGCCAGGGCACCTCAGTGAGCAGCACGTACAAGGCTGGTATAAGGGTGATGGTCTGTGGGCACATTGCTGGCACCTGCCTTTACTGCAGGGCAGCGTTGTCTGTGCCTGCTGGAGGGCACCACAAGCCCTCCCCCCTCCCTGCTGGCGGGACAGGAGTGGCCCCCTCAGGTTCCCAGCAGGGGAGGCAGGTCCCACTGGGTTGCGGGCAGGGAGATCTCTGCTGCTCAGGGGTTGCCCAGTGGGGACGTGAGCACAGAGCTGGAGCTGCCTGGGGCTGTGCCCACGATCCTTCCCTGGCTCAGCGTTAGGGGAGGGAGAGATCCCACCATGACACGCTGGGCACCACCAATTACAAATCCTACACTGACAGCAGGGATCTGGTCTCCAACGTGCTCCTGGTGGCAAGGGAGTGACCGGCTGAGGCTCACAGCACAGACAGAGGCTACCCACCCCTCACCCCTGCTGTGCCCTGGGCAGCCTACAGCCACAGACCCTGCCTCCTGTGGGGGAACATGTGGGCACGGGGCAGGGTGGGGCTCAGAGCGGTGCAGAACTCTCCATCCCGCTCTTGTTCCCCAGCCGTGTCCCCAGCCTGGCTGCCCGGATTCTGTTCGCAGAGCCTGGGGCTTCCTCCTTCCCCGCCCCCTGCACTGACCCCTCCCTCCCAGAGGCTCCTTCCCACAGCCCCATTGTCTGCCCTCCCTCTGCTCCCCAGACCTGTTATTCTTAGCCAACCCCCCTCCCCACTCACACATGCATGAGGATCCCATCTCCACCTGGCAACCAGCCAAGGCAGGGAGCTGATCTCTGATGGCATCCCCGTGAGAACCAGGAGGGGCCCACTGGGGCGCAGAGCTGAGGCAAAGAATCCAGAGCCCAGGCCTGGATCGCCAGCCCAGGCACAAGATGATCGACCATGCCAGGCCTTGCATCTTGCCTGAGCTGCCTCCCACAGGGCAGAGACCTGGAGCAGAACCAGCCCCAGCCCCCATCCTGCCTCCTCTGGTTCCAGCTCTGCTCACTCTCCTCCCTCCCCCTGCGCTCAACGTGGTGGCCCAGCTGAGAACACAGGGCCCCCCAAACAAGCCACAGGGCTACATGCACCTCAACACAAATCAGCCATGGACACGTCCATCCAACATGGCCCCTGATTTCCAATATGGCTGCCCTCAGAGTGGCACAGCAAATGGCCGGTCAAAGCAGCAAAGAACATGGCCGCCCAACGGACACAGACCTGGGCATCCCCCTTTGACAGGGCTGCCTCGTGCCTCTCTCCTCCAGGATGGCGGATTGTGAGCAGGGCTCCCAGGTCTCAAACAGCCTGGCCAGAGGGGAGGGGATCCCCACAGACCCTGGCACCTCCCTGTCTGTCAAAGGCTCCATGAAGCCACGGAGGGGGACACAAAACGAGCGATGTCCTGTTGCCCTTGTCCACTTTTGACCCCCTTACCCATATCTCAGCCCCATATTGGCAGGAAGGAAGCCGTCCAGAGCCCAGCTCCTGCTCATTTCTGTGAGCAGCCCCTGGGGACCCTGCAATGAAACCAGAGGCTCTGGAGAGAGAACAAAGTTCAGCTGGGAATGAACCAAATTGGGATCTCCACTTTCTCCCCTCCTGGGGCCCTGCTGACCCCTCCCCTTTCCTGCTCCCCACAGATCCCCCTTCCCAGCCAGAGCTGAGCGTGGATCCCCCGTCTGGAGTGGTGAGTGAAGGGTTTTCCCTGAACATCATCTGCACGGCCCCCGGAGATGCCCGTGAGAGGAGGTTTCACTTCTACAAGGACGGAGTCGAGCTCGTTCCTGGGGATCTGGGCTCTGAGATCAGCACCATGGAGCGTAGCAACAGCTCTGTGAAGGGCTCAGTGCTCAGCATCCCGTGGGCCGGTTCCAACATCACCAGGGAATTCGCCTGTGGGTACGAGGAGAACGTGGCTGGAAGATGGATACTGTCTCTCAGGAGCTGGACGGTGAATGTTACTGGAAACATCACGATGTCAGGTGAGTCAGCTGCTGCCTGTGACTATATCCCCAAAGTCCCCTTCCCAAACCCCCACACTTCCCCACTGCTCTGGCAGGACAAGCAAGGACAGGGCAGGTCACAGCGGTGTTACAGGACAGGCCATCAGGAGAGGGACAGACACACAGAGAGGAAGGATCTGGTTTCAGTGTCCATGTGTAATAGGGGAGGGCTGGGGGTGGGATTCCCATCGCAGCTTAACGGCCCCTGAGATCCAGGGGAGTTCATCACAGATCCTAGAGCCAGAAAAATCTTTGATACCACGGGCAGGATGCTCAGCAGTGACACTAATCGGCTGGTTCCATTCATGATTCTCCATCTCTGCAGGTCATGGCTTCCACTGGGTCCGGGAGCTGGCAGTGGGTGGCTCCTTCTTCCTCATCAACGGCATCATCTTCCTCATCTCATGCTGCTACTTCTAGATCCGGGTACCTGGCTTGTTCTGCCAAGGGGCCCTTCATTCTGTGACTTGGATTCTCCCCACAAGTTGTCCCATTTGCTGCAATCACTCAGCTTGAATTTCAACCGGAAGAGGGAAACTCTGGTGGAAAATCAAAGAATGAGACCTTGGAAACATCCACATGGTCTGAAAGGGCTTTGGGCACTACGAGCATTTCAGCCACTAACAGAACTACAGCTGCATCCAGGGTGGGGCACGGCCACTTTTTCACAACAGCATAACTCCTGTGCACAGAGATTGCTTCCGCAGTGTGAACCCAGTTCCCCAATATTCAGCCCCCCTCCCACACACACACACACACACACACACAGCTGTGAAAATGTGTTTTCTGGTGAGGAATATCTTCCCAAACCACACAGGTAAACAATATCACAGGGGAGATACGGCTGTTCTCTGAGTCCCTGTGAACTCCGTATTTGAACAGAGTGCAATGGGAAGTGCCTGGAATGGGATGGCTTCTCCTAACACCAACCAGGAAAGAGACAATGTTACCAAGTTCAAGACAGTCCTCACCAATGACAGAACTGAGTGACTGTGGAAAGAGACTGAACCACGACAAGCCAGAGACATAGACTGAACCTGGAATGGGTTTGCTTCTCCATACACTTTGCAGCAAAGAAGTCAGAGGGAGACATTGGGGAGGGCTCTGGTTTGGACCCACTCAGTCACTGCTTAAGGTTTGAAAACTACAAGACAATGTTATTAGAAATTGACCGTGTCCCTTTTTGTTAAAACACAAGGAATGATCAGAGTTTATAGGGATTGTGATAGGGGGGATACCGCACGTTGGACTGTAAAAGGTTAAAACAGCCTTGGCAGTGGGCTGTGGGTGGCAGCCAATCAGAAGAGGGCTTGTGGCAGCCAATCAGAGCTTGGCAGGCTGTATAAAAAGGCTGGCCAGGAGGGGCTCACTTTTGCTCCATCTCTGGAGGATGAGGGACCTGGCTGGCTGCTCGCAGGGTACCTTGGACAGCGCCATGCTGGGGGAAGATAGGGGGAGCCCAGACAGAGTCCAGCGACAATCCCTATGGGCACTGCCCAGCCCTTCACAGGCAGTCCCAGCAGAAGAGCGAGGGCTGGACGGGCCATGGAGACTGAGCTCCCCCCTCCCCTAAGCCGGGCCCATTGGCGTGGGGCTCTGTGGGGGCAGGGGAAGGGGTCACTCTGCTTCACCTCTGGGCTCCCACAAAACTAGCAAGTTCCAGCGAGACATTAAATTCCAGAGACGCCACCGGAAACACCGTGAGTGAAAACTCTCCCCCTCCCCTTCCCGCATGTCAGGCCGGACTTCCTCATTTCTCGTTCTTGCTTTCAGGGCCTTCTAGCTCCTGCTGGGCAGGTCATAGATTGGACCAATGGGGTCTCCCCCCTCTTCTACCACTGCCCCCCATTAGAAAATGTAAGGTCAATACCCAGAGAGGAACAGTGGTCTTGAGGTGGAGCCATTTGTATCAACAACCCTTCCCCCATTTTCTGCCCACTCCCTCTGCCCAATCTGTCAGTCTTGCGGTGCATGGGGGGGAAGGAGCTTCCCACACTCAGTATGCCCTCCCCTGCTCCCCCTGAATGGACAGAGTGGGGATTAGTGGATTCCTGAGGCACATCTAGGACCTTCCTGTCCTGGTTCCACTCCTGAAACCCCAAATCCACTTTGGAAAATGCAGCTTGTCTCCTGGACTCTGGATGGCACCTAGTCCCACCCCCTCTGTCAGGTCCTGCGCCCATGGCAGGAGGGGCGATAGATTGCGGGTGTGAATGGGGTTATTGGAGGGGAGCAAGCTATGGGACGGGGGGTGAAGTTGCACAGTCTGGGGGAGCTGGACTTTGCCAGCGGTGCAGCAGGTGAGTCCATCCTACCGTGACAATCTCCAGGAGCTTGGCCACTTGGCTCATGCAGTTTTGGGGAGACAGATTCTTCTTTCAGAAAGAGCGTCAGGGCCCCAGTGCAGTCCCACCCCCTAGAGCAGGAGCCCGGCTGGAGCGCCCAGCTGAGAAGAGAAGAGCTGTGTCAGACACCGGTGCGTGGTGGAGACGGGAAGCCAAATGTGAGATCTTCTGCCAGAACAGCCGCTCCCTCTGGAACTCTAGAGCGTGGCAAGAATGTCCTGTCACACGGCTTTGAAGTTCCTCTCATGGGGGGCAGTCAGAGGAGACCCCATGGGGCTGCTCCCCGGGGTGCTGATAAAACCACAGACACTCACCTCCTTGCTCTCTCGGGCTTCTCACCGCCTGGTCCTGCTAAGCCAGATCTCCTGGTCTTCCCTCAGCTAAGGCCCCGAGCTGAGTTCACCGCACACTTCCGCTGCCAAAGCAGAGCAAAACAGACACTGAAAAGCTTCTGGTCGCAGGAGGATGCAGTTTGGGGCCTAGCTTCCAGGATGCAACTCCCCACACGGCATCCGAACCTGCACAGAATTACTGGGGTGAGCCCCCTTTCACAATGCATGGAGGAACGTGCGCATGGATTGCTCCTCTAGCTAACAGTTATTTACACTGGGCTGGGTAGCAAAGAAAAGCGATTTTTATTAAGTACAAACACTAGGACTATGTCTACATTGTGAGTTTTCTTGGCAAAAAATGAGGGACTTATTTGCATGAGTCATGATCTCATTTGAATATTTTCTGCCAATCCGTTTTTGCGCTGTGATTTTTGCCCAAAACCAAGCTGCCCGGAAGTGTTCTTTTTGAGAGAAACCCCCTTTTCCCAGAAGATCAGTATGCCTCCTTTTGGGGGGCATAAGGATCTTGCAGAAAAAGGGGTTTTGTGCAAAAAAAAAACCCCATACACACTGCTTGATTTTGAGCAAAAACAGAGTGACAGAAAATATGCAAATGAGATTGTGACTCATGCAAATGAGTCCCTCATCAGCATATTTTTTGCAGAGAAAATGCATAGTATAGACATAGCCCTAGGTGGCTGCAAGTGAAATGAATGCAGCAAACTGAACTATACATTTAAACAGAACTACTCCTTACACACTAAAATTTATTGCACACTTTTACAGGCAAAAAACCCACCAAGAAAGGGAAGATCCTTTTCTCCCGGAGGGCTCTGACTGTTCTCCTGGGAGTATCCAGCCAGCCAAAGACAAAGGGACAGCAGCTGCCCATTGTTTTATAGATTCCACTTTGGATGGAAATTTTGGGAGTTTCCTCCCGTGCCTGCCAAGGAAAATTCCCTGGGAAGACCCTCCCTAGTGGGGGGTCATGTGACTTCTGAAGACCAATCACTGCTTTGACTTAAAGGAGGTTGCTTACTGGGGATCACCCAGAGCATCAGGGAAATGCCCAGATGGCTTCCCCATGCACATCAAACCCTAAACCATTCCCGACTCCGTCTCACACACGAGTGACACCTGCCCGGAAGTAAGAGCCGACGGTGACATTCACATTGATGGTTCCAGGGGGGTGTTATCCAGAACCTCATGTAGTTATGGGTATGTGTGTCCACACAACAATGTCCTACCGCACGGCGTGGGGGTGGAACATCACAATTCCGGGCATGGTGGCTGGGGGCAGGGCAAGGAAAGAGAAGGTGGATCCTGGTGACGGGGGAATGGGAATCCCTGCCTCATGAGAGGGACAGAGGCTCACCACGCTCAGACCAGAGAACAGGGAACACAGGGGGCAGTCTCACGATGACCAGAAAATGTCAGAGTCTTTCACTGTGGAGATATGAAAATTGCACCCGGGTTGGGGCTGGGGCAGGGTGTGGCTGGTGGGGCAGAGGGGCTCATGGCTGGGGCGCCCCCTCAGGTTGAACCCTCTCCCATAGGGCTAAAAGGGGAGGCTGGGCCCGTCTCTAACAGAAACGGGTACCCTGCGCGCCACACGCCGGTGTCTCTCCAGCCCCTGAGCTGCGCGGAGCACACCTGAGCCTGTGGCTTCCTCTGCCTCTCTCAGAACGGAGGTGACGGTTCCCCTCCCTGTGCGCAGCCGCAGCCTCAGTCGAGCACCCAGCTCCCCACCCAGAGCGACCGGCTCAGCATGGAGCTAACTCGTCTACTGCCTCTGCTGGGTAAGTGCCCCCCTCGGCCCCCAGCCCCTTTGTGTGTCTGCTATTTGCTTGTCTGGAGACTCCCCCCAGCCCTGCCCTGTGTCCCCATCCCCTCCTCAGAGTCCTCACCCCCTCTCTGCTCTTCTCTTCCAGCCTCACTGCAGACTCTCCCCGGGCCGGTGTCCACCGCAGGTAACGAGGTCTCCTGGCCTCCCTGGGATGCTCGCTGTGGGGTGGGGAGGGAAGAGGGGCCCTGGAAATGGGTCTGGGGTCCTGCTCCTCTCACTCCATGGTCCTGGGAATTACAAGGAAAGGGGGAGCATCTCCTGACATTGGGGGGTAGAAGAGGGACCCCATCTGATGACTGTTGGGTGGGTCCCAGACAAAGGGGGAGAAGCTGCCCCATCCCCCTGGGCATGACCCAGCCCCTCACAGGCAGTCCCAGCAGGGATAGCGAGGGCTGGACAGGCCATGGAGACCAACCCCTGCCTCACCATGACACTGAGTGCCCCTGAGCAGGGCCCATCTGTGTGGGGCTGTGTGTGGGGGGGGGGTCTCTCTGCCCCAGCTCTGGGCTCCCACCGAGGGCTCAGTCCCAGAGCCACAGACCAGCCCTGTGTAGCAGAGCAGTAAACGCAGGTTCTGCAGAGACCTCAGAGGAAATGTGATGGGTGGAAAACTCCCCCCTCTGTTCCCCACACACATCCGCCCGAGCTTCCTCATTGCTGTGCAGAGCCTGCTGGCCACTGCTGGGCAGGGCTGCTGTTCCGGTGATGAGATCTCCCCCCTCTTCTGCCCCTGGTCCTGCCCTTCGACGGTGTGAATCCCCTGATGGGAATGGGGGTGTTGGGGCTGATCCATCCTCTTTATGCAGCAACAACATCCCTCCCCCTCTTTATGCAGCGTTAGTGTAACAGACGCCTGCCGGCCTCCCTGTCTGTCTGTGTGTCTGTCTGCATAGAGATACCACCTCCCTGCCCCACATCTCCCTTTGCATCCTCAGGGCCCCTTGCAGCTTCAGGTGGGACTGGCTGAGGGGTGGAGAGTGACTGTTTATGTGAATGAGACATTGGATCTAAAGAGTTTTCTCCTTCCTCCCTTCCCCTTCCAGCCCGGCCGTCTGCCCCTGAACTCACTGTGAGCCCACCACACCGCATCTTCCTACAGGGAGAATCTGTGACCCTGATGTGCTCAGCTCCCCGTTTTCCCACCGTGTCCAAGATCTGGTTCTTCAGGAACGGCCAGGGAATCGACCATGGGGAGTTCCAGCAGTTTCAATACAATGTCAAATCTCTTCAGCTGTCGAGTGTGTCTGAGTCACACGCCAGAGAGTACAGCTGTGAGTACTGGGAGAGAGAGTCTGGGCAAGAGATCCCATCAGAGAGGAGCCAAACCATCCACATTGTAGTGACAGGTGAGACCCCCAGTCACCTGCTGTTTGCTGACTACATGGCCTGGTGTCTCTCCTTCATGCACTGGGTGAGACAGCCCGGTCACTTGGCTCCAGACAGGGTCCCCATGGGATCAGTATTCCCCCCTGTGCCTTGTTAGTTTCAGTCCCTGTGTCCCTGGAACAGGCAGGCACTTTGGGGGAAGACGTGCTGGAGATGGGGATGGAGTTGGGCCCAAGACAAGCAATAGAGGTGGCTTGAATTTAGAGCAGGTTTGATCAGGCGGGGTACTTAATCGAAACCCAGAATTGGGGCCATGTGTCAGCGTCACAGCAACATCGATTCGGAGGGTAGAGGGGCCAAGCGATCGTCAGCTCTGAGCCCGCAGAGCACAGGGAACAGCTCTGAGTGAGCCCTGCCTGGCACAGGGCAAATCCTTTAGAAAACAACCAGTGATGGCACAGGTCTCTGTCCTGCTCTGGGTGAGAGTGGGGCCAGACTTGGGAACAAGGGTGGATTAAGGCAGGTGCAGGATGGGGGTGGGGAAGAGTGGAGGGCAGGTGCAGGCCGGTGGGTTGGGGCAGGAACAGGCTGGATGCCGATGACAGGAGCCAGGCACGGAGCAGGGCCCCTCACAGCAGCAGGACGTCACAGCGGCTCAGCCAGGTCCCAGCCAGGCCATATTCTGGGGAACGGAACAGAAGGAGCAGGGAGGGAAGGGCTGGGAGGAATTTGAGGGGCTGCGAGAGTCATTTGGGACATCGCATCTCCAAGGATCCAGGTTTTGGTGGATGAACACTGGAGCAAGAGCCTGTGCATAAGCCTCATGGATGACGTTTGTGTGATGACATTCAAAATGTGCATAGTTGTTAATGGTTGAAGGTAAAGAAGAAAAGGATTCTTCAACAGAATGTTTGGAGCATTTGTAGATATCTAAAAATTCTGAACCTAACAACGTTTCTAAAATCCTGTGTGTCCAATGAATTAATACATGGTCAACCATAGAATCATAGAATCATAGAATAATAGGACTGGAAGGGACCTCGAGAGGTCATCGAGTCCAGCCCCCCGCCCTCAAGGCAGGACCAAGCTCCACCTACACCATCCCTGACAGATGTCTATCTAACCTGTTCTTAAATATCTCCAGAGAGGGAGATTCCCCCACCTCCCTTGGCAATTTATTCCAATATTTGACCACCCTGACAGTTAGGAATTTTTTCCTAATGTCCAATCTAAACCTCCCCTGCTGCAAAACCGTTAAATCTGGGTTTTGTGGATTGTTTTGGCCTTTCGCTGAGTGTTGGGTTCCAGACAAGGGGTTTCCATTAAATGTTGAATTTCTTTGAGGGGGGTCACTGAGGCCACATTTTGCTCTCTGGTATCGTTCTGGCTCTTAGGCGTCATCACGGCTGTTCCCCACTTGGAGTGCAGAAGGTGGAGGCCTGCGAGACCCCTTACAAATACCCTGCCTCTAGGGCCTTCTGCTTAACAGCTCCCCATGGTCACAGAGTCCCTGGCCTGCGGAGGTAGCTGCCACCAGCAACTGAGAAGAGATTCTCTTTCTTCTTCAATCCAGGAAGGAATCACTTAGGCTATGTCTAGCCTACAATGTTCTGTCAATTTGCATACCGTTCTCCGATAGTTTTGTCGGAAGATGCTTTTCTGAAAATTGGCCCATCTACCCGGGACCAAATTTCAGAAAAACCTCCTCTTTCAGCAGAGCCCTTCTTTCTCGTCGAACAAGGAAGACAGGGCTTGTGAAAAAGCGCATCTGTTCTTCCAACAACAATGTCGGAAGAGCAAATCCGTTCCGTAGTCTATAGGTAGCAACTTCTTTCAGAGGGTACCCCAAACCCCTCTACCACAAGACAGCTTGAAAAAACAAACTGCCATCTCTGGTAGCTGACCCCTCAGTCTTAGACAGGCACACACAGACCTCCCGTGGCCACCCAGGACACAAGGATCAGTTCATAGCCTTAGAAAACATGTTGTTAACAAAAGAAAAATATCTGCTTGGCAAAACTAAGTTGTTTGCCAGGGGAGGCTGGTCCTACTGGGTTCCTGGCAGGGAGATCTCAGCTGCTCAGGGGTTGCCAGCCCTGGTGGAGGTGTGGTTCCGGGGCTCGGAGCTGGGGCTGGCTGGGGTTTGTGCCCAGGATCCCTCCCTGTTCTGCCCTTCCCTGGCTCCTCCTCTCCTTATGGGTCACCAGCCACCAACGTAGGATCCGTGTCCTCCCTGTTGTCTTTTCCAGGTCCCCTCCCGACTCCCCAGCTCACCGTGTCCCCATCGCAACCTGTCTACGTCGTTGGGGAAGCCGTCACCCTGACGTGTTCAGCTGCCGGGGCACCCACCGTGTCCGGGATCCGGTTCTGCTGGGAGAGTGAGGAAATCCTCTCCAAGGAACTTCCTTCATCTCACGACAGTCACACTGCGTCACTCCCTCTGTCGAGTGTCTCTGCACTCAGTGCCGGGCAGTACAGCTGCGAGTCTTGGGAGACAGTGTCTGGCCGAGAGATCAAATCGGGGGAGAGCCCACCTAGCTCCATAAAGGTGACAGGTGAGTCCCTCCATCCCTTGCTCTTTGCTGGCTCTTGATGGGGTGTGTCTGCTTTATGCTTGGGGTGAGAGACAGCCCAGAACTCAGCTCTGCACAGGGCCACCCCCGTGTATCTAGTCAGTGGGCAGAAGAACTGGACATTAAGGGCAGGGAGAGTTGCCCAGCTACCTAGTAAATTTCTCCCTACAGGGCACGGCAGTGGAGTAACTTGACTCCAGTATTCAGAGGGACAAAAGACTGTTGAGAGTCTATGGGTTAATTTGCAAGGTGCAAACAATATCAGTGATGTTGTGTTTGGTGTCTGCTACAGGCCCCCAGAATCAGGTGGATGAGGTAGATGAGGCTTTCTTCAGACAACTGAGAGAAGCTTCCAGATCGCAGGCCCTGATTCTCATGGGGGACGTTCATCACCCTGAAATCTGTTGGGAGACCAATACGGCAGTACACAGGCAATCTAGGCAGGGGGTGAAGTCTCCATCCCTGGAGGTGTTTAAGTCTCGGCTTGACAAAGCCCTGGCCGGGTTGATTTAGTTGGGATTGCTTCTGCTTGGGCCCTTACATCCTCAGCCCTTCCACCTCATAACTATCATCTGATGCCCCCCCTGAGTCCTTAGCAGAACCAGTAGCTGAGGATGCCCAGAGCCCATCGATAGCAGGAGAGATCTTACCCTGCCGTGCAGGGCACCACCAATTACAAATCTTACTCTGAAAGCAGGGATCTGGTCTCCCAAGGTCAGTGCCTGGCTGGTGCTCACATATGAGACAGAGACCCCCCCCCAATTGCCTTCCCTGCCAAGCCCAGCCCAGCCACGGGATCCCACATGCCGAGGCCCTGCCCTGAGAGGTAACATGTGGGCAGAGGTAGGGTGGAGCTCAGAGGAGTGCAGGGTGCTGTATACATCTGTGCCGCTAGGAGATCCAAATAGAGAAGAACCAGCCTTGGTCTCTCAGCCTGAAAGAGACAGCTCTGGCACAGAGACTGGAGGAGTTTGTGTGAGCGAGTCAGGGACCTGGCTCATCTATCTCCCCTCCCCACTTCTCTCCCTCCCAGCACGTCCACCTCCCCCCAGCCTGTCTCTGGACCCTCCTCTGCCCATCTATATCCGAGAGGAGCGGGTCACCCTCAGGTGCTCCAGTCAACTGAATGAGGAAGCAGCAGGATACAGGTTCTTCAACCAGAGAGGGGAGCAGATCTCCAGCGGGGAATCCAGCCAGGGCACCTGGCAGATCAGCACGAGTGACGCAGCCGCCAGCCAAGCCTACTCCTGCCTGTACTGGAGAGTGGAGAGTGGGCGAGAGATCCCGTCAGAAATGAGCCCCCCTGCCCTCCTGACAGTGACGGGTGAGACCCTCTTTCGACAAAGCTGGGGGGGGGTAAGATGTGATGGTTGCCACTGGGACAGTCCATTCTCCATCCCTTTCACAGGGCTGCAATGGTTCAGACCCTGCTTACACCAGGCCAGGAAGGACGTGGAGCAGAACCAGTGCAAACTCCCCTCTGTGGCTCCAGATCCTGCTGTCTCTGCTTCCAGTTCTGCTCATTCTTCTTTCTCCTTCCTAATTTCATGGAGGTTAGGTCCATAAAAGGCTATTAGCCAGGGGGTAGGAATGGTGTCCTTGGCCTCTGTTTGTCAGAGGCTGGAGAGGGATGGCAGGAGACAAATCGCTTGATCATTGTCTTCGGTCCACCCTCTCTGGGGCACCTGGTGCTGGCCACTGTTGGCAGACAGGATACTGGGCTAGATGGACCTTTGGTCTGACCCAGTACGGCCGTTCTTATGTTCTTATGTCCCTCCCTCTGCGCTGGGCTCTGCTCTTTGAATTCACATCTTTGTTCTCTCTTCCCCTGTCCCTGCTTTGCTCGTCCATGTGCCCTGATCTGCCCCCTGCCACCCCGGTCTGGACCAACGTGGCTCAGCAGAGAAAATGGTTCCCCCCCAGCCCCACAGGGCCACCAATCGGTCAACAGGACTGCTCTAGGGATGTCAGTGTGGTATTAACACAAGGCTGCCGTGGACACACCAATCCAAAATGGCCACCAATTTCCAATATGGTCTCCCTGAGAGACAGTGGCAGAGTACATGGCAGCTCAAAGCAGCAAAGAACAAAGTTCAGTTCCGCTTTCTCACCCTGCTGGTCCCTCTTCTTTCCTGCTCCCTGCAGATCCCCCTCCCCAGCCGGAGCTGAACGTGGATCCCCCGTCTGGAGTGGTGAGCGAAGGGTTTCCCTTGAACATCACCTGCACGGCCCCGGGGGATGCCAGTGAGCGGAGGTTTCACACCTACAAGGACGGAGTCGAGTTCGGTCCTGGGGATCTGGGGTCTGAGATCAGCACCAAGGAGTCCGTCACCAGTTCTGTGAAGGGCTCAGTGCTCAGCATCCCATGGGCCGGTCCCAACATCACTGGGGATTTCACCTGCGGGTACGAGGAGAACATGGCTGGAAGGTGGGTCTCGTCCCCCAGGAGCCAAGTTGTGACTGTCCCTGGGAACATCAGAGTGTCAGGTGAGTCGGCTGCTGTCTGCTAACATCTCCCCCCAAGGTCCCCTTCCCCAACCGCCACACTTCCCCACTACCCTGGCAGGACAAGGTCACAGCAGTGTTACAGGACAGGCAGGCAGGAGAGGGACAGACACGCAGACTGGAAGGGTGTCAGTGTCCACATGTCAGAGAGGGAAGGCCTGGGGGTGGGTTTCATGATGGCTCTTGAGATCCACGGGAATTCATCACAAATTCTAGAGGCACAAAAGCTTTGATATCACAGGGAAGGATGTTCAATAGTGACATTAACCATCTCGTTCCATTCATGATTCTCCAGCTCACGGCTTCCGCTGGGTCCGGGAGCTGGCCGTGGGCGGCTCCTTCTTCCTCATCAATGGCCTCATCTTCCTCATCTCCTACCGCTGCTTCTAGAGCCGGATAACAACTCGTTCCACTGAGGAGGCCTTCATCCCTTGCTCTGGATTCTCCCCACAAGGTGGCCCATTTCCTGCAATCACTGGAGGGGAAAGCTCTAGTGCAAAATCAAAGAGTGAGACCCTGGAAACATCCTCAGGGTCTGAAAAGGCTTGGGGCACTGTGACGGGGTGTATGAGCCTTATGAGGCCCACCTGGCTGAACACGCTCTGCGCCCACGACTCTGTTGAGCATGCTCAGACTGCAGCCCAGGTATAAAAGCCTGCAGGGAGACTCAATCTGGGCTGACTGCTGGTGAGGGAAGCTCTTGATCAGCATCATACCAGAAGGCAGACAGCAATGACCCGAGTGCCAGCCGAGACGTCTCCCCTGTGGCCTATGAGGGAGAAGCGGCCCTCAGGGGTGGAGTGGACCCGGCGAGCCCGTGGGATCAGGTAGGAAGTGGCCCAGGCTGGTGTGTTTCGGACGGATTCCCCACCGAGGGAGTGGTTAGCTCTCCTGCAACTCACAGGGCCCTGGGCCGGGACCCCGTGGATTAGGGTGGGCCCAGGTCCCCCTACTAGGGGAGATTGCCCCTCCCCATGATTTGCCATCACCGGCCAGTGGCCCCTGCCTTAAAGGGCCAGCAAGCCTTTCTGACTGACTGGATCAGGCCAAGCTGCCCATCAGGCCCTAGAGTTGGGGCCAGGCCATAGCTGGGAATAGAGTGCGGGGCAGGCTGTAGACCTGGTTGGTTTTAGGAGAAGCAATCCCATTCCAGGCACATCCCATTGCACTCTGTTCAAATACAGATTTCACAGGGACTCAAAGAACAGCCGTGTCTTTACCTGTGTCGCTCTCACATATACTCCCCTGTGAAATTGCTTTCCCATGCAGTTTGGGAAGTTATTCCTTCCAAGGCAGAACACAGACCCACATTTTCACATCTGCGTGTGGGACATGAATACTGGGGAGCTGGGTTCACACCAAAGAAGCAATCTCAGTTCACAAGAGTTATGCAGCTGTGAAAAAGCCCCGCCATGGAAGCAGCTGTCATTCAGTTGGTGGCTGAACTACTCCTGGTGCCTGTTGCGGTGTGTAAATAGTTTCAATGCCTGGTTTTAAGAAATGTGGCAAATGCCGCGAGGCAATGCCTGCCTCTGATGGCCATTCCCTGCGTATCAGGTGTCTAGGGGAAGGCCGCATACCTTCAAAATGTTCCCATTGCTCAAAGCTCACAGCTAGAGCAAGAAGGGATAGGACATGCATTTGAAAATCTTGCTATTCGACAAAGCCCTGCAGCCTCAAACTCAGCACAGTCGTCCAGCTATACCACCTACTATAGAGAAAGGTCATGGTCTCCCAGATCACCCACGCTCTTGACCCACTCTGATTATTACAAACGGTACTGACATTCTTCATCACCATACCATCACCAGAGGTCGCCATCACAACATCGCCAGTCGCCTCATACACACCCCCACACGCAGCTGTGAAAATGTCAGGCTGTGCTCTGTCTTGTGAGGAATAACCTCCCAAACCACACGGGCCAATCATATCACAGGGGAGCATATGTTAAAGTTGGGGCCAGGCCATAGTTGCGAATAGAGTGTGCGGGTGAAGATATGGCTGTTTTGTGAATCACTCTGAAATCCGTATTTGAACAGAGCACAATGGGACATGTCTGGAATGGGATTGTTTCTCCTAACACCAACCAGGAAAGAGACGGAAACACCCATTCAAGGACAGTCCTCACCACTGACAAAACTGAGAGATCGTGGAAAGAGACTGAACCAAGACGAACCAGAGATATAGGATGAACCTGGAATAGGATTGCATCTCAATACACCTTACAACAATGAAGCCAAATGAAGACTTTTGGGAGGGCTTTGGTTTGGCCCAGCTCAATCACTGTTTAAAGTTTGAAAACTACAAGACAAGGTTGTGGGAAACCAAACTGACTGTGGCCCTTTGTTATAATATAGGAAATGATCAGAGTTTATAGGGATTATCATGGGGATGGGTGGGGGGAACTGGACTATAAAGGGTGAAAACAGCCCTGGCAGCAGGCTGTGGGTAGCAGCCAATTAGGAAAGGACTTGTGGCAGCCAATCAGAGCTCGGCAGGGCTGTATAAAAGGGCTGGCTGGCCAGGAGGGGCTCACTCTTCCTCCAGCTCTGGAAGGAGAGGGACCTGGTTGCCTGCTCGCTGGGTACCTTGGACCCTGCTGGGGAAAGGCAGGGGGAGCCGGGGAGCTCAGCCCCGAACAAGGGCTGATGGATGTTTATTTCCAGTGTATTCTCTTGCTGCTTATCGTCTTTGTTCTGCCAGGCGAAGCTAGTTTTGATCACAAATGCTTTGGCCCAATGGATAAATGCTTATCTTCTTTCAGAGCCCTCGATTTTCCAGTTTCCACCTCGATGGGGATGTACAACATCTTTGGTACCGTTACGCCTGTTCTCGGAGTCTTCCTAGAACATTTGGCCTTCACATGTGTCCCCCCAATTCCTCGTTCTGTCACACAGAACCAGGTTGATTTCTTGGTTATGGTGAAGCCAGATGCACTTTTGAACAAGGACATCAAATTTCAATTAACCTCACGCCCCCCAACCATCGCACCTTCTTACTGATTTCTCAAGTTTTTGTTGCACTGTCTGAAAAAGCTTACTCCAAAAGGAGCTTGCAGCGTATATGTACCCTGAAATGTAGGACTGAGCGGGGACCTCAAGAGTTCATCAGCTCTGGCCACGTGTGCCGTGGTAGTGTTACTTCAACCTGGAACAGCCCGATGAGTGTCTGGCCTATAACAGACATTTGCAGCATCCCCAGGTCACTTATCCCAGAGCATAACTGCCCTTAGAGGTGGAACGTTTCTTGAAATGTCTCCTCTAAATCTCCCTTGCCACAGATTACACCCATTCTGCCTTAACGTCAGTGGACATAGAAAACAGTTGACCAACCATCCTCTTTATAACATTGGCTTAGCAGTTGGCTACCAGGTCCCCCATCAGCTCTGTCATCTCAAGACTGAACATGCTCTGTCATGAACTCCCCCGATTTGTCCACATGTTCCTTCTTGTGTGATGAACAGAACTGGGCACAGAACTCCAGCCTCCCTGGTGCAGAGTAGAACAGGACAATTATCTCCCATGTTTCTTCATGTTCATACACCCAAGAATGCCGGTCGCCTCTTTCTCATTAAACCCACCTTACCCCTCACCATTTGTCTTTCCTCCTCCAATAGGGCTCAGAAGTCTTCTACGCACTCTTAGTTCTCCCCTCCTCACGGGTCCACATGACGCAGTCGAAAAACAAAGTCAGACCTGCCAAAGATCAACATGTGCTGTACAGCGAGGTGGTGACAAGCCACATCCAGAAAGTAGCTAAATAAGAGAGGAATCCTTTTTCTGTTCCTCTTTTCCCCTTCCTCAATCAGTCATACCCTGAACTCTTTATTATACCTCTAGCCCTTGTTTGGCACATGGCAAAGGGCCGACCCAAGTCACTGCAGTCAGAATATTTAGCCAACAGCATCTTGTCTAGTATCATGAAAAAACTGATCACCCCCTGGTCAAGAATATCACTTGGTCTTGGTTGTGTCGAAAGAGTTACCCATGTAGCAGGAAATATGTTATGAACAGGGCTTGACAAACGAGTAGATTTCAGCCAGTCACTCTGTGCCTTCTATTCACCGGCACTGGTGCGTGCGCGATGCGAGGCTGGTGAGTAGCTCTCGCCACAGTTTGTTGAGCCCTGGTTATGAAGGTATTTGAAAGAGAAGCAAGACTTATACCCAGCAGTGTGGATTTATGAGTTTTTGTGGCTCAAGTGAACTGCCCGCAAAGAAACACCACATGACTTTGCTGCTCCTGCAAGTCTGAGGCCAGCTCTTGCTTAGCTGCAGGTGTGTGGATCTACGAGTATTTGTACATCTCAAGTCAACTGCCTGCAAAGAAACACCACATGGCTTAAGTGCTCCTGCAAATCTGAAGTCAGCTCTTGCTTAGGTGCAGGTGCTAGGTAAGAGCTGACAACCTCATCACTGGCGACTAGGCCAAGCCACCTGGGTGTTAGTTTTGTTCGATATCAGAATTAGACGTATGAGAATGTGTTCAATGTTTCTTAATATAAATATTAAATTTGCAAGAATGTGCTTAATGTTTAGAATTTATAACCTGTTTGTTGCTGCCTGTGTTAATCTCACAGATCATGGCCACACGTCATGGTATGAGCTGATGTGTAACTACACGCTCTATAACTGTGAACACCTACATAGCCTGGAGAGAAGTGTGACCAAGTGTGAAATACGAGTTTCCCACAAGCAGAGCTATTTTCTCCCCACTGAGAGAAGGCCCCAAGACATCAGACAAACCAGTGTGGACCATCAGAGCACAAAACACTTGGCCGTTGGCTCCCCAGACTCGTGGACTGGAGATGAACACATGAACTGGTCCCGTCCTCCTGATGTCTGGGGCAAGGGAGTAAAAATCCCTGACAAGAGGAAACTGGTTTTTGCCTGTTTGAGCTCTGCAGGGCCAGACACTGTGAACTGAAACCAGAGATCCCCAGAGCTGCCTTGAGAACCCTACGAAACCTATTTGAATAACAGATGACTGTAGTTCTGTCACTCACCAGATTTAGATGGGTACTACTTGGGGTGTCTCTTTCTGACTTTAAACGGCAGAGAACTCGCTTATTTCATTGTTAATAATCCTTTAGGCTTTGCCAGCAGAGAGTATGTAAATGAAGTGCTGATTAGCATTTTGTCATGCTTCTTTTGCATAATTTATTTGAGTCAATTTAGCACAAGATCCTTATGCCTCTCCTGGAGAATTGGAGTGGGGGGTCTGAGGGGCTGGGGCAGAGCAGGAGGCCAGGGATTTGGATTGCTGGCCCTGGGGTACTTCCGAACCAGGGCAGCTCTGTGGGTTGGTAAGGGGTGGGAACGCATGATCCCCTGAGGGCTGGCTGCCCCTAGCCATAGCCCCTCTGCCCCCACCTTTTCCAGTGGACCCACAGCAAAGCACCCACACACACACACTTTACCCAGGGCCTGGCAAAGTCTGTGACCAGCCCTGCTGTGAATTAACAACTCACTTCCTCTTCACCGGTTCACTTCTCCAGCACAACTACGTCCCCATGTGTGTCTTGGCCCCGGTGTTGGTTTTACTTTCGCTTTCCCATACTCGAGCTCAGACAGAATATGGACCTGCAGTGCAGAGCCCAGTTTTCGTGGGATAAATGTTCCAGTCCCTCACCTCCAGCCTGCTCGAACCCGGTGTGTCTCAGAAACTCCTCCCCCTTGTCTGTCACTGAGAGAGCCCTTGAATTTTCTGTGTGTGGATCTGCAGCCTTGAGCAAAATGGTTGTTTCCCCACGTTTAGGTTGAATTTCCCAGAGGAAACTCGCTGTCCGGAGCCAGACTGTGATCCCACCTTCACACCCAGTCTCCCTGCTAGCAGGGATTTCATTGCGGAGAGGTTCTCTCTTGAGTTGGACTATTCCGGCTCTTCTCTCTTGTAAGCAGCAGACAGAACATCCTTTCTAGGAAACTCAGCGCTCTCGCTTCTGCTGTCCGAGTTCCCAGCGGATCGGATTTTCAAATGTGAGCTCCCTTCACAGATCCATTGCCCTCTTCACACATCGGCCTTCATGCCGCCCGTGAGTCTATCTCTGGCCACACGCTCTACCAGCTCACCCAGGGCGCATCTCTCTCTCATTGAAGAATGAGCGACCAGTTTGTGAGCTCATTCTGCATACACTCTATAGAGAGTGATACAGATTTCTGTGGGGTTCTGGTCCCACAGGGGCCATGCACCCGGGGGCTGCGTCAAGTGCCTGTAACTAAGTCTTCCCAGAACAGATCTGCTCTCAGTGTCTGTGCGGCTCTGCTGTGGCTGTGAACCCCACCCATGTGCATTTACTGGGGGAGATGGGAGGTTCTGGATGGGCACCCCCCATGGCAGAGCCTGGCCCAGCAGCACTGATGACAGAGCCTCAGGTCCTGCAGTGATTTCCATTCCCTCCATCCGGGCCAGTTTAAAGTCACTCCCAAGCCCAATCTCAGCTAAATCTGTCTACAGCTGGGCCTGGTCTGCCCTGGCTTCCAGATCCTCTTACCCAGGCCCATCCTGCAGGGTCAGGGCAGAAGGACTGGAAATGCTCCTTCAGCCTCTTCACTGACCATCTGTGCTAAGACTCCTGCTCTGTGTCTAGACTGGTCAGTTTTTCCGGAAAATCAGCCGCTTTTCCGGAAAAACTTGCCAGCTGTCTACACAGGCCGCTTGAATTTCCGCAAAAGCACTGACGATCTCATGTAAGATGGTCAGTGCTTTTCTGGAAATACTATGCTGCTCCCGTTCGGGCAAAAGTCTTTTTCCGAAAGACTTTTGCGCCAAAGGGCCAGTGTAGACAGCAGAGATTTGTTTTCTGCAAAAAAGCCCCACTGGCGAAAATGGCAATCGGGGCTTTTTTCTGGAAAACCGCGTCTAGACTGGCCACGGACGCTTTTCCGCAAAAAGTGCTTTTGCAGAAAAGCGTCTGTGCCAATCTAGATGCTCTTTTCCGAAAATGCTTTTAACGGAAAAGTTTTCCATTAAAAGCATTTTTGGAAAATCATGCCAGTGTAGACGTAGCCCTGGTGCCATAGCAGAGCCTCCAAGCATGAGTTTAACAGTTACTTGAAGAGACCAGGGGGATCAGGGGTCATTTCCTCAGTCTACAGCATAAATGAACAAGGTTCCAGTGGGTGTCAATAGACCCCAACCCCCGGGCCAGATCCCCAGTGGGTGTACCAATGGAGTCCCCGCTCCAAACCAGAGGTGTCAATCACCTGCAGGAGCAGCCCCTCCCATCACTGTGAGACGTGCAGATCGTGAGCTCCCCTCCTCCTGTCCTGAGCACCAGGCCCCGCTGCCTCTCCAGCCCTCAAGATGAGCAGTGACCACGCCTGAACCTGTGACTTCCTCTGTCAGAGAGGAGGGGCCCGCCCCCCTCTCTGCGCTCACATTTATCAAGCGGCGGAGCTGAAAACCCAGCTCCCAGCCCGGAGCCAGCATCTCAGAATGCAACTAACTCAACTTCTGCCTCTGCTGGGTAAGTGCTCTACCTGGACCCCCAGGCTCGCTGTCATCCAGTAACACCCCCCCCCCCCCGATCCTTTAATCTCTGTGCACCTCCTTTCTTTCCCCTCCCCGGAGCTCTCACCCTCTCTCTTCTCTTCTCCTCCAGCCTCGCTCCAGATGCTTCTCTGGCCAGTGTCCCCTGAAGGTAACGGCATCTCCTGTCCTTATCTGGGTTCTCATGGTGCGGGGTGGAGGGGGAGATTTCTGCCCATGCTGATTAGGATCTTCTGTGGAATTTAGAATTGCAAAAGGGGGGTGCCTGAGTGCACCTGGACCAGGCAGCCACATTTATGGGCATCTCCCGTGAACCTGCCCCAACAGCAGCAGCTGCAGGCCAAAGACACATCTCAGAAGTCGGGAGAGAGACCCTGGCTGATGGCTGCTTGGTGGGTGCCAGCTAAGGCCATAAGGGGGAAGCTGCCCCCATCCCCATGGGCGCTACCCTGCTCCTCATGGGCAGAGGGGGCTGGACACACCTTGGAGACCAACTTCTACTCTCCCCACTCCCCAGGCAAAGCCCGTCGCTGAGGGGCTCTGTGTGTGGGGGGGCGTCTCTCTACCCCAGCTCTGAGCTCCCACAGGGGGTTCAGGGCCACAGCCCTGTGCAGCAACAGATTGACAGATGGTTCTGAAGGGACCCCCGAAACAGAATGGGTAGAAAAACTCCCCCCTCGCTCCCCCACACGCATCCGCCCATGCTTCCTCATTTCTGCTCGGTTCCTTCTAGCTACTGCCGGGCAGGCCGGCTGGTCAGCTCAACCACCCCAGCCACAGGCAGGACCCTTCCCCCACAGATCCACTCCGTGGAGCTTGAGCTATTTAGCATAACAAAGAAACAACTTCTTTAAAAAGGAGTCGCCCTGTGGCACCTTAGAGAGTAACAAAAACAAATGTCTGGTATCGTGAGCTTTCCTGGGCACGGCACACTTCTTCAGATGAGATGAATTTGAATGGCAGGGAGGAGGGGGACCCTCCAAATAAGAAAGGAGAGAGGATAGAAAAAAATTATCTGTCAGTTGTAGTCCTCATGTTAATGAGGCTAATTGAGTGGTGCGGAAGTGTCCTGTGCTGATCTTGTCACTTCAATACGGTGCTGAATGTTCGGTGAGCTGGTGTTATAACACGTTAACCACGTCACGTCTTTGTTCAAACCAAGGGAGAAGGTGTCAAATGTGCAGATGAAGGTGAATTCTGCATGCTCTTTCTGTCGTTGGTTTCTGAAATACCTTTGTAGGAGAGAGGCTACTTTTAACTGAGTTCCTGGGGTGGTTAAAATGTTCCCCAGCAGGATTCTGCATGTATCCATTGCTGATGTCTGATTTGGGTCCATTTAACCTTTGTCGCAAAGGCTCTCCAGTTTGGGTGATACACGAGGCCAAGGGGCATGGCTGGCACTTGAGGGCAGATATCACAGTAGAGGATGTACAGTTGTATGAGCTTCTGATGCGGTGGCTGATGTGTTCAGGTCCTGTGATGATGTTGCTTGTGTGGACAGAGTTGGCACCGGGACTGATCACAGGGGTGAGTTGCTGGGTGTGTCTGATGGAGGGGTGCTGTGTGGTGGCTGAAAAGAGTTTGTTTCAAGTCAGGCGGTTGTCTGTAGGCGAGGATTGGCCTTTCCCCCAAGGGCTGTGAGAGGGAGGGGTCATTTCCCAGAATAGATTGTAGATTGTCAATGAGGTGTTGAAGGGGTTTAATCTGGGGGCTGTAGGTGATGACCAGTGGAATTCTGTTTTCTCTTCTTGGCCTGTCTTTAAGTAGTTCATGTCTGGCCACTGGTCTGACTCTGTTGATCAGTTGTTTCACTTCTCCTAGTGGGTATTTCTAGATGAGGGTGACTCAACTTTGGAGGCCCCAGAGGTCCCAATGATGCTCACAGCAGATGTCGAGGGATGCAGTTTAAATGTGGTTGCATATGGCCCAGACACTGCTGCTGGGAGAAGGTGTGGCCCCTGGGCACTACTGAGCGGAGAAGCTCTCAGCTCTGAGAACTGCTGAGGGGGAGATCACAGCCCTGTTGTGCAGGCAGACAAGAGCAACAGATGCTAAGGATGCAGCCTGGGTGCTGCTTCCAGGACATTGTCAGATGTAGGATCAGTTTCTAAGCCCCATGCTCCAAGCCAGTGCACCTCAGTGAGGGCCCCCAGCCCTCAAACATTTGTAACATTGGGGACATTTCGTTAAACAAGTCCCCTCTTTCTGGTCAGTGTCAGGCCCTGGTGTCTGTTTTGCCGGGTGTGGGGGAAAGGGCACTCGTCACGAAGGACAGGGACAGCTGCCCAACTGCTCAGTAAAGTTTGTCAGTACAGGGCTTTGCAGTTCAGGAACCTGACCAGGAATCCTGTTTTACATCCGCAGTCCTTCCATTTCATAACTATCGCCAGAGAATAGATCCATTTCTGATGTTCCCGCCCCCTTACCAGTTCACTAGGATCCCCACAGCCCAGTGATAAGGGAGGGAGAGGCACCTCCAATTACCAATCTTACTCTGAAAGCAGGGATCTGGACTCCAAAGTGGTCTTGGACCCAGGGCAGTGACCGATGTGCTCACAGCTAGGCGCTGGCTCTAAAGAGTTTTCTCCCTGCTCCTTCTACCCTCCCAGCCAAACCGTCTGCCCCCGAACTCACAGTGAGCCCACAATACCGCGTCTTTCTACCTGGGGAATCTGTGAACCTGACGTGCTCAGCTTTCAGCACTGCCAACGTGTCCTGGATCCGGTTCTTCAGGGTTGAAAAGAAAATCAACTCCAGCAAGATCTGGTGGTTCCAGTCCAATGCCACATCTCTTCAGCTGTCCAGTGTGTCAGACTCACATGCCGGAGTGTACAGCTGTGATTACTTGAAGAAAGAATCTGGGCAAGACATCTCATCAGAGAGGAGCCAAAACTTCACTATCAGATTGACAAGTGAGACCCTGCTGTTAGCTGGTCCCATGGCTGGGTGTGTCTCCTCCATGGACTGGGTGATACAGCCCGGTCACCCAGCTCCAGACAGGGTTACCATGGGGTCAGTTTTACCCTTGTCTCTGGTCAGCATCAGTCCCTGTGTCCCGGAGCACCCAGTACCTTGGGGTTTCAGGGAAGGGGAGCTGGCAGGGAGATGGGGATGGGGGTTCCCAGACAAGCAACAGAAGCAGCTTCAGTTTCTAACAGGAGTTACTGATCTAAGATGTCTAATTGGAACCCAGATTTAGGGCCAGGCCTGTAACGTGCGTCAGTGTCACAGAAACATGGACTCTGAGGCCAGAGGGGCCGAGTGATCGT
The DNA here is from genome assembly GCF_052426305.1 of Pelodiscus sinensis. Taxonomy (NCBI): domain Eukaryota; kingdom Metazoa; phylum Chordata; order Testudines; family Trionychidae; genus Pelodiscus; species Pelodiscus sinensis. The sequence goes on along the minus strand of NC_143081.1, from coordinate 2,209,862 downwards.
CTGCTCTGAGCCCACCGAGTGCAGAGACCAGCCCTGAGTGAGCCCTGCCTGGCACAGGGCAGATCCTTTAGAAACACCCCCAGGGCTGGTGGGAAATTGCCAGTGATGGCGCAGTCCTGTGCCCTGCTCTGGGTGCTGGAGGCCAGGACAAAGGCAGCCTGGCCTGGTGGTTACAAGCCCAGACTTCGGAACAAAGGAGTTTGCAGGGGCAGGTGCAGCCTGAGAGGGAGGGGCAGGGGCAGGCTGGATGCCGATGGTGAGAGCCAGGTAGGGATCAGGGCCCCTCACAGCAGCAGGACATCTCAGCGGCTCAGCCAGGTCCCAGCTCAGCCATTTCCTGGCTTCAGCAGTGTGTCCCTGCCAATCATGTGACCTGAGCACTGGGTGTCCCGACAGGCCCTCCTGTGGGCTGGATGTGCCAGGATCACTGATGGGCTGGTTCATCCTCTGCCTTGGGTGAGGGGGGAACATCAGTGACCCTGGTTCCCTTCCAGCCCTGCCCCCCCCAAGAGCCCTCAGCTCCTCACACTGGGTCCTTGAGAGGGCAAGGCTGGACGGCAGGGAGCTTGCAAACAGGAGCAGCAAACAGGCAGTTTGGAGAGGGAGTTCTCCAGGTAAAGGAGGAGTAAATACGGGACCTTTGAGGTAAGTGGCTGTCTGTAGAGTGTGTGTGTGGGGGGGGGGGGCTTGCTTGCTCTGTGCTGAGCTTGTGTTTATTTGTTTGTTTGTTTGTTTGTTTGTTTGTTTGTTTGTTTGTTTGTTTGGAGCAGTGTGTGCTGTGGCTGGAAGCAGGGAGCTTCTAAAGGTTTTTAATTTAGAAGCCTCTGTTAATTGGCTGAGCCTTACTCAGGGGGAGGGGCTAAGCTGTGAGTCAGCGACCAGGGAGCTTGCAAACAGGAGCAGCAAACAGGGCGTTTCAAGAGGGAGTTGGGATGGGGAGTGGGAAGGGGCCAGTCTTTATAGTTTAGTTTAAAGGCTTTAATAAAAACTTCCTGTTTTAACTAGAAACCTTATCAATCAAACGTATTCATAGGCAAAAATGCAGACAGAAGCCCAGCAGCAGAGTGGGGGCTATCCTGTTTGTGTCGAGTGTAACATGTATGATTACCTGCCTTGTGGGCGGGTGGAGTATGTGTGCACCTGTTGCAAGGAGTTCCTGATTCTCAGAGATCGAGTTTGAGCTTTGGAGGCCAGGGTGGCTGAACTGGAGGAGCTAAGGGAGGCAGAGAGTTATGCTGATGAGACTTTCCAGGACACTATAGTACTGGCTCACCTCCAGTGTGAGAGCCCCAGTGCTCTTAAGGAGGATGAAAGTCTCAGGGGAACAGAGCATTCAATGGGAGCAGAGGGAAAACAATCCCATAGTTGGGACCCTCCCTCCAAAGGATGTTGTGGTATGCTCTTGCATGGAGGATACCTCTGAGGGGGAGGGAACGCCAGTTGTTAGGAAGAGGCAGGTGTTCATAGTGGGTGATTCGATTGTTAGAAACATAGATAGTTGGGTTTGTGACGACGGGAGAACCGTATGGTCACTTGCATGCTTGGTGTGAAGATTGTAGGTCTCTCGAGACATCTAGGGCACGTCTAGACTACATGGCTCCGTCGATGGAGCCATGTAGTCTAGACATACCCCTAGATAGACTTATGTGTAGTGCTGGGGAGGAGCCGGTGGTCGTGGTACAGATAGGTACAATGACATAGGGAAGGGTAGAAGTGATGTCCTGGAGGCCAAATTTAGGTTGCTAGGAAAGATACTGAAATCCAGGACCTCTATGGTGGCATTCTCGGAAATGCTTCCAGTTCCGCGCACAGCGCCAGGTAGGCAGGCAGATTGTCAGAGTTTCAATGCGTGGATGAAATGATAGTTTAGGGAGGAGGGGTTTAGATTTATTAGGAACTGGGGCACTTTTGGGAGAGGGGGAGCCTATACAGGAAGGATGGGCTAAACCTAAACCAGGGCGGAACCAGACTGCAGACACTAAACATTAAAAAGGCCGTAGAGCAGTTTTTAAACTAAGAGATGGAGGAAAGCTGATTGGTGCGGAGAAGCACATAAATTGGATGGAGACTTCTCTTAGAGGAGAATCCATTGACAGAGATTCTCTAGGCTATAGACAGAAAGAGAGGTGAGAAGAGGACAAACCATGGGCCAGAGCAGACAAACAACCGCATATAAAGGAATCCAATGCATCAGGGAAGGGAAGACAAATAAACTGGTCATTTTTAAAGTGCTTCTACACAAATGCTAGGGCTGCGTTTAGCCTGGCAAGTTTTTTGCGCAAAAGCATTTGCTTTTGCGCAAAAACTTTCCAGCTGTCTACACTGGCCTCTTGAATTTGCGCAAGAACACAGATGATCTAATGTATGATCGTCAGTGTTCTTGCGCAAATACAATGACTCTCCCACTTGGGAAAAAGCCCTTCTGCGCAAATACTTTTGTGCAATAGGGCCAGTGTAGACAATTGAGAACCGTTTTGCGCAAAAAAGCCCTGATGGTAAAAATGGCGATTGGGGCTTTTTTGCGTGAAACCGCGTCTAGATTGGTCATGGATGCTTTTGCGCAAAAGTGCTTTTGAGCAAAAGCATCCATGCCAATCTAGATGCTCTTTTCCTCAAATCCTTTTAACGGAAAATCTTTTCCGTTAAAAGCATTTGCGGAAAATCTTTCCAGTCTAGATGCAGCCAAGGAGTCTGACTAATAAGGTGAGTGAACTAGAGTACCTTGTATTAAAGGAGGAGATTGACATAATAGGCATCACTTAAACCTGGTGGAATGAGGAAAATCTGTGGGACACTATCATACTGGGACACAAAATATATCGGAAGGATAGAGCAGGCCGTGTGGGTGGAGGAGTGGTACTGTATGTGAAAGATAGTGTAGAATCAAATTAAATAAAAATTTAAATGAATCAACATGTTCAATAGAATCCCAATGGATAGTAATTCCATGCTCCAATAATAAGAATTTAGCAGTAGGAATATATTATCAACCACCTGACCAGGACACTGATATTGACATTGAAATGCTGAGGGAGATTAGAGAGGCTACCAAAATAAAGAACTCTATAATAATGGGGTATTTTAATTATCCCTATATTGACTGGGGACATGTTGCCTCAGGAAGAGAAGTAGAGATAAAATTTCTCAATGGCTTAAATGACTGCTTCTTGGAGCAGCTGGAACGGGAACCCACAGGGGAGAGGCAATTCTCAATTTAGTCCTGAGTGGAGCGCAGGATCAGGTCCAGGAGATAACCATTACAGGACCACTTGGGAATAGTGACCATAATATAATAACATTCAACATTCCTGTGCTGGGAAGAACACCTCAACAGTCCAGCACTCTGGCATTTAATTTCAGAAAGGGGAATTACACAAAAATGAGGAGGTTAGTTACACAGAAATTAAAAGGCACAGTGACTAGAGCCAAATCCCTGCAAGATGCATGGAAACTTTTTAAAGACACCATAATAGAGCCCCAACTTAAATGTATATCCCAAATTAAAAAACATAGTAAGAGACCTAAAAAAGAGTCACTGTGGCTTAACCGCCATCTAAAAGAAGCAGTGAAGGACAAAAAGGTATCTTTCAAGAAGTGGAAGTCCAATCCTAGTGAGGTAAATAGAAACAAACATAAAAACTGTCAAATCAAGTGTAAAAATGTAATAAGAAAAGACAAAAAGATTTTGAGGAACAGCTAGCCAAAAACTCAAAAAGAAATAGCAAAATGATTTTTAAGTACATTAGAAGCAGGAAGCCTGCTAAAAAACCAGTGGGTCCCCTAGAAGATCGAGATATAAAAGGAGCAATCAAGGGTGATAAAGCCGTTGTGGAGAAACTAAATGATTGCTTTGCTTCAGTCTTCATGACTGAGGATATTAGGGAGATTCCCAAATCTGCACTGTCCTTTGTGGGTGATGAATCTGAGGAGCTGTCTTGGATTGAAGTGTCATTAGAGGAGGTTTTGGAACAAATAGAAAAACTTAATGTTAACACATCTCCGGGACCGGATGGCATTATCTAAGGGTTCTGAAAGAACTCAAATGGGAAATTGCTGAGCTATTATCTGTGGTTTGTAACCTATCCTTTAAATTGGCTTCCGTACCTAATGACTGGAAGGTAGCCAACGTGACACCAATATTTAAAAAGGGCTCTAGAGGCGACCCTGGCAATTACAGACTGGTAAGTCTAACTTCAGTACCGGGCAAATTAGTCGAAACAATAGTAAAGAATAAAATTGTGAAGCATGTAGAAGAACATAATTTGTTGGACAAAAGTCAACATGGTTTCTCTAAAGGGAAATCATGTCTTATTAATCTATTAGAGTTTTCTGAAGGGGTTAACAAACATGCAGACAAGGGGGATCCAGTAGATCTAGTATACTTAGATTTTCAGAAAGCCTTTAACAAGATCCCTCACCAAAGGCTCTTATGGAAATTACATTGTCATGGGCTAAGAGGGAAGGTCTTTCCATTGATTGAGAACTGGTTAAAAGACAGGAAACAAAGGGCAGGAATAAATGGTAAATTTTCAGAATGGAGAGTGGTAACTAGTAGTGTCCCCCAAGGGTCAGTCCTATGAGGTGGTAAAGTTTTCGGATGATACTAAACTGTTTAAGATAGTCAAGACAGAAGCAGGCTGTGAAGAACTTCAAAAAGATCTCACCAAACCGAGTGATTGGGCAACAAAATGGCAAATGAAATTTAATGTGGATAAGTGTAAAGTAATGTACATTGTAAAAAATAACCCCAACTATATGTACAGTATGATGGGGATAACTTGGCTACAACAAATCAGGAAAGAGTTCTTGGAGTTATCATGGATAGTTCTCTGAAAACATCCATGCAGTGTGCAGCGGTGGTCAAAAAGGCAAACAGGATGCTAGGAATTATTAAGAAAGGGATAGAGAATAAGACCCAGAATATCTTACTGCCCCTGTATAAAACTGTGGTACGCCCACATCTTGAATACTGTGTACAGCTGTGGTGTCTTCACCTCAAAAAAGATATTTTGGCTTTGGAAAAGGTTCAGAAAAGGGCAACTAAAATGATTAGGGGTTTGAAACCGGTCCCATATGAGGAGAGGCTAAAGAGACTGGGACTTTTCAGTTTAGAAAAGAGGAGACTGGGGGGGGATACGATAGAGGTCTATAAAATCATGAGTGGTGTGGAGAGGGTAAATAAAGAAAAGTTATTTATTAGTGCTCATAATAGAAGAACTAAAGGACACCTAATGAAATTAATGGGTAGCAGGTTTAAAACTAATAAAAGAAAGTTCTTCTTCACACAGCGCATAGTCAACCTGTGGAACTCCTTGCCAGAGGAGGCTGTGAAGGCTAGAACTATAACAGAGTATATAGAGAAGCTAGATAAATTCATGGAGGTTAGATCCATAAAAGGCTATTAGCCAGGAGGTAGGAATGGTGTCACTGGTCTCTGTTTGTCAGAGGCCGGAGATGGATGGCATGAGGCAAATTGCTTGATCATTGTCTTCGCTCCACCCCCTCCAGGGTACCTGGTGCTGGCCACTGTCGGCAGACAGGCTACTGGGCTAGATGGACCTTTAGTCTGACCCAGTACGGCCGTTCTTATGTTCTGGGTCCCTAGTCACCTTTACAGGGATCAGTGCATCCACGCTGGCACACTCCAATGGCGCAGCTGCCAACCTTTGACAGGGCCTAGAGCTGTGCAGATGGGCTGTGCTGTAAGGGGAAGGGTGGGGAGTGGGAGAAGCTCTGGGTGGGGCTGGCTGAGGGAAGGTGGGGGTTACAGTTTACATGAGTGCGGCGCTGGCTCTAAAGTTTCCTTCCTCCCTCTCCCCTTCCAGATTGGCTGTCTGCCCCCGAACTCACTGTGAGCCCACCACACCGCATCTTCCTACTTGGGGAATCTGTGACCCTGACGTGCTCAGCTCCCCGCACTGCCACCGTGTCCGGGATCCGGTTCTTCAGGGATGGCCAGGGAATCAATTCCACAGAGCTCCAGTGTCCTCAGTCCAGTGTCAGTTCCTCCCTTCAGCTGTTGAATTTGTCTGAGGCAGAAGCTGGAAAGTACAGCTGTGAGTCATGGCAAACAAAGTCTGGGCGAGAGATCCCATCGCAAAATAGCCGACTCGTCCCCATCACAGTGACTGGTGAGACCCCCTGTCACTTGCTGTCTGCTGCGCTGTGGTGGGGGGTTTCTGCTCCCTGTCAAGGGTGACACATTCCAGTCAGCTGCATCCAGACAGGGTCACTCTGGGATCAGTTTCACCCCCATCTCTGTCAGTGTCAGTCCCTGGGTAGTTGGAGTACCCAGCAGTTTGATGTTGCAGGGGAAGGGGAGCTGGCAGGGAGATGGGGGTGGAGGCAGGAGACCAGCAAGCAACAGCAGTGGTTTCAGTTGACAGCAGGACTTGATCAGCTGGGGTGTTTCATTATAGCCCAGATTTCAGATCAGGTCTGTGACATTCGTCAGTGACACAGAAACATCCGTTCTGTGGCCAGAAGAAGCAACCGATCCCCAAGGTTCCTGCCAAGGTAAATAGCAGGGTGGCCACACTGCTGTTTAATGCGCCCTTCCCGATGGCTCTGGGCTGGGTCGTATGGAGCTGCCTAGCTGTGGGAGGGGCACCTCTCCCCAGCTGTAGCAGCTCCCTGCAGGGTGCACGGGAATGCACCTCGCCCAGCCTGTGGATAGGGAGCAGAAGGGGGAGGGAGAGAAGGGCTGAGAGGGATCTGGGGCACGGGGAAAGTCATTTGGGACATCCCCTCTCCAAGGATCCAGGTTTTGGTGGATGAACACTGGAGCAAGAGCCTGCGCATAAGCCTCGCACATGACATTTGCTTAATTACATTTAAAATTTCCATAGCTGTCAGTGGCTGATGGTAAGCAAGAAAAGGATTCTTCAACGGAACGTTTGGAGCATTTGTAGCTATCTGAAAACTCTGATCCTAATGACTTTTTAAAAATTTCTGTGGGGAGGTTACTGGCCTTGAGGCCAGATTTTGCTCTGGCTCTTAGTTGTCACGGCTGTTTCCGAGTCTGGTACTTGGAGTGCAGAAGTTGGAGGCGTGCGAGACCCCTTACAAATACCCTGTCTCTAGGGCCTTCTGCTTAACAGCTCCTCAAGGTCACCGAGTCCCTGGCCATGGGAGGTTGCTGCCTCCAGCAACTGAGAAAAGATTCCCATTTTTCTTCAGCCCAGGAAGGAATCACTTAGGGTATGTCTACACTACCCTCCTAGTTCGAACTAGGAGGGTAATGTATGCATACCGCACTTGCTAATGAAGCCCGGGATTTGAATTTCCCGGGCTTCATTAGCATAAGCGGGGAGCCGCCATTTTTAAATCCCTGCTGCTTCGAACCCCGTGCAGCGCGGCTACACGGGGCTCGAACTAGGTAGTTCGGACTAGGGTGCCTATTCCGAACTACCGGTACACCTCGTTTCACGAGGAGTAACGGTAGTTCGGAATAGGAACCTAGTCCGAACTACCTAGTTCGAGCCCCGTGTAGCCGCGCTGCACGGGGTTCGAAGCAGCGGGGATTTAAAAATGGCGGCTCCCCGCTTATGCTAATGAAGCCCGGGAAATTCAAATCCCGGGCTTCATTAGCAAGTGCGGTATGCATACATTACCCCGCTAGTTCGAACTAGCGGGGTAGTGTAGACATACCCTTAGCTACTTCTCCCAGAGGGTACCCCAAGCGCCTCTACCACAAGAGACTTTGAAAAACACAAACAGCAAATTGATTAACCAACCTGTCAGTCTCCTATGGCCTTGCCTGTGCGGCATTTTGCTACTTCCTGCCCTTACTGTCTGGTTTGTGCCTGGTGGGGGCAACTCCCTGACACACCTGGCCTCACCTACACAAGAACCCCCTCCCCCAGCCCCTGGAGGCTGAGCTGCCCTGGGCAGAATCTGCCCCTTCAGGTACCAGCAGGGGAGGCTGGTCCCACTAGGTTCCTAACAGGGCGCGCTCTGTTCCTTCTGGGGTCTGTGTTGAGGATGCCTCCCTTCTCTGCCCTTCCCTGACTCCTCCTCTGCCTCCGGATCACCAGCCATTTATATAGAAACTGTCTCCTCCCCTGGCCCTCTTGTCTTTTTCCATCCCAGCCCTCCAGCTCACCGTGGCCCCGCAGCAGCCTATATATCTCACTGGGGAAAACGTGACCCTGACGTGCTCAGCTGTCATTGGGCATGTGGTGTCCGGGATCCGGTTCTTCCGGGACGACCAGGAAATCCACTCCCGGAACCTCTCCTCACCGCCATACAGTGACACCCATTCGATTCAGCTGTCAGGGGAGCCTGGGTCGCAGGCGGGGTTGTACAGCTGTGAATCCTGGAAGACAGAGCCTAGGAAAAAGAACCTGTCGGAGAAGAGCCGGGCAATCCACATAATAGTGACAGGTGAGTCCCCGACTCCTGTTGCTCCTTGGCCCTGTGCTGGGGTCTCTCTCCCCCGCGGGCAGGGTGAGACTCAGCCTGGTCCCTCAGCTCCACACACAGTCACCCACTGGAGCTGTTCAACCCCTGTCTCTGGCTCCCGGGCTGGGTTGCAGGGTGGGCCTGAGGGGTTCTCTGGGACTTGGGGGCTCCTAGCCAGAAATAACACTGGAAACCTTGGAGAGGGTTAATGACACGGACCCCAAATCTCCCCCCTCTCTGGTGAGCGGCAGGCCCTGGTTTCAGGCACACGGGGACTAGAGGCTTCTCTACTTTGTCACTGCTGGCCAGGGGAAGGTGCGGAACCTGCTGAAGGGGAAGCTCTCAGCTCTGGGCACTGCTGGGGGGGAAGATCACAGCCCTGTCACGCAGACAGACAAGAGCAACAGATGCTAAGGATATTGTCACGAGGGCTCAGTATCTAATCCTCCCCTCATGCTAATCCAGGGCACCTCAGTGATCAGCTCTTCCATGGCATCTCCAGAGATGTCTTGGGTGCCAAGGGAGTGACTGGCAGATGCCAGAGACCTCCCATCTTCATCCAGAGAAGCCCAACCAGGGGATCTCACACAGCTGTGGCGTAGCATATGGGCACACTGCAGGGTGGGGCTCAGTGAAATAGACCAACGCACTGAGTTTCCCGTGCCTTTTAATTAATGAATTTTACATACGGAGGATGTGGGATACTTAGACTTTAGTAAGGCATGTGACACGATCTTGCATAATCCATTCATCAATAAACTAGCCAAATACAACTGAGATGGAGCTACTGTTAGGTGGGTACATAGCTGCCTTGATAACCCTTCTCAGAGAGAAGCTAGTAACAGTTAACAGTCTTGCTGGAAAGGCGGAACAAGTGGGGTTCCACAGGGGTCTGTTCTGGGACTGCTTCTGTTCAATATCTTCATCAATGATTTGGATATTGGCATAGAGAGTACAATTATTGAGTTTGGAAATGGTATCAAGCTGGGGTTCCGAGTGCTTTGGAGGATAGGGTCATAATTCAAAATGATCTGGACAAACTGGAGAAATGGCCAGAGGTAAATAGGATGCAGTTTAATAAGGACAAAAGCAAAGTGCTCCAGTTAGGAAGGAACAATCAGTTTCACACACAGGGTGTGTCTAGACGACAGGGTTTTGTTGACAAAAGTGGACTTTTGTCGGCAAAACTATACCTGCGTCTACACTACTGCCGAGTTCTGTTGACATAATGTGGACAGAACTCGGCAGTTTTGTCGATGGCAGTAAACCTCATTCTACAAGGAATAACACCTTTCATCGACAGAGTTCTGTCAACAGAAGGCGTTATTGCATCTACACTGTCCTTTGCCTCTACACTGTCATGTCAACAAAACGGCTTGCTTTGTCAACAGAACTGGATGTAGTCTAGACACTCTTTGCTGACAAAGCCTCTCTCGACAAAAGCCTGTAATCTAGACGTACTCACAGAGAATGGGAAGCAAGTGTCTAGGAAGGAGTCCTGCAGAAAGGGATCTAAAGATCAGAGTACATGACACTATTCCAAAAAAAAACAACCATGATTCTGGGCCGCGTTAACAGGAGTTTTGTGAGCAGGACACGAGGAGTCATTCCTCCGCTCTACTCTGCACTGATTACGCCTCATTTGGAGGATTGTGTCCAGTTCTGGGCACCACATTTCAGGAAAGATGTGGAGAAACTGGAGAAGGTCCAGAGAAGATCAACAAAACTGATGAAAGGTCTAGAGAACATCAGCTATGAACCAAGGCTGAAAACACTGGAAAAGAGTAGAGTGAGAGTGGGCATGAGGGAAGTTTTCAAGTACTTAAAAGGGTGTTACAAGGAAGGAGAAATATTGTTCTTCTTGGCCTTTGAGGATGGAACAAGAAGCAATGGGCTTAAACTGCAGCAAGGGAGGTTTAGGTTGGAGAGTGGGAAAAACTTTGTAACTTTGTAACTGTCAAGATGGTTAAACAGAGTAAATTGCCTAGGAGGATTCTGGAATCTCCATCCCTGGATATTTAAGAGCAAGTAGGATAGACACCTGTCAGGGATGATGGAGATGTTACTGGGTCCTGCCACGAGGGAGGGGACTGAACTCAATGACAGCTTGAGGTCCCTTCCAGTTCTAGGGTTCTATGATTCTACGGCTCAGTGGTGATGTGTTTTCTGGGCATGGAACCAGGGCTGGCTGGGGTCTGTGTCCAGGATCCCTCCCTGCGCTGCCCTTCCCAGGCTCCTCCTCGGTCTCTGCCACCAGCCTCCCAAATAAGAATGATCTCCCTGTTGTCATTTCCAGACCCTCTCCCAGCCCCCCAGCTCACCGTGTCTTCACCACAGACTGTCTACTTCGCTGGGGAAGCCGTGATCCTGACGTGCTCAGCTGCCGGGTCACCCACCGTGTCCGGGATCCGGTTCTACAGGGATAGTCAGGAAATCCAATCAAAGAAACTCCCCTCATCTCGCACCAGTCACACTGAGTCTCTGTTGCTGTCGAGCACGTCTGCAGGCAGTGCTGGGGAGTACAGCTGTGAGTCCTGGGAGACAGTGTTTGGCCGAGAGATCAAATCCATGAGGAGCCAACCCAGATCCATCATTGTGACAGGTGAGTCCCCCCGTTCCCTGCTGTTTGCTGACCCTCGCTGGAGTGTCTCTGCTCTGTGCTTGGGATGAGACACAGCCCAGCACTCAGCTCTGCACAGGGCCAGCCAGGGCTACTGGGTCAGATCCAGCCCCTGTACCTGGTCAGTGTCACTCCCTGGGTCTCTGGCTTTGGGATTTTGGGGGTGCAGGCATTGATGCTACTTTCCTCCTAGGGACTTCCAGCCTTCAAATATTTGTAAACTTGGAGAGCTTTAATTAAACATTTCCCCAGCCTGCCCTGTCTCTGGTCAGCATCAGGCTCTGTCATCTGATATGCTGTGGGGCGGGGAGGAGGGTGGCAATGAACTCTAAGGCAGGGAGAGGTGCCCAGGTGCCCAGTATTACGTGCTCAAACCTTCCACTCCATAACTATCATCAGGACAGGGTGGGGCTCCAAGGGGTGCAGGGTACCCATGCGAACCAGGAGGGGCCCGTTGTAGCTCAGAGCTGAGGCAAAGAATCCAGAGCCCAGCCCAGTCCGAGGACCATAGAGGGTACTTCACCGATTGCCAGGCTGGGAAGGACCTCGTGTCTATCTTGTCTGAGCTCCTGCCTCCCACAGGACAGAGACCTGGAGCAGAACCACCCCAACACCCCTCCTGCTCCAGCCTCCTCTGTTCCAGTTCTGCTCATTCTCCTCTCTCCCTCTGCAGTGGGCTCCACTCTGTGAATTCACATCTACCCCCTTTGTCCCCTCCTCCTCTACTCCTGCTTTGCTCTTCCATGTGCCTTGATCTGCCTCACGCCACCACACTCCAGCCCAACGTGATGGCCCAGGGCCACCAAATGGGCAACAGAGCTGCTACATGGACCTCAATGAAGCCTCAACACAAGATAACAGGCGTGTTCTATCAGGGGGAACTTTATTCTGTGTTTTGGATTCTCCCCGCCTGTTGACCCATTTGTGGCAATCGCTCAGCTTGAATTTCAACCTGGAGGGGGAAGTTCTGGTGGAAAATCAGAGAGTCAGACCCTGGAAATATCCACACCATGAGCATTTCAGCCACCAAGCAAACTGCAGCTACATTCATGACGGGGCACGACCTGTTTTTCAGAGCTGCATAACTCCTGTGCACAGAGATTGCTTCTTTGGTGTGAACCTGCCTACCCACACGCAGCTGTGAAAATGTGGGTCTGTAGTTGGCCTTGTGAGGAATAACCTCCCAAATCACATGGGGAGCATATGTGAGAGTGCACAGGTGGAGATACGGCCGTTCTCCGTGAGTCCCTGTGAAATCTGTATTTGAACAGAGCACAATGGGAGGTGCCTGGAATGGGATTGCTTCTCCTAAAACCAACAAGCAAAGAGACAGAATCACCCATTTGAGGACAGTCCTCATCACTGACAGAACTGAGGGATTGTGGAAAGAGATTGAACCAAGATGAGCCAGAGACACAGAGTGAATCTGGAATAGGTTTGCTTCTCCATACACCTTGCAGCAAAGCCCTGGAGAAAAGGTGATGACTCAGCTATGGATGGGGCTGGAGACGGCCTACCCAAGAGACCAGCCTATTTGAGTATTCAAGATGAAACTATCAACACACATGATGTGGAGAGAACTGGGACCACGTGTGGAATACGAAGTTGCCATGGGAGTGTTTATTTCCCACCCTGCCAAAGAAGGCCTCAAGACATGAGACAAACAATTGTGGAACAGGAGAGGGCAAAACACTTTGTGGCTTGCATCCCCCTCAACCTAGGAAGCGGAGACGAACATGTGAATGAAAGTCCCCAAGGAAATGAAATGAATCGTTTTGGCTGTTTGAACTGAGAGGGGCCAGAGACTCTGCATTGAAACCAGAGATCCCCGTGAAATGTGTCCTGGGTTTGCCCAGAGAGACCCTGTGAATAGGCAGGTCCCTGCACCTCTGTCACTCTTTGGATTTAGGTGGGAACTATTTGGGTTGTGTCTTTTTCCTGCCTCTAACCTGCAACTAGCTCTCTTCTTCCTTCTTCCTCCTCAATAAACTCTTATAGGGCCCAAAGTATACTTAATACTCCCCCTTGAAATCTTTGCAAAGACCTCACTTGAATTACAGCCTTGGGGCTTGGGTGAATTAAAAGTCTGACATCAGCTTCACAGAGCCCAGCACCAACTCTGTGAACGTCTCTGTGCTCGGCATCCCAGAGGCTGGTCCCAGCAACACTGGGGAGTTCACCTGTGGGTACAAGCAGAACAGGGGTGGGAGGCGGGTTCTGCCCCCAGGAGACAGGCTGTGACTGTGACTTCGATGGGTGAGACGTTCCTAATATCTTAACCCAGCTCCCTGTGTTGTTCCCACTAAAGGAGACCCGTCCCCTAGAGCTCTCATGGGAAAGGGGGGCTGGATGAGGAGACAGATCTCACTTGGAGATACAAACCCCCCATTTCTGCCCTCCTCCACACCATTTCTAGCTATGACACGTCAGTGGACAAGTATCTGGGCACCTCATGATGGAGTGAATAGAATTAGCACCTTAGTGTCTGTTTTAGAGATGGAGAAATGAGGCAAAGAGGAGCCAAGTCCCACAGGTGACCTCTGCATTATCAGGGAGTTGTCCCCAACATCCAGCATCAAAGACCAGCCCCATCACCACTGAACCATCCTCCCGCACTTCAGAAAGGTCATCAGGCCGGTACAAACCGAATGTGCAATGGCCACCACAGTGAGGGGTTATCACAGGAAACCTCTTGCAAGGCTGGATTGCTCTGAGGGGCTCAGACCTTTTATCAAGGCTGCCGGGCTGTTCTCATTTGCCTTCCTGTCTCTTTCTTTTGCACCCTGAACAGCTTCACAACCCGTCTGTGTTATTCTGCTGGGAACTGGTGGCGTCTTGCTCCTGATCGCAGCCCTGGCTGCTCTGCTCTGCTACTGCCGCAGGAAGAAGAGAGGTGGGTGAAAGCAGGCGAGAGGCTGGGCTCTCCCACCTGTGCCTCAGATCTGGTCTAGTCAGAAACTGTTCAGTAGTGATCTGGGTAAAGAGTTTAAAATATTCACAACCACAAAGGAACCTACCCTGGTGCAGTGTGGAAACCAAATCGATCTTGATAATTTACAAATGCCTGTCAGTCTGTCTGTCAGTGTTTTTATTGAAGAACACCTCCAAAATGGTAAGAGCCAGGACCTCGAAACTTCATATGGAGCTTCCTCTTCTCCTAACTGCAAGCAGGGTCAGGGTGTGGCTGTACCAGGAACAATGGGAAGTGCTGGGAATGGGACTGTGTTCCAGCACATTGAAAGGGAGGGGAAGAAAGAGGAAGGACATGATGCTGTGCGTGGCCACTGGGGACAGCGAACCTGCAGGGGAGAGCTATATGCAGAGTGACCACTGAGAACAGCTGTGCCTTCAAAGCAGAGGACAGTAGGACTGGGACTCTTCTACCTTGCCTGCCACCAGAATGGCTAAGTAGCCCCAAACTCCTCCCTGCCCCAGGCAGCACCAGGGGAGCTGAAGAGACACAGAAGGACTTCAGCGGCCTAGGTGGAGTAGGGAGCTGGAAGGACCCTGGTGGCCAAGGGGCCTGAGGGAAGAAAGAGGTGCCCTAGCAGTTGTGGGGCCTGCAGGGAGTCGGAAGGTCACTGGTGTCTGGGGATGTTGTGTGGGTGGGAATAGAAGGCCCCTGTTAGCCAGGGGTATGGAGAAGGGGAAACAGAAGGCTTCTTGAGGCCAGGAGGAAGACACCCTTCCAGAAGGGGGCTGCTGACCTCAGATCTTCCCCACCCTCCATCATGCACCCCCCACACCTATCCTCGTGCCTCGCAATCCCACATCTCCAAGCCCAGCCCTGAGTCCTGCATCCACCACACAACCAGTTCTCTGCCCTGAAGGACCCATGAAACACTGTGTAAGTCTGCTAGTTTCCTGTGTAAGTCTGCTAGGGTAAGTAAGGTATTTAACTTTGAAGGAGAGAACAAAGTATAGGAAGAAGACCAAGTTCTAAGCGGATATTGACAGGCTGTCAAGTGTAGATTGGCACAAATGTGACACCTGGGCTATGTCTAGACTGCAGGCTTCTTTCGAAAGAGGCTCTTTCGAAAGCATCTTTCGAAAGAGCATCTTTCGAAAGATCGCGTCTAGACTGCAGGCGGATCTTTCGAAAGAGAAATCCGCTTTTTCGAAAGAGAGCACCCAGCGAGTCTGGATGCTCTCTTTCGAAGACGGCCTCTTTACATTGAAGAACGCCTTCCTTCGAAAGAGGAACTTTCGAAGGAAGGCATTCTTCCTCGTGAAACGAGGTTTACCACCATCGAAAGAAAAGCCGCGTTCTTTCGAAATAATTTCAAAAGAACGCGGCTTGAGTCTGGATGCAGGGGAAGTTTTTTCGGGAAAAGGCTACTTTTCCTGAAAAACCCCCTGAGTCTGGACATGGCCCTGGTGTCAAAGATCCAACTCAGCTGAAGTTTGGTTTAAGACTCATGATTTCATTTGACGTCAGCAGTAAGACTCCTGGTTGTGCTCAGGGTGAAGTGAGGGTAAAATAATGTCAAAGTTGCCAACGTTTCTAGGCCTCTGTGCTGAGAAAATACATATTTAAGCAGAGTGACCGTGGGCACGAAGCTGAGCTCAAGGTCAAGGGATTTTCCTCAGGGTATGTCCCCACCTCAGCCCCCTTCTTCTCTGGTTCTGTGCTAGTTCCAAAGACTCCAAAACGCACGGAAGGTTCTGAGCTTGGAGAATGCACCAGGAACCGGGATCCAGGCCACGACAGCAAGGGATCCAAAGCCTCTGGCACTGGAGCGAAGCAGATGGAGCAGGTAACATGACTGCTTTGACAGGCTAAGGTCAAGAGCCAGCAGAATGTGACCATTTTGAATCAACAATGCCTGAATTTTTCCCGAGGCCTCACGTAATACTGTCTTTCAAAGAAATACAGCCTAGAGTTTGTCCATACAGATAGAATGGGCTGGGATTTGGTCTTCCCTTTCCCCAAACTGCCACTGACTCACGGAAATGTAGGTGTGAGACGGGACCTCAAAAGGTCGTCAGTTCTGCCCTGTGATAGCATTACTTCAACTTGGACCATCCCAATGGGTGTTTGGCCTTTGACAGAGATTTCCCAACATCCCCAGGTCCCCTGTTCCAGAGCTTAACTGCCCTTAGAGGTAGAATCTTTCTTGTAATATCTTATCTATATCTCCTTTGCCACAGAGTACATCCATTCTGCCTTAACTTGAGCGGACATAGAGAAGGATTGATCCCTGTACTCTTTATAACATTGGCTTAGCAGTTGGCTGTCATGTCCCCTGTCAACCATGTCATCTCCAGACTAAACATGCTCTTCTCTGGACCCTCCCCAATTTGCCCCCATGTTCCTAAAAGTGGGATGCACAGAACTGGACACACCTCTCCAGCTGTGGCCTCCTCAGTGCACAGTGCAGCAGGACAATGATCTCTCAGGTCTCTTCCTGTTCATACACCCAAGAATGCCAGTCGCCTCTTTCTCAGCTGCATCCTCCATGTACCCTTCCCCCCTCACCATTTCTCTTTCCTCCCCCAAAAGGAATCAGAAGTCACCTACGCACTCATAGATCTCCCGGCAGTAGAGGCCCACACATCCCAGTCGAAAAAGAAAGCAAAGCCTGCTGAAGATGAACATGTGCTGTACAGCGACGTGGTGACAACCCGCACCCTGAAAGGAGCTAAATAAGAGGGGAGTCCCTCTGTCTGTTCCCCTGCATCTTTCCCCATGCTCCAAGTATCTTCATCCTTCACTCATTGTACCCCAACAGCCCTTGTACGGCAGGTGACAAAGGGCTCACCCGAGTCACCACTGTTGGAGTATTTAGCCAACAGCATCTTGTCAGATATCATGGAAAAACTGGTGACCCCCTCTTCATGAATATCACTATGTAATGCATGTATGGGTTGTTTCGAAAGTGTTACCCATGTAGCTGGTAATACGTTATGAAGGTATTTGAAAGACAAGCCAGACTTACCCCCAGCAGTGTTGATTTATCAGTTTTTCTGCATCTCAAGTGAATTACCCTCAAAGAAATACCAGGCCAGCTCTTCCCTAGCTGCAGGTGTTAGCTGAGAACTGACAACCTCATAACTGGAGACTAGGCCAAGCCACTTGGGCGTTAGTTTTGTTTGATATCGGAATTAGATGTATGAGAATGTGTTCAATGTTTCTTAATATAAAGACTACGTTTGCAAGAATGTGTAGAGTATGTTTAGAGTCTATAAGGGTATGTCTACACTACCACCCTAGTTCGAACTAGGGTGGTTAATGTAGTCATACGAACTTGCAAATGAAGCCCGGGATTTGAATTTCCTGGGCTTCATTTGCATGTTGCCAGGCGCCGCCATTTTTAAATGTCCGCTAGTGCGGACTCCATGCCCGCGGCTACACGCGGCACGAACTAGATAGTTCGGACTAGGCTTCTTGTTCCGAACTATCGAACTAGGGTGGTAGTGTAGACATACCCTAACATACTCGTGTGTTGTTGCTGCCTGCGTTAATCTCACTGATCATGGCCATACATCACGTTATCTTCTTATATTTAGTGATTCCTCTGTACCCGTGAACACCCACACAGCCTTGTGAGAAAGGTGATCAAGTGTGAAACACAAGTTTTCCACAGGAATGGCTATTTCCTGCCCAGTGAGAGAAGACCCCTAGAAATCAGACAGACCAGTGTGGACCATCAGAGCACAAAACACTTGGCTGTTGGTATCACGTTACTGGATTTTAAGGGGAACAGCCAGATCACTGCTGCACCCATGGGGGGTACCCCAAAAGTTGGTACGAAGGGGGCCATGTGAGATGTCAAATAGAAGCTTGCTTTCTGCTGATTCCATATATGCTATTCATGTAACTATACAATGTCTCTGTGTGAAGTTATAAGCAAGTACTCTGTGCGAATACTGAATGTTTCTCTGTGTGTGGTTGAACTATGGGCAAAGTGCGGCCTATGGACACGCTAATGAGCAAGTCGCTGTGGAACAATAGCCCTCTATAGGCCAAGGACACACCTCAAGAATGGTGACTGATACCTAAGTGCTACCAGCAGGGAACACAGGGATAGGCCACTGGTCAGGTGACCTGCTACAGCCAAGAAGAAACGAGGAAGGAGGTACATAGGGGACATGTGGCATTCCCCGTGCTGAACTCAGCCCTTCATCCCAGAGGCAGCAGTGCAGGGATCAAGGAGCCAAAAAGAACTGTGGACCCATCCTGACATAGTCTGTACACCAAAGACTTTTAATCCAGCAGTTATAACATCCCTGCTGCAAGCCTGCATCGAGAACTGGGAGATTCAATGCATGTAATGTATGATAATTAACAACCTTACTCTCGCGCTTTTCTTTCTTTTAGATGGTATATTCTAAACGATTGGCTCAACGTGATCTTGTGGCTAAGATCCAGAGGGTAAATTTAACGGGGGTCTGTGGCTGGTTTCTTGGAACCGGACAGAACTTGTTCAGGGTAGGTGAGATTGGGTTGTAAAACCTCTCACCTGTGTGAGGCCTGGGGCCATCTGGGGGACGGATAGTGCTGGGGTGTCAGAGGGGTTTTGCTCGTGAGGATTCTGGTTGGCCAGGCAAGCAGCTGAAGCGTTCTGTGGGACTGGTGTGTGGCCTGTTTGGGAAGGTCTCCAGTCTGGGGGCTGTAAGGACTCCCGAATCTGAGCAATTTGCCCTAAGAGGATGCCCTCAGCGGTGCCCAGACCCGGTCCGGTCCATCACAGTTGGCTCCCCAGACCCATGGACCGGAGACTTCCATGTAAACTGGTCCCGTCCTCCTGATCTCTCGGCATGGGAGTAAAATCCATGACAAAAGAATCTGCTTTTTGGCTGTTTGAACGCTGAAGGGCCAGAGACTCTGATCAGAACCCAGAGATGCCCAGGGTGTCCTTGTTGGTCGACCTCCAAAGTCCATTTAAATAACAGATGACTGGAGCTCTGTCACTCACCAGATTTAGAACCTGTGGAACTCCTTGCCAGAGGAGGCGGTGAAGGCTAGGACTATAACAGAGTTTAAAGAGAAGCTGGATAAATTCATGGAGGTTAGGTCCATAAAAGGCTATTAGCCAGGGGATAAAATGGTGTCCTTGGCCTCTGTTTGTCAGAGGCTGGAGAGGGATGGCAGGAGACAAATCGCTTGATCATTGTCTTCGGTCCATCCCCTCTGGGGCACCTGGTGCTGGCCACTGTCGGCAGACAGGCTACTGGGCTAGATGGACCTTTGGTCTGACCCAGTACGGCCGTTCTTATGTTCTTATGTTCTTATGTAGAAGGGTATTTGGGGTGTCTCTTACTGGCTATAACCTGCAAAGAACTCGCTTATTCCATTTTTAACAAACTTTTAGGTTTTGTCAACACTGCTTTGCTGGCAGAGAGTATGTAAATAAAGCGCTGATTAGCATTTTGTCATGTTTCATTTGCATATTTTAGTTGAGCTGTTTTAGTGTATGATCCTTATGCCTCTCAGGGAGAATTGGAGTGGGGGGCTGAGGGTCTGGGAATTTGGCTACCCAAGGCTGGAAGGCAGAGCAGGAGGCCGGGGATTTGGGCTGCTGGCCCTGGGTACGTCCCCGCCAGGACAGCTCTGTGGATTGGCTCAGGGTGGGGCAGCATGATCCACAGAGGGCTGGATGCCCCTTGCCACATCCCTTCTGCCCCACCTTTTCCAGAGTGCCCAGAGCAAAGCCCCCCCCCCCCCCCTCCACACACACACACACTTTACTTAGGGCTTGGCAAAGTCTGTGACCAGCCCTGCTGCGAGTTAACAACTCACTTCCCCTTCACTGGTGCATTTCTTCAGCATAATTATGTCCCTGTGTGTGTCTTGGCCCCGGTGTTGGTTTTACTTTCTCTTTCCCATCATCCCAGGTGTTTGAATGACTAGCCAGCGGAAGACACACAAATGTGGGTTTATGAATTTATGTGGCTCAAGTGAACTGGCAGCTAAAATACACCATATGGCTTGTGTGTTACTTCCACGTCTGATGTCACCTCTTACCCTGGTGGAGACTGGGCCAAATTGATCTCTTTATTTTACAAATGTCTGCCTGTCAGGCAGCGAGTCTTTTTGTTCAAGAAGGCCTCCTCGACGGTAACA
The DNA here is from genome assembly GCF_052426305.1 of Pelodiscus sinensis. Classification (NCBI taxonomy): domain Eukaryota; kingdom Metazoa; phylum Chordata; order Testudines; family Trionychidae; genus Pelodiscus; species Pelodiscus sinensis. The sequence continues at coordinate 2,189,772 of NC_143081.1, read as the reverse complement.
GCCAGGACCTCCAAACTTCATCTTCTCTCTGCATCTTCCTCTTCTCCTAAGTGTCAGCGAGGTCAGGGTGTGGCTGTGCCAAGAACAAAGGGAAGTGCTGGGAATGGGACTGTGTTCCAGCCCATGGAAAGGGAGGGGGCAGAAAGAGGAGTGACATGATTCTGAGTGTGGCCACTGGGGGCAGCGAGACTGCAGGGAAGAGCTATATGCAGAGTTACCAATGCGAGCGGCCACACCACCAACAGAGTGTCCTGTAGAAATGCAACCCTGCCACCTTGCCTGCCACCAGAATGGGTAAGTAGCTTACCTACTCCAACCCCTTCCCCTCCTCACCACAGCCATTGTCAGCAGCACCAGGGGGCTGAGGAGAGACAGAAGGCCTCTGGCAGCCTGGAGGGATTAGCGGGGCAGACAGACCCCTGGTAACTGGAGGGGCTGTAGTGGGAGGCAGAAAGCCTCTATCAGCAGAGAGGTTGTGTGTGTGTGTTCATGGAGGGGGGGACAGAATCTGTCCTCTTTGCATCTACAATGCCTGAATCTTTTGCCCAGGCCTCAGATACTGCTGCCTTTCTAGGGTAGGGATGTCAGATAACAGCCACTAGAAGATACTGCACAGACTTTGTTCATGCAGAAGGAAGGGCTGGGAATTCACCTCAAACCGCCACTGCATCACAGACGTGTAGGGCAGGCAGGGGACCTCAAAAGGTCATCAGTTTTGCCCCCTGTGCTGTGGTAGTGTTACTCCAACCTGGAGCAGACCAATGGGTGTTTGGCCTTCGACAGAGATTTCCCAACATCCCCAGATAACCTGTTCCAGAGCTTAACTGCCTTTAGAGGTAGAACATTTCTCATAACCTCTCACCTAAATCTCTCTTGCCGCAGACTACACCCGTTCTGCCTTAACTTCAGTGGACATAGAGAATACTCCTCCTTATAACATTGGCTTAGCAGTTGGCTATCATGTTCCCCATCAGCCATGTCGTCTCCAGACAGAACATGCTCTGCTCTGGATCCTTCCCAAATTGCCCCCATGTTCCTAAATGTGGGAGGAGCAGAACTGGACACACCACTCCATCTGTGGCCTCCTCAGCGCAGAGTAGTGCAGGACAATTATCTGTCAGGTCTCTTCCTGTTCAGACAACCAAATATGCCAATAGCCTCTTTCTCACCAGTAGCATCCCTGCACCCCTCCCCTCTCACCATTTCTCTTTCCTTCTGCAAGAGGACTCAGAAGTCACTTATGCGCTCTTAGTTCTCCCAACTTCACAGGCCAACACGACCCAGTCAAAAAACAAATCCAAGCCTGCTGAAGATGCACAGGTGACAACTCCTCACTAAGAAAGCAGCTGAATAAGGGCATGTCTACACTACAGCGCTATTTCGAATTAACTTAATTCAAGATAGTTAATTCAAATTAAGCTAATTCGAAATAACGCGTCCATACACCAAAAACTATCTCAAAATAGCATTTTGCTATTTCGAAATAGCGTGTCCACACTGAGTGGAACTTGAACTGAAGTTAAGGCTGGCTGAAACTAGTGCTGGCAGGGCATCAGGTTAGGACTAAGGGTATATCTACACTAGCCCCCTAGTTTGAACTACGGAGGCTAATGTAGGCATTTGAAGTTCCAGTTAAAGCCCGGGATTTAAATATCCCAGGCTTTATTTGCATCCTCCCGTCCGGGCGCCATTTTTAAATCCCCCTAGTCCAAACTAACTGCCCGCAGCTACACTCAGCAGTCAAACGTTAACTAAGTCCTTAGTTTGAGTTCACTGTTATACCCGGAAAGCAGCTAAATAAGAGGGGAATCCCTCTCTCTGTTCCTCCGCATCTTCTCCGTCTCCTCAGACATTCACATCCTGAACCCTTCATACCTCAACAGCCCTTGTATGTCATGTGGCAACGGGCTCACCAAAGTCACTGCTGTCGGAATATTTAGCCAGTCAGCATCTTGGAAGGTCTCATGGAAAAACTAGTGACCCCCTGGTCATGAATTTCACTGTGTGATGTGTGTATGGGTTGTGTCCAAAAGGTTACCCATGAAGCTGGAAATGCCTTATGAAAAACTAGCCAGCCACAGACACATGGATGTGGATTTATGAGTTTATGTGGCTGAAGTGAACTGGCAAATAAACTCCACCACCTTTAACAATGAAAGAGGGACTGTGACATTGGTTGCTCCCCCAGGTAACAATGATCAGATACAAGCAGTGGGACTGAACTGGTGATAAGTAAAAGCAGGCAAATCAAAGTAAGTTACAACTCAAAAGAAACAAAAACTATTGGCTAATTCTACACTGAAATTTCAGCACAAAGGTATTCAAACTCTCCCTCTAACCTCGTTTCCAGCTGCTCCTTCAAACCAGGGCTGTCTTCCCACCCTAGTGTCTTCTGCTCTATCCTTGAGGTGCAGCGCAGCCCAAAGACCAAGCCCTCTGCTTACCTTTTCTTTCTGAAAGAATTGAGGCCTCTCCTGACCAACCACAGCTCTGACGTAAGGACTGAAGAGATTGTTTCACAGTTGCTCATCAAGACTTTGAGGGTAACATCCGCAACGCCTCTCGTTCACACATTTGAAACCCACAAAACATTCCCCACTCCGTATGTGTAGTTTTACACACAAAGATGATACCGACATCAAAGTAAGATAAGCGGAACCAGCAGATCATGACCTGAAGGTTGATCGGTTACATAAAATAATTTGCTCAAAGCACCTTTGAGTTACATAAATTCATGTCTATGTGTGGGGGGAGGGGGATTCTGTCACATACCTCTCTCAAGACAAGGTAGGACACAGGGTGAACTGGAGTCCAGACGGCTGGTGGCCCTATATTATACCTTGATTTTTGTCTTCCAAGTTTTTCAAGTGGCCACCAGAGTACATCCTAAAGGGCTGTCAGACAACAGTGAAAGTTTGACACCCTCCCTCTCTGAAACATTCCTTTGTCTGACGAGTCAGGATGGAGCCATCTCTCTGCTCCTATGGTGTCTTCTTTCCAGGCAGCCACCAGGAGGGTTTGGGTACCAGGACATCTGGGTTCTACCTGTGGTTCTGGGAGTCTCATGGACTCTAACAGCTTCAAGCACAGTGGTCTGGGAATCAGGGTACTTTGGTTTGGCTCCAAGCTCTAGGAGGCAATTGGGCGCTAGACCATTGACCATGGGAACCAACCCAACTGCTCTGCCATGGGGTCACAGTCTCCCCATACTGGATGGGATGCTGGTATCTCTTATGACAGTCCCTACTCTTAAACGCCCACCATGCTTGGCAAAAACGTGATGGTGTTTATAGGACGTGCAAGGGGAGACAAAGTGAATCCCCAACGTTCCTTATCGCTGTGTGGATAGAAACCGCTGCTGACTGGGAAGGCTGGAAACTCCACGGTTCAGTGGACGGAAGCTGAGATCTAAGGGGCAGCAGGTACCAGGTTGGTCACCGGGTGGCAATTCTACTGCTGAGATGTAAGAATTGTGTGGGTAGGAAGGCTGGCTGGGTGGGGAAGAAGCTGCTAGTCCCTGTGGTGATTTACGCAGGGCCCAGTGAACACTGTGACCAGCCCTGCTGAGAGCTAGCAACTCACTTCCCCTTAGCGGTGAATTTCTTCAGCATAACCACGTCCCTGTCTGTGTCTGGGCACCAGTGCTGGTTTCGCTTTCACATCGTCCCACTCAGACAGAACGTAAACCTGTCCTGCTGGGCCCAGTGTTTGTGGGATGAATGTTCCAGTCGTTGCAGGGTCCAGTCCCTCACCTCCGGCCTGCTTGATCCCGGGGTGCGTGAGAAACCCCTCACCCACCTTGTCTATCTCTTGAGTGCCATTGAATATTCTCTGTTCGGGATCTGCAGCCTTGAGGAAAGTGTTTATTTTACCCACCGTTCGGACCAAATTTCCCAGAGGGAGCTCTCTGTTAGGGGCCAGGCCGTGATCCCACCTCCCTACCCAGTCTCTCTGCTAGCAGGGATTTCCATGCAGAGAGGTTCTTTCTTCGGTTGGAGCTGTTCTGGCTGTTCTCTCTTGTAAGCAGCAAACAGAATGTCCCTTCGAGGGAACACAGTGCTCACGCTTCTGCTTTCTAAGTTCCTGGCAGATTGGAGGGGCATTTTCAAACGTGAGCTCCCTTCACAGCGTGGTTGCCCTCTTCACACATCGGGCTTAAGGCCACCCGTGAGTCTATCTCTGGCCAGAGGCTCCACCAACTCACCCAGGGCGCATCTCTCTCTCTCATGGGTGAAGAAGCGACCAGCTCCTGATCTCAGTCTGCATAAACTGTTTACCAGAGTGGGACAGCTTTATTTGGGGTTCTGGTCCCATTGGCCCAGCCTCCAGCTCCTGCTCCCCAGAGAGGGGTCAGTCCCATCCCACGGGGTCAGGGATTGTGAACTAGAAACTGCCCCCCAGTCCCGTCACTGACCGTCTGCACCAAGGCTCTAGGTGCCACAGCAGAACCTCTGAGCATTAGTGTAACATACGCCTGCTGGCCCAGGAGGGTCAGGGGGCAGTTCCCAAGTCTACAGCATGACTGAGCGAGGGCCCAGTGGGTTTCACAAGACCCCAGTCCCCAGGACAGTTCTCCAGCTGTTAGAAGAGTCACTGAAACTTGTTGCAGGTTTGTTTGTACTGATGGAGTCACCGCCCCACCAGAGGTGTCAATCACCTGCAGGAGCAGCCCCTCCCACCTCTGTGAGATGTGCAAATGGTGAGCTCCCCTCCTCCCGCCCTGCGCACCAGGCCCCGCTATCTCTCCAGCCCCCAAGCTGAGCGGTGACCACGTCTGAGCCTGTGACTTCCTCTGTCAGAGCACAGGGGCCCGTCCCCCTCCCTGCGCTCACATTCATCAAGCAGCTGAACTGAGAACCCAGCTCCCAGCCCAGAGCCACCGGCTCAGCATGGAGCCAACTCGCCTTCTGCCTCTGCTGGGTAAGTGCCCTGCCTGGACCCCCAGCCTCTCTGTGTGTCTGTTCTTCAGCAACCTCCTCCCCCAAATCTTTGAATCTCAGTGCACCCCCTTCCTGTCTCCTGTCCAGAGTTCTCACCCCCTCTCTTTTTTACTCCTCCAGCCTCGCTACAGATGCTCCCCTGGCCGGTGTCCCCTGAAGGTAACCGAGTCCCCCATCCTTATCTCAGCACTTCTGGTGTGTGTGTGGGGAGGGGGAGGGGGTTCTGCCCATGAGGATTAGAAGGTTGGAGGTTGGAATTGCAATCTGGGTGTCCCTGTGCCGAGCCCTCCCGGGGCCAGGCTGCCCCATGCATGGGCATCTCCCATGAACCTGCCCCAATAGCAACATCTTAATGAGTCGCTGCTAAGGCCACAGGGAGGAAGCTCCTACCCAGCCCCTCACGGGCAGGCCCAGCAGAGAGAGAGATGGCTGGGCGGGCAACAGAGACTGAGCTCCCCCCTCCACATGGAACTGAGTTCTCCTTGGCGGGGCCCATCACTGTGGGGCTGTGTTAATGGGAGGGTCTCTTTGCCCCAGCTCTGGACTCCTAGGGAGGACACAGAGCTGGTTCTGCAGAGACCCCGGAGGAAACATGATGGGTGGAAAACTCCCCCCTTTCTCTCCCACATCCTCACTCCCCCCTCCCTCCCTCACATACATCCGCCCGAGCTTCCTCATTTCTGCTCGGTTCCTTCTAGCTTCTACTGGGCAGGCCGGCTGGTCGGCTCAACCACCCCAGGCACAGGCAGAACCCTTCCCCCCTCTGATCCGCTCCGTGTCCCTGGGGGGAAAGGTAGATCGTGTCCTGGGTTCCTGCCCTGGTCCCTGAATTGCTCCTCGGCTCAGTGTGGGTCTGCTGGACACGGGCTCTGGGGCAGCTCCTGGAGGCAGCAGGCTGTGAGCCAAGGGGCACAAGTTGGCTGTGGGGGGGGATTTGCCCAGCCTTGTGGAGTATGAGTCCATCTTGTAGTGGGAGTCTGAGCTATTTAGCAAAACAAAGAGCCAACTTCTTAAAAAACGAGTCGTCCTGTCGCACCTTAGAGACCAACAAAAACAAATGACTGGTATTGTGAGCTTCCGTGGGCAGAGCCCACTTCTTCAAACGAGATGCGCTTGAGTGGGGGGGTAACGGGGAGATGCTCCAAATAGGAAGGGAGAGAGGATAGAAAAAATTACCTGTCAATTGTAGTCCCCATGCTAATGAGGCTAATTGAGTGGTCCGGAAATGTCCCATGTTTAGTTTGTCACATCAGTTGGGTGCTGAATGCTAGTAGAGTTGGTGTTATAACACATTAACCATGTCTCGTCTTTGTACAAACCAAGGGAGACGGTGTCAAATGTGCAGATGAAGGTGAATTCTGCGCACTCTCTCTGCAGTTGGTTTCTGAAATTCCTTTGTAGGAGAGAGGCTACTTTTAACTGAATGCCCGGGCAGGTTAAAATGTTCCTCTGCAGGTTTCTGTGTGTGGTCATTTCTGATGTCTGATTTGGGTCCATTTAACCTTTGTCGCATGGCCAAGGGGCATGGCTGGTTCTTGATGGTATAGATCACAGTAGAGGATGTGCAGTTGTATGAGCTTATGATGCGGTGGCTGATGTGGTTAAGCCCTGTGATGGTGTTGGCTTGTGTTAATGTGTGGACAGAATTGGTACCGGAGTTGATTGTAATAGTGGGTTCCTGGGTGGGTATGATGGAGGAGTGCTGTGAGGTGGCTGCAAAGAGTTTGTTTCAAGTCAGGAGGTTGTCTGTAGGTGAGGATTGGCCATTCCCCCAAGGGCTATGAGAGGGAGGGGTCATTTCCCAGGATAGGTTGTGGATTGTTAATGAGGCATTGGAGGGGGTTAAGTTGGGGTTGTAGGCGATGACAAGTGGAATTCTGTTTTCTCTTCTTGGCCTGTCTTGAAGTAGTTCATGTCTGGGCACTCGTCTGGCTGTCGATCTGTTTTTGAACTTCTCTGGGTGGGTATTGCAGTTTGAAGAATGCTCTCTATCAGGGCTACTTAAGTTTGGATGCTCCGGTGTCCACAATGATACTCACAGCACATGCTGAGGGCCACAGCTTAACTCTGGTTGCATATGCATGCAAATATGTATGCAAATAGATACAAATAGCTTCTCACATTGATGGGCATGAATACAAAGATTAAGGCAAGACTACACAACACACAGGCCCCATTTAAGTCAGTTCTGCTGATAGTGCAACATTTACCTGATTTCCACCCATATGACAGCACTTTTAATGAGCAATGGCAGCCCAGGAATGTAACTATTAAATGCATACAGGCAGTCCCCGGGTTACGTACAAGATAGGGACTGTAGGTTTGTTCTTAAGTTGAATCTGTATGTAAGGGTATGTCTACACTACCCCGCTAGTTCGAACTAGCGGGGTAATGTATGCATACCGCACTTGCTAATGAAGCCCGGGATTTGAATTTCCCGGGCTTCATTAGCATAAGCGGGGAGCCGCCATTTTTAAATCCCCGCTGCTTCGAACCCCGTGTAGCGCGGCTACACGGGGCTCGAACTAGGTAGTTCGGACTAGGGTCCTATTCCGAACTACCGTTACTCCTCGTGAAACGAGGTGTACCGGTAGTTCGGAATAGGCACCCTAGTCCGAACTACCTAGTTCGAGCCCCGTGTAGCCGCGCTACACGGGGTTCGAAGCAGCGGGGATTTAAAAATGGCGGCTCCCCGCTTATGCTAATGAAGCCCGGGAAATTCAAATCCCGGGCTTCATTAGCAAGTGCGGTATGCATACATTACCCTCCTAGTTCGAACTAGGAGGGTAGTGTAGACATACCCTAAGTCGGAACTGGCCAGTTCTGACTTACATACAGAATCAACTTAAGAACCCCAGGCGTCCCCAAGCAGCAGCGGCTGAATCAGGACCTGGGGCAGAGCAGCTGGGGTGCTGCCGGGTTGGTCCAGTAGTGCCCACGGGCGCTGCAGGACCAATCGGCAGCGCCCCAGCTGCTCTGCCCCAGAGTCCAAAACAAAAGCCTGGTCTGCTGGGGGGGGGGAGCACACTAGCTGCGCCCCCTCCCCCCAGCAGACCAGGGACACGGGGAGCAGAGCCGCAGCGGCAGCGGGGTGCCGCGCCTCTGAGGCTTTGCTCTGGCAAAGCCTCTGAGGCGCGGGACCCCCCGCGGCTGCGGCTTCAGTCAGGGTGCCTGTGGTCTGCTGGGGACCGTCCCCAGCAGACCACAGGCACCGGGACCCAAGCGGCAGCAGCGGGCGGGTTCCTGCGCTTCTGAGGCTTTGCCAGCGCAAAGCCTCAGAGGCGCGGGACCCCCCCGCGGCTGCGGCTTCAGTCCGGGTGCCTGTGGTCTGCTGGGGACCGTCCCCAGCAGACCACAGGCACCGGGTCTCATGCGGCAGCAGCGGGGGTTCCCGCGCTTCTGAGGCTTTGCTCTGGAAAAGCCTCAGAAGCGCAGGAACACGCCCGCTGCTGCCGCTTGGGTCCCGGTGCCTGTGGTCTGCTGGGGACGGTCCCCAGCAGACCACAGGCACCGGCACCCAAGTGGCAGCAGCAGCGGTTCCCGCGCTTCTGAGGCTTTGCCCTGGCAAAGCCTCAGAAGCGTGGGAACCCGCCCGGTGCCCCTGGTCTGCTGGAGACGGTCTCCAGCAGACCAGGGGCACCGGAGCAGCTTACGAATGGGGCTTTCTCGCCCCGACTTCTGGGGCGAGAAAGCTCCGTTCGTAAGTGCGGATCCGACATAAGTCGGATCCGCCTAAGTCGGGGACTGCCTGTATTAACAGAAGACCATTAGATTGACTCCTTTTTTGTTTATCTCCCACCCAGGGGCCATATGTAGCCCACTGGCCACGTGTTGAGTAGCCCTGTTCTGTATAGATCCTGTAGGTGTTTGTCTCTGTCTGTGGGATTGGAGTAAATCCGGTTGTATCTTAGGGCTTGACTGCAAACAACAGATTGAGAAGTGTGTCTGGGCTGGAAGCTAGAGGCATGAAGCGTTGGTAGGTTTCTGGTATAAGGTGGTTGAAATGTGTTTGTCTTGTACTGTAGTGGACAGAAAGTGGCTCTCTCATGTGGACGGATCCAGGCTGAGGTTGATGGTGGGACGGAAGTGGTTGAAATTGTGGTGGAATTCTTCAAGGGTCTCTTCAAGGATTATAGCAGGAGTTGATCAGTCGAGGTGTTTAATTAGGGGCACCTGTGTAACCTGTGTTGGTGTCACAGCAACATCCAGTCTGAGGACAGAAGGGACGAGTGTTCATCTGCTCTGATCCCCACGAGTGCAGGCCACAGCCTGAATTGACCCAGATCCTCCAGAAAACACATCCAGGGACAAGGAGGGTGCCAGGAGCCAGGAAAGAGGCAGCCTGGCTTGATGGTCAGACCAGGCCAGACGTGGGAACAAGGGCGGGGAGAGTCAGGGACAGGCTTGGCAGGTGCAGGTTGGGGGGCGGGGCAGATGCAGGTTGGATGCTGGTCGCAGGAGCCAGACATGGAGCAGGGTCCCTCGGCTCAGTTGGGTCACTTCCTGGCTTCAGCAACATGTGCCAGTCATGTGACCCGAGCACGGGGTATCCCGACAGGTCGTCCTATGGGCCTGACCCTCCAGGATCACTTAGGGGCTGGTTCATCCTCTGCCTTCGGGTGAGGGGGGAAAATCAGAGACCCTGGCTCCTCCCGACCCTGCCTGGCAGCCTGAGAGCAGGCAGTTACCAAGGCCTCGTGGAGGGCAGATATGCGTGGAGCTGCGTATGTGGTTTTATGTTCCCTGAGTAAGCTGTTAAAGACTGTGGGCCAGCCAGCCACACCTGTAGCCTATCTGGCATAAGCCTGAAGGGAAGGCTAATTGGAGCAACAGCAGCCACTTAAGGTGGATGCGCGCACTATAAAAACACTCCCCAGGTAAAGCTAAGGGGGAAGGAAACACCCCAGCACAAGGAAACACCCCTTAAGACAGCTGACATCAAGGTTTGCGCTACAGTATCTGGGAGGAGGTACCACAGGAGAGGTTGGGGAAGTGGCCCAGGGAGGAGCTCCTGCTCAGAGGGCCAGGGTCAAGCTGCACGGCCTGCTCAGGGTTACCCCTACCCATCGGGCCCTGGGCTGGAACCTGGAGCAAGTGGGTGGGACTGAGTTCCCCCTAACCCTCCCCTCTGGCTGGAAAGAAGGACACTGTACTGACCAATGATGAAAAAGGCTCTGGTAGCAGGGTACCCTTGCATTTGAGGCAGTAACTAAGGACACCATGAGCTTCTGAGGCCCACAAAAACCCTCCAGAAAGTGAACCTCCCAAGGACCCTCAGCTCCTCACACTGGGTCTCAGGTCTCCTGTACAGGGCTCAGTGCAGCTGCACTGGCACCCTCCAATGGCGCAGCTGCCGAGCATTGGCAGGGACACAGAGCTGTGCAGAGGGGCGTTGCTGCAAGGGACAAAGTCGGGGGGGGGGCTGGGAGATGCTCTGGGTGGGACTTGCTGAGGGGTGGGAGGTCACTGTTTACATGAGTGGGTCAATGGCTTTGGACTGCTGAGCATAGAGGTGTCTGGCTGCAGGAGGAGCACCTCCCCCAGCCAGTCGGTAGGGAACATAAGGAGCAGGGAGGGAGAGGCTGGCAGGGGTCAGAGGGTCTGGGGTTGTCATTTGGGACATCCCATCTGCAAGGATTCAGGTTTTGGTGGATGAGCACTGGTGCAATAGCCTGTGCATAAGCCTCGCGCATGACATTTGCATGATTACATTCAAAATGTCCATAGTTGATAATGGCTGTAAGAAAGAAAAGGATTCTTCACCACAATGTTTGGAGCATTTGTAGCTATATGAAAACTCCTATCCTAAGGACTTTTTTAAAGTCCCCTGTGACCAATGAATTAATACGTGGTCAGCTGTTCAATCTGGGTCCTGCGTATTGGTTTGGCCTTTTGCTGAGAGTTTGGTTCCAGATGAGGGGTTTCCATTAAATGTCTAATTTCTTTGGGTGGTCACTGGCACTGAGGCCAGATTTTGTTCTCTGGTATCATTCTGGCTTGTAGGAGTAGTCATGGCTGGTCCTCACTCTGGCGCTTGGAGTGCAGAAAGTGGAGACGTGGGAGACCCCATATGAATACCCTGCTTTTAGGGCTTTCTGCTTAACAGCTCCCCATGGTCACAGAGTCCATGGCCTGGAGAAGTAGCTTCCACCAGCATCTGAGAAGAGATTCCCTTTCTTCTTCAGCCCAGGAAGAAATCACTTAGCAGTTTCTCCCAGAGTGTACCACAAGCACCTCTACCACAAGAGAGCTTGAAAACATAAACCACCGTCTCTCAGTCTCAGGCACACACGCAGACCTCCTGTACTTGCCAGGACACAGGAATCAGATCATGGCTTAGAAAAGGAGATTTTTATTAACAAAAGAAAGAGATCTGCTTGGCAAAGTCAGAGTTCTGATCTACAGAGAGGTCCCTGGTGCCAGGGCAGTGTCCAAATGGTGCTCACAGCTGAGACAGGGACCTCCAGTACCTCCTCCGCACTGTGACCTGGGCAGCTGAGATGGGGACCCACCATCCCTCACCCGTGCCATGCCGTGAGCATCTCAGCCCAGCCAGTGGACCCCACACAGCGGTGTCTGTAGGAACAGCCACAGTGATGCTAGCGGGCTGTAGCACCATTCAGCCAATGGTGCCAGAATCCAAGCCATGGCCCCATTGGCAAGCGTGAAGCTCTCTGGGGGGTAAGGAGAGTTGTGAGGAATGTTACTGCCTGGTCTGTGCCTGCTGGGGGCAGCACCCTGACACCCCCGGCCTCAGCCACAAAAGTCCCATCCCAGGTACCCAGCAGGGGAGGCTGGTCCCACTGGGTCCCGCAGGGAGGTATCTGCTGCCCACAATGACATTTGCAAACTTGGGGAGGTTTACTGAACCCCAAATTTCTAGGTAGCAGGTTGGGGTCTGTGCCCAGGATCCCTCCCTCCTCTGTCCTTTCCTGGTTCCTCCTCTGCCTCTGGGTCACCAGCCTCTTGTATAGAAACAGTCTCCTCTCCTGGACCCCTTGTCTGTTCCAGACACCCTCCCAGCCCCCCAGCTCACTGTGAACCCAGAGCAGCCTGTCTACCTCGCTGGGCAAACTGTGACGCTGACGTGCTCAACTGCTGGTGAACCTGCTGTGTCTGGGATCCGGTTCTTCCGGGACAACAAGCAAATCCACTCCCGGAAATTCTCCTCACCTCGGTACAGTGACACCCATTCGATTCAGCTGTCAGGGGAGCCTGGGCTGAAGGCGGGGTTGTACAGCTGTGCATTCTGGAAGACGGTGTCCAGGCAAGAGATCCCGTTGGAGACAAGCCAGATGATTCCCATCAAAGTAACAGGTGAGAGACCCTGTTCCCTGCTGCTCCTTGGCCCTGTCCTGGGGTCTCTTTCCTGCATGCAGATGGTGAGACTCAGCCTGGCTCCTTCACTCCGACAGGATCACCCACTGGGTGTGTTTGAACCCCTGTCTCTGGCTCCTCTGCTGGTTTGGGGTGGTCTTCAGAGTGACATTGGGTGTTGGGGGCTCCCAGCCTGCAGAGACATTGGGAACCTTGGAGAGGTTTAGCAAAAAGAACCTCAAATCTCCCCCGTTTGTGTTCAGTGTCAAACCCTGGTGTCAGACATGGAGAGAAGAGAGAGGTTCCCTGCTGATCAGTGAAGTTGATCACTAATAAGACACGACCATGGGGAAGCACCATAGGAAGCAAATCCTTGTTTGAAAGCAGGGTCTGGTCTCCAGAGATGAGGGCTCAGTTCCTAAAACCTCTCCCACCCCCACAAGCCAGGGCACTTCAGTTAGAAGCATTTACATGGCAGGGATAAGGGTGGTGATCTCTGAGGCAGCCCCCTGACAATCCCAGCCTCAGCTGCACAAGCCCTCCCCCCAGCCCCTCCTGGCTGAGGTGCCCTGGGAAGGAGCTGCCCCCCCAAGGTACCCAGCAAGAGAGGCTGGTCCCTCTGGGCTGCTCAGTGGCTGCCTGGACCAGTGGTTCCTGGGCACGGAGCTGGGGCTGGCTGGGGTCTGTGCCCAGGATCCCTCCCTGCTCTGCCCTCCCCTGGCTCCTCCTCTACCTCTGTCATCAGCTGCCCATGTAGGAACCGTCTCCTCCCCTGACCCCCTCGTCTTCTCCAGCCATCTCCTCCCATTTGTCTTTTCCAGAGCCACTCCCATCCCCCCAGATCACTGTGTCCCAGTTGCAGCCTGTCTACATCACGGGGGAAGATGTGACCCTGACGTGCTCAGCTGCTGGGTCACCCACAGTGTCCGGGATCCGGTTCTACAGAGACAGTCAGGAAATCCAGTCCAAGGAACTCCCCTCACCTCGCAACAATCACACCGAGTCACTGTCACTGTCGAGTGTGTCTGCAGACAGTGCCGGGCAGTACAGCTGTGAGTCCTGGAAAAGTGTGTCTGGCCAAGAGATCAAATCCGTGAGGAGCCAACCCAGCTCCATAAAGGTGACAGGTGAGTCTCCCCCCCTCCCGTCCCCTGCTATTTGCTGGCCCTTGCTGGGGTGTCTGCTCTGTGCCTGGGGAGAGACACAGCTCAGCTCTGTACAGGGCCAGCCAGGACTAGTGGGTTGGACACAGCCCCAATCTCTGGTCAGTGTGAGGCCCTGGGCCTTGGGATTTGGGGGTGGGGGCATTGGTGCTACTTTCCTTCTGGAGGTCCCCCCAGCCCTCAAACAGTTGTAAATGTAAGGACCTTTGGTTAAACAATTCCCCTGTCCCTGGTCAGTGTCAGGCCCAGGAATCCTGTTTTACATCCTCAGTTCTTCCTTCCGTTTCATAACTATCGCCAGGGGATGGTTCCATTTCTGATGTCCCTGTCCCCCTTACAAGTTCAGTAGGGTTCCCGCAACCCAGTGATAAGGGAGAGAGGCACCACCAATTAGAAATCTTACTCTGAAAGCAGGGATCTGGTCTCCAAAGTGGTCTTGGACCCAGGGCAGTGATGGACTGGCGCTCACACCTGGGAAAGAGACTCTCCCCTCTTCTCCCCCCTGCTGTGCCTTGGGTAGCCGAGCCAGCAGATCCCACATGTTGCCCCTCAGGGGCAGGGCCTCTGTGTGTGGGCACAGGGCAGGGTGGGGCTCAGAGGGGTAGGGGATGTTTTTCCCTGGGAACTCTCCATCCCTCTTTTGTTCCTGAGAAGACTTCGACCTAGTATCATGTGCCCACCACTCCCAGACTGGAGATCCAGGGTGTGTAGAACCAGCCGGTATCTCATGCACCCAGTTTACCTGCATGAGATGACAGTTCCATGCAGAGGACATGATATACCTAGACTTCAGTAAGGTATTCAATATGGTCATGCATGACCTTCTTATCAATAAACTAGGCAAGAAGAACTTTGTTGGCACTACTATAACGTGGGTACATAACTATGCGGAGAACCGTTCTCAGAAAGTAGTTATTAATGGTTCACACTCCTGCTGGAAGGGCAGAACAAGTGGGTTTCCACAGAGGTCAGTTTTGGGACCGGTTCTGTTCAATATCTTCATCAATGATTTAGATATTGGCATAGAGAGTACTCTTGTTAAGTTGGCGGATGATTCGAAGCTGGGAGAGTTTGCAAGTGCTTTGGAGGATAGGGAAGACGGAAAGAATTGGGCTTGTTTAGCTTAGAAAAGAGAAGACAGAGAGGGGACATGAGAGCCGTTTTCAAGAAGCTAAATGGATGTTACAAGGAGAAGAGAAAAATTGTTGTGCTTGGCCTCTGAGGACAGGACAAGAAGCAATGGGCTTAAACTGCAGCAAGGGAGGTTTAGGTTGGACATCAGGGTCACACAATGTCAGTTTTATCTCCCGTCTTTGGTCTGTGTCAGTCCCTGGAACACCTGGAACTTTGGGGTTACGGAGAAGGGGAGCTGGCAGGGAGACAGAGATGAGGAGGTCCCAGGCAAGCAACTGTAGCATCTTCAGTTTCTAACAGGAGTTGCTCAGCCCAGGTGTTTAACTGAAACCCAGATTTGGGGCCAGGCCTGTAACATTTGGGGTCAGGCCAAAACATCGACTCTGAGGCCAGAGGGGCCGAGTGATCGTCTGCTTGGACCCCGCAGAACACAGGGACCAGCCCTGAGTGAGCCCTGCCTGGCACAGGGCTGACCCCACTCCGGCACTGAGAGTGCAGAAGGTGGAGGCCTGTTTGACCCCTTACAAATGCCCGGCCTCTAGGAGTTTCTGCTTAAGAGCTTCCCCAGGGTCACAGAGTCCCCGCCTTGGGAGGTCGCTGCCTCCAGCAGCTGAGAAAAGATTCCCTTTCTTCTGCAACCCAGGAAGGAATCACTTAGCAACTTCTCCCAGAGGGTACCACAAGCCCCTCTGCCACAAGAGAACTTGAAAGCACAAACTGCCATCTCTGGTGGCTGAGCGCTCAGTCTCCGGCACACACAGACCTCCTGTACCTGCCAGGACACAGGAATCAGTGGCCTTAGAAAAGGAGATTTTTATTAACAAAACAAAGAGATCTGCTTGGCAAAGTCAGGGTTCTGGTCTCCAGAGAGGTCCCTGGTGCCGGGGCAGTGCCCCGCTGGTGCTCACAGCTGAGATGGGGACCCACCATCCCTCACCCCCACCATGCCCTGAGCACCTCAGCCCAGCCAGTGGACCCCACACAGAGGTGTCTGCAGGAACAGCCACAGCGATGCCAATGGTGCCAGAATCCAAGCTGCTCTGAGTGAGGCCACGACCCATTGGTAAGTGTGACGCTCCCTAGGGGTAAGAAGAGTTGTGAGGAATGTTACTGCCTGGTCTGTGCCTGCTGGGGGCAGCGCCCTGACACCCCCGGCTTCAGCCACACAAGCCCCCTCCTAGCCCCTGCAGGCTGAGCTACCC
The DNA here is from genome assembly GCF_052426305.1 of Pelodiscus sinensis. Classification (NCBI taxonomy): domain Eukaryota; kingdom Metazoa; phylum Chordata; order Testudines; family Trionychidae; genus Pelodiscus; species Pelodiscus sinensis. Next base: position 2,174,016 of record NC_143081.1, on the reverse strand, counting down.
CCTCAGGTACCCAGCAGGGGAGACTGGTCCCACTGGATCCCGCAGGGAGGTCTCTGCTGCCCACAATAACATTTGCAAACTTGGGGAGGTTTATTGAACCCCGAATTTCTAGGTAACAGGCTGGGTCTGTGATCAGGATCCCTCTGCCCTTCCCTGGCTCCTCCTCTGCTCCTGGGTCACCAGCCTGTTATATAGAAACCATCTCCTCCCTTGGCTCCCTTGTCTGTTCCAGCACCCCTCCCAGACCCCCAGCTCACCGTGGACCCAGATCAGCCTGTCTACATCACTGGGGAAGATGTGACCCTGACGTGCTCAGCTGACGTGTCACCCACTGAGTCCGGGATCCGGTTCTACAGGAACAGTCAGGAAATCACCTCGCCTCGTGACGGTTACACTAAGTCACTGCAACTGCGGAGTGTGTCTGCCGGGGAGTACAGCTGTGAGTCCTGGAAGACAGTGTCTGGTCGAGAGATCAAATCTGCGAGGAGCCAACCCACATCCATAAGGGTGACAGGTGAGTCCCCCCGTCCCCTGCTCTTTGCTGGCCCTTTCTGGGGTGTCTCTGCTCTGTGCCTTGGGTGAGACACAGCCCAGCACTCAGCTCTGCACAGGGCCATCCAGGGCTACTGGAATGGATCCAGCCCCCCACTCTGGTCAGTGTGAGGCCCTGGGTCTCGGGATTTAGGGGTGGGGGTATTGATGCTACTTTCCTTCTACCTCCCCCCACCCAGCCCTCAAACATTTGTAAACGTAAGGACCTTTGGTTAAACAATTCCACTGTCTCAGGTCAGTGTCAGGCCCTGGTGTCTGTCTTGCCCTGTGTGGGGGAAGGGCACTCGTCTTGAAGGGCAGGGAGAGCTGCCCAGCTGCTCAGTAAAGTTTGTCACTACAGGGCTTTGCAGTTGGGGAGCCTGACCAGGAATCCTGTTTTACCTCCTCACCCTTCCATTTCAGAACTATCATCAGAGAATAGATTCATTTCTGATATTCCCCACCCCTTACCAGTTCACTAGGATCCCCACAGCCCAGTAAAAGGGCAGGAGAGACACCACCAGTTAGAAATCTTACTCTGACAGCAGGGATCTGGTCTCCAAAGTGGTCTTGGACCCAGGGCAGTGACCGACCGGCGCTCACACCTGGGAAAGAGACTCTCCCCTCTTCTCCCCCCTGCTGTGCCCTGGGTAGCCCAGCCAGCAGATCCCACACACAGAGGCCCTGCTCCTGCAGTGCAACATGTGGGCACAGGGCAGGGTGGGGCTCAGAGGGGTGGTGGATATTTTTCCCAGGGAACTCTCCATCCCTCTCTTGTTCCTGAGATGACTTTGACCTAGTATCATGTGCCCACAACTCCCAGACTGGAGATCCAAGGTGTATAGGACCAGCCAGTATCTCATGCACCAAGTTTCCCTGCCTCTATAATTCATGGGATGACTGTTCCATGCAGAGGACATGGTATACCTAGACTTTAGTAAGGTTTTCAATATGGTCTTGCATGACCTTCTTATCAATAAACTAGGCAAGTAGAACTTTGTTGGCACGACTATAACGTGGGTACATAACTATCCGGAGAACCGTTCTCAGAAAGTAGTTATGAATGGTTCACTCTCCTGCTGGAAGGGCAGAACAAGTGGGTTTCCACAGGGGTCAGTTTTGGGACCGGTTCTGTTCAATATCTTCATCAATGATTTAGAATGATATTGGCATAGAGAGTAATCTCATTAAGTTGACGGATGATTCAAAGCTGGGAGAGTTTGCAAGTGCTTTGGAGGTTAGGGTCAAAATTCAAAATGATTTGGAAAACTGGAGAAATGGTTGGAAATAAACAAAATGAAGCTGAATAAGGAAAAATGCAAAGTGCTCCACTTAGGGAGGAACAATCAGTCTCACGCACACAGAATAGGAAGCGACTGTCTAGGAAGGAGTACGGCAGAAAGGGATCTAGGGTCACAGTGGACCACAAGCTAAATGAGTCAACAGAGTGACACTGTTGCAAAAAAAGGAAACCTGATTCTCAGATGCATTAAGAGGTATGTTGTGAGCAAGACATGAAGTCATTCTTAAACTCTATGCAGCACAGATTAGGCCTCAGTTGGAGGATTGTGTCCAGTTCTGGGCACCGCATTTCAAGGAAGATGTGGACAGATTGGAGAAGATTCAGAGAAAAGCAATAAAACTGAGAAAAAATGTAGAAAACAGGAGCTATGAGGGAAGACTGAAAGAACTGGGCTTCTTTAGTTTAGAAAAGAGAAGAGTGAGAGGGGACATGAGAGCAGTTTTCAGGAATCTAAAAGGGTGTTAGAAGAAGGAGGGAGAAACATTGTTCTCATTGGCCTCTGCGGAAAGGACAAGAATCAATGGACTTAAACTGCAGCAGGGGAGGTTTAGGTTGGACATTAGGGTCACACACAGTATCGGTTTTACCCCCCGTCTCTGGTCAGTGTCAGTCACTGAGTCCCCAAAGCACCCAGCACTTTGGGGTTATGGAGAAGGGGAGCTGGCAGGCAAATAGGGCAGTGGGGTCCCAGACAAGCAACAGAAGCAGCTTCCCTTCATAACAGGAGTTGATCCGCCTGTTTAATTAAAATCAAGATCTGGGACCAGGCCTGTAACAAGTGTCAGTGTCACAGAAACATCGACTCTGAGGCCAGAGGGGCCGAGTGATCGTCTGCTCAGACCCCACCGAGCGCAGGGACCAGCCCTGAGTGAGCCCTGCCTGGCACAGAGAAGATCCTTTAGAAACACCCCCAGGGCTGGTGGAAAACTGCCTGTGATGGCGCAGCCCTGTCCCCTGCTCTGGGTGCTGGGGGGTGGGATGGAGGCAGCCTGGCCTGATGGTGAGAGCAGGGCAGGAACTGGCTGTGGGGGGTCAGGGCAGGGGCCCTTGCAGCAGCAGGACATCACAGCTGCTCAGCCGGGCCGTTTCCTGGCTTCAGCAGCATGTCCCCTGAGTCATGTGACCCCAAGCGCCGGGTGTCCTGACAGGACATCCTATGGGCCTGACCCCCCAGGATCACTGAGGGGCTGGTTCGTCCTCTGCCTGGGGGTGGAGGGAACATCAGAGACCCCGGTTCCCTTCCAGCCCTGCCCCTCCCAAGGGCCCTCAGCTCCTCACGCTGGGTCCCTGGTCACCTGTACAGGGCTCAGGGCATCCAGCCTGGCACCCTCCTACTGCACAGCAGCCGAGATTTGGCAGGGCCCAGAGCTGTGCAGAGGGGCTGGGCTACAAGGGGTAAATTGGGGGGCTGGGAGAAGCTCTGGGTGGGACTGGCTGAGGAGTGGGGGGTTACCATTTACGTGAGTGGGGCGCTGGCTCTGAAGAGTTTTCTGCTTCCTCCCTCCCCCTTCCAGCCCGGCCGCCTGCCCCCAAACTCACTGTGAGCCCACAACACCGCGTCTTCCTACCTGGGGAATATGTGACCCTGATGTGCTCAGCTACCAGCACTGACACCGCCTCCGGGATCCGGTTCTTCAGGGATGGAAAGGAAATCAGCTCTGGAGAGCTCCAGACATATCAAGCCAATGCAAAATTTCTTCAACTGTCGAGTGTCTCTGAGACAGACGCCGGCGTGTACAGCTGTGAATACTGGAAGAAAGAGTCTGAGCGAGAGATCCCATCGGAGAGGAGCCAAACCATCTCCATCAATTTGACCAGTGAGCGCCCCTGTTGCCTGCTATTGGCTGGGCTGGGGTGGGGGGTGTCTGCTCCATGCACGGGTGATACAGTCTGGGTGCTCAGCTCTAGACAGGGTCACCGTGGGGTCAGTTTCACCCCCATCTCTGGTCAGTGTCAGTCCGAGGGTCCCTGGAGCACCCGGCAGTCTGTGGTGCCGGGGAAGGGGAGCTGGCAGGGAGATGGGGACGGAGGGGGGATTCCAGGAAGCAACAGCAGCAGCTTCAGTTGACAACGGGACTTGATCAGCAGGGGTGCACTCAGCTCTGCACAGGGTCAGCCAGGGCTAGTGGGTCAGATCCAGCCCCCGTCTCTGGTCTGTGTCAGGCCCTGGGTCTTTGTCTTTGGGATTTGGGATGGAGCCATTGATGCTACTTTCCTCCTAGGGGCTCCCAGCCCTCAGAGGTTTATAAATGTAAGGATATGTGGTTAAACAATTCCCCTGTCTCTGGTCAGTGTCTGGCCCTGGTGTCTGTCTTGCCCTGGGTGGGGGAAGGGCACTGGTCACGAAGGGCAGGGGGAGCTGCCCAGCTGCTCAGTAAAGTTTGTCAGTACAGGGCTTTGCAGTTGGGGAACCTGACCAGGAATCCTGTTTTACGTCCTCAGCCCTTCCATTTCAGAACTATCGCCAGGGGATGGATCCATTTCTGATATTCCCCCCCTTACCAGTTCACTAGGATCCGCACAACCCAGTGAAAGGGCAGGAGAGGCACCTCCAATTACAAATCTTACTCTGAAAGCAGAGATCTGGTCTCCAAAGTGGTCTTGGACCCAGGGCAGTGACCGACTGGCGCTCACACTTGGGAAAGAGACTCTCCCCTCTTCTCCCCCCTGCTGTGCCTTGGGTAGCCCAGCCAGCAGATCCCCCACACAGAGGCCCTGCCCCTATGGGGCAACATGTGGGCACAGGGCAGGGTGGGGCTCAGAGGGGTGGTGGATGTTTTCCCAGGGAACTCTCCATCCCTCTTTTGTTCCTGACATGACTTCGACCTAGTATCATGTGCCCACAACTCCCAGACTGGAGACCCAGGGTGTGTAGAACCAGCCAGTATCTCATGCACCGAGTTTCCCTGCCTCTATAATTCATGTGATGACTGTTCCATGCAGAAGACATGATATACCTAGACATTAGTAAGGTATTCAGTATGGTCTTGCATGACCTTTTTATCAATAAACTAGGCAAGTAGATCTTTGTTGGCACGACTATAACGTGGGTACATAACTATCCGGAGAACCGTTCTCAGAAAGTAGTTATTAATGGTTCACGCTCCTGCTGGAAGGGCAGAACAAGTGGGTTTCCACAGGGGTCAGTTTTGGGACCGGTTCTGTTCAATATCTTCGTCAACGATTTAGTTAATGGCGTAGAGAGTACTCTTGTTTAGTTGGCGGATGATTCGAAGCTGGGAGAGTTTGCAAGTGCTTCGGAGGGTAGGGTCAAAATTGAAAATGATTTGGAAAACTGGAGAAACGGTTGGAAATAAACAGGATGAAGCTTTATAAGGACAAATGCAAAGTGCTCAACTTAGAAAGGAACAATCAGTCTCACATACACCAAATAGGAAGCGACTGTCTAGGAAGCAGTACGGCAGAAAGGGATCTAGGGGTCACAGTGGATCACAAGGTAAACATGAGTCAACAGTGTGACACTGTTGCAAAATAAGGAAACCTGATCCTCTGATTCATTAACAGGTATGTTGTGAGCAAGACACGAGGTCATTCTTAAACTCTACTCAGCACGGATTAGGCCTCAGTTGGAGTATTGTGTCCAGTTCTGGGCACCGCATTTCAAGGAAGATATGGACAAATTGGAGAAGATTCAGGGAAGAGCAACAAAAATGAGGAAAAGTCTTGAAAACAGGAGCTATGAGGGAAGACTGAAAGAATTGGGCTTCTTTAGTTTAGAAAAGAGAAGAGTGAGAGGGGACATGAGAGCCGTTTTCAGGTATCTAAAAGGGTGTTAGAAGGAGGAGGAAGAAACATTGTTCTCATTGGCCTCTGAGGACAGGACAAGAATCAATGGGCTTAAACTGCAGCAAGGGAGGTTTAGTTTGGACATTAGGATCACACACGGTATCAGTTTTACCCCCTGTCTCTGGTCAGTGTCAGTCCCTGGAGCACCCAGAACTTTGGGGTTAAGGGGAAGGGGAGCTGGCAGGGAGACAGGGATGGGGCGGGTCCCAGACAAGCAACAGAAGCAGCTTCCCTTCCTAACAGGTGTGGATCAGCCCGGGTGTTTAATTAAAATCCAGATTTGGGGCCAGGCCTGTAACGTGCGTCAGTGTCACAGAAACATCGACTCTGAGGCCAGAGGGGCCGAGTGATCGTCTGCTCGGACCCCACCGAGCGCAGGGACCAGCCCTGAGTGAGCCCTGCCTGGCACAGGGCAGATCCTTTAGAGACACCCCCAGGGCTGGTGGGAAACTGCCAATGATGGCGCAGCCCTGTGCCCTGCTCTGGGTGCTGGGGGCCGGGATGGAGGCAGCCTGGCCTGATGGTGAGAGCAGGGCAGGGACAGGCTGAGGGGGGTCAGGGCAGGGGCCCTTGCAGCAGCAGGACATCACAGCTGCTCAGCCGGGTCGTTTCCTGGCTTCAGCAGCATGTCCCCTGAGTCATGTGACCCCGAGCGCTGGGTGTCCTGACAGGACGTCCTATGGGCCTGACCCCCCAGGATCACTGAGGGGCTGGTTCATCCTCTGCCTTGGAGGGAGAGGGGGGAACATCAGAGACCCCGGTTCCCTTCCAGCCCTGCCCCTCCCAAGGGCCCTCAGCTCCTCACACTGGATCTCTGGTCACCTGTACAGGTCTCAGGGCATTCACCCTGGCACCCTCTTACTGCACAGCAGCCGAGCTTTGGCAGGCCCCAGAGCTGTGCAGAGGGGCTGGGCTGCAAGGGGTAAATTGGGGGGCTGGGAGAAGCTTTGGGTGGGACTGGCTGAGGAGTGGGGGGTTACTGTTTATGTGAGTGGGACGCTGGCTCTGAAGAGTTTTCTGCTTCCTCCCTCCCCCTTCCAGCCCGGCCGCCTGCCCCCAAACTCACTGTGAGCTCACAACACCGCGTCTTCCTACGTGGGGAATCTGTGACCCTGACGTGCTCAGCTCCCAGCACTGACACCGTGTCCGGGATCTGGTTCTTCAGGGATGGCCAGATCATCAACTCCAGAGAGCTCCAGTGGTCTCCGTACAAAGCCAGATCTCTTCAGCTGTCGCGTGTGTCTGAGTCACATGCCGGCGTGTACAGCTGTGATTACCTGAAGACAGAGTCTGAGCGAGAGATCCCATCAGAGAGGAGCCAAACCATCTCCATCACAGTGACCGGTGAGCGCCCCTGTAGCCTGCTGTTGGCTGGGCTGGGGTGGGGGGTGTCTGCTCCATGCACAGGTGACACAGCCTGGTCACTCAGCTCCAGACATGGTCACCATCGGGTCAGTTTCAGCCCCATCTCTGGTCTGTGTCAGTCCGAGGGTCCCTGGAGCACCCAGCATTATGAGGGTCCCGGGGAAGGGGAGGTAGCTGGGAGATGGGGAAAGAGGTGGGAGACCAGCAAGCAACAGCAGTGGTTTCAGTTGACAGCAGGACTTGATCAGCTGGGGTGTTTCATTATAGCCCATATTTCAGGTCTGGTCTGTAACGTTCATCAGTGACACAGAAACATCTGTTCCGTGGCCAGAAGGGGCGACCGATCCCCAGGGTTCCTGCCAGGCTGAATGGCAGGGCGGCCGCCCAGCTGCTTAATGCGCCCTGCCCAAAGGCTCTGGGCTGCTGTGCATGGAGCTGCCTGGCTGGGGGAGGAGCACCTCTCCCCAGCCGTAGCAGCTCCCTGCATGGGGTGGAGGAATGTACCTCCCCCAGCCTGTCAGTAGGGAACAGGGAGGGAGGGAGGGAATGGGAGGGGTCAGAGGGGATGGGCAAGTCATTTGAGACATCCCCTCTCCAAGGATTTGGGATTTGGTGGATGATCACTGGAGCAAGAGCCTGTGCATGAGCCTTGCACATGACATTTGCATGATTACATTCAAAATTTGGATAGTTGTTAATGGCTTAAGGTAAGAAAGAAAAGGATTCTTTAACAGAATTTTTGCAGTTTTGTTGTTACCTGAAAGCTCCCCCAGGCCAGGGACTCTGGGACCTTGGAGGTAGCTGCCACCAGCAACTGAGAAGAGGTTCCCTTTCTTCTTCAACCCAGGAAGAAATCACTTAGCAACATCTCCAGAGGGTACCCCAAGCTCCTCTATCACAAGAGAGCTTGAAAACACTTCTCTGTCTGAGCTCTCAGTCTTAGGCACGCACACACAGACCTCCTGTTGCCTTCCAGGACACAAGAATCAGATCATGGCCTTAGAAAAGGAGATTTTATGAACAAAACAGAGATCTGCTTGATAAAGAATACTTGGTTGGCAGCTGTTTTAAGAAATTAACAAATCAAAACCCAGAATTTCATCCTTGGGATTCAGTGTAAAGTTACAATGGGGGAGGGGCACAGAGAAATTTAACCAATCCACAAAATGAAGAATAGAACTTGTTCATGTCTACCTAGACATTCCCTAACTACTCACAGAGCTGTACTTCGAAGTCCAGAAGCCGTGTAGCATAGCACAGAACTTTTTAAGAAAGGAGTTGACTTTGGTTTACCAGTTCCTACCTGGGGAACAGAAATTGACTAATTGATGGCTCTTCAGTTAAACAGATAAAGATCTAACGTGACCCATTGTGGTGCGGCTGGAGCCAGGCAAATCCAGGGTGGTGGACGGGGCAGATGTTAAAGGTGAAGGGGATTGGCCACAGGGACAATTCCTCAGGGTCGGGTGGATCCTCCAGTGCCGGTGATTTCTGAATGCACCCAAAAGTGTTTCTCAGAGCTTGGTTCTAGGCCACAGAGGGGTCAGTATTCGGCAGTCCCAGGACCACGATGCCCGTGGCCTGTTTTCCAGAAGCTGGGAATGGGGGATGGATCAGTTAATATGATGGAAAATTCACACGTGGTCCCAGCCCCCAAAACCTGATCTGCAGCCCCTGTCTCCAACCAGGGCCCCTCCCTGCATCTCAGACACTCTGTGGTGGGCACGGGGGTCCTGCCTGATCTGCAAAGACCAGGCACTGTTGTGGGGAAGCTCACAGCACCGGGGACCTGGCTGGGCATGGTCAGGGCCATCCATTGTGAATCTTCAGCCCTGGAGATTCCTCACTTGTCACTTTCTGGCCTGTGACCCTGCCGGCACCGAGACACCAGGAGCCCCGGCTGTCCACGTGTGTCACTGCTACCAAGGGAGAAAGCAGCTGCAGAGAATACGTCCTGCTGTTCCTTGGCTCTGGGGTGGGGTCTCTCTCCCACTTGTGCAGGGTCCTTCAGCTCCGCACATGGGCACCCACTGGGGCCATTTCAACCCCTGTCTCTGGCTCCCGGGCTGGGTGGGGGGTGGGGGGTGAGGGATGCTCTGGGGGTTGGGAGACTCTGGCAGGAACACTGGAATCTTTGGAGAGGGGTGATGACCCAAATCTCCCCCTCTCTGGCACCCAGGGGCCCAGAGGCTCCCAGCTGATCAGTGAGGTTTGTCGTGCACAATGCACTGCTGGGGGGGGGGGAAGGGCACAGACCCCAGACACTGCTGAAGGGGAAGCTCTCAGCTCTGGGCACTGCTGGGGGGAAGATCACAGCCCTGTCGTGCAGGCAGTCAAGAGCAACAGATGCTCAGGACGCAGCCCGGCTGCTGCTTCCAGGATGTAGTCAGATGAGGGATCAGTTTTTAGGCCTCCTTTCCCCCCCCCCCCCTTCCCCTCCCGGGCACCTCAGTGAGCAGCACATACAAGTCCGGTATAAGGGTGATGGTCTGTGGGCACATTGCTGGCAATTTCCTTTACTGTAGGGCAGCTGCACAAGCCCTTCCCCCTCCCTGCTGGCTGAGCTGCCCTGGACAGGAGTGGCCCCCTCAGGTACCCAGCAGGGGAGGCTGGTCCCACTGGGTTGCGGGCAGGGAGATCTCTGCTGCTCAGGGGTTGCCCAGTGGGGACGTGGTTCCTGAGCACAGAGCTGGAGCTGGCTGGGGCTGTGCCCACGATCCTTCCCTGGCTCAGCAATAGGGGAGGGAGAGATCCCACCATGACATGCTGAGCACCACCAATTACAAATCTTACACTGAGAGCCGGGATCTGGTCTCCAACGTGCTCCTGGTGGCAAGGGAGTGACCGGCTGAGGCTCACGGCACAGACAGAGGCTACCCGCCCCTCACCCCTGCTGTGCCCTGGGCAGCCTACAGCCACAGACCCTGCCTCCTGTGGAGGAACATGTGGGCACGGGGCAGGGTGGGCTCAGAACGGTGCAGAACTCTCCATCCCGCTCTTGTTCCCCAGCCTGGCTGCCCGGATTCTGTTTGCAGAGCCTGGGGCTTCCTCCTTCCCCACCCCCTTCACTGACCCCTCCCTCCCAGAGGCTCCTTCCCTCAGCCCCATCGTCTGCCCTCCCTCTGCTCCCCAGACCTGTTATTCTTAGCCAACCCCCCTCCCCACTCTCACATGCATGAGGATCCCATCTCAACCTGGCACAACCCCCCAGCCAAGGCAGGGAGCTGATCTCTGATGGGATCCCCATGCGAACCAGGAGGGGCCCACTGGGGCGCAGAGCTGAGGCAAAGAATCCAGAGCCCAGGCCTGGATCGCCAGCCCAGTCACAAGATGATCGACCATGCCAGGCCTTGCATCTTGCCTGAGCTGCCTCCCACAGGGCAGAGACCTGGAGCAGAACCAGCCCCAGCCCCCGTCCTGCCTCCTCTGGTTCCAGTTCTGCTCATTCTCCTCCCTCCCCCAGTGCTGGGCTCTGCTCCGTGAATTCACATCTGCCCCCTTTGTCCCTTCCTCCCCTGCCCCCCTCTGCTCTTCTACATGCCCGACCTGCCTGCCGCCACCATGCTCAGGCACAACATGGTGGCCCAGCTGAGAACACAGGCCCCCCAAACAAGCCACAGGGCTACATGCACCTCAACACATATCAGCCATGGACACGTCCATCCAACATGGCCCCTGATTTCCGATACGGCTGCTCTCAGAGCGGCACAAAAAAAGCAGCAAAGAACATGGCCCAACGGACACAGACCTGGGCATCCCCGTCCGACAGGGCTGCCTTGTGCCTCTCCCCTCCAGGATGGTGGATTCTGAGCAGGGCCCCAGGTCTCAAACAGCCTGGCCAGAGGGGAGGGGATCCCCACAGACCCTGGCACCTCCCTGTCTGTCAAAGGCTCCATGAAGCATTGGCCACGGAGGGGGGACACAAAACGAGTGATGTCCTGTTGCCCTTGTCCACTTTTGAGCCCCTTACCCATATCTCAGCCCCATATTGGCAGGAAGGAAGCCGTCCCGAGCCCAGCTCCTGCTCATTTCTGTGAGCAGCCCCTGGGGACACTGCAATGAAACCAGAGGCTCTGGAGAGAGAACAAAGTTAAGCTGTGAACGAACTGAATTCTGGGCTCCACTTTCTCTCCTCTGATAGTCCTGCTGACCCCTCCCCTTTCCTGTTCCCCACAGATCCCCCTCCCCAGCCGGAGCTGAGTGTGGATCCTCTGTCTGGAGTGGTGAGCGAAGGGTTTTCCCTGAACATCACCTGCACGGCCCCTGGCAATGCCCGTGAGTGGAGGTTTCACTTCTACAAGGACGGAGCTGAACTCGTTCCTGGGGATCTGGGGTCCAAGATCAGCACCATGGAGCCCAGCACCAGCTCTGTGAAGGGCTCAGTGCTCAGCGTCCCGTGGGCTGGTTCCAACATCACCGGGGAATTCACCTGCGGGTACGAGGAGAACGTGGCTGGGAGATGGATACTGTCTCCCAGGAGCTGGACGGTGAATGTTACTGGAAACATCACAGTGTCAGGTGAGTCAGCTGCTGCCTGTGACTATATCCCCAAGCTTTCCTTCCCAAACCCCCACACTTCCCCACTGCTCTGGCCGGACAATCAAGGACAGGGCAGGTCACAGCGATGTTACAGGACAGGAAGGCAGGAGAGGGACAGACACACAGACAGGAAGGATCAGGGGTCAGTGTCCATGTGTCAGACAGAGAAGGGTTTGGGGTGGGTTTCCCATCTCAGCCTGATGACCTCTCAGATCCAGAGGAGTTTGTCGCAGATCCTAAAGGCAGAAAAATCTTTGATACCACGGGCAGGATGCTGAGCAGTGACATTAACCAGCTGGTTCCATTCATGATTCTCCAGTCTCCGCAGCTCACGGCTTCCGCTGGGTCCGGGAGCTGGCAGTGGGTGGCTCCTTCTTCCTCATCAATGGCATCATCTTCTACGTCTCCTATCGCTGCTTCTAGATCCAGGAACCTGGCTTGTTCTGCTGAGGGGCCTTTCTTTGTCTTGGATTCTCCCTACACGTTTTCCCATTTGCTGCAGTCACTCCGCGTGAATTTCAACCTGGAGGAGGAAGTTCTGGTGGAAAATCAAAGGGTGAAACCTTGGAAACACCCACAGGGTCTGAAAGGGTTTTAGGCACCATGAGCATTTCAGCCACCAATCGAACTACAGCTGTGTCCATGGCGGGGCACGGCCACTTTTTCACAACTGCATTACAGAGATTGCTTCTTTGGTGTGAACCCGGCTCCACAGTATTCACTTCCCACATGCAGCTGTGCCAATGTGGCTCTGTACTCTGCCTCAGGAGGAACAACCTCCCAAACTGCAATAGCACAGAGGAGTGTATGTGAGAGCGACACAGGCGGAGATACGGCTGTTCTCTGTGTGTCTCTGTGAAATCTGTATTTGAACAGAGCGCAATGGGAGGTGCCTGGAATGGGATTGCTTCTCCTAACACCAACCAGGAAATGCAGAATTGCCCAATCAAGGACAGTCCTCGCCACTGAGAGAACCGAGTGATCATGGAAAGAGACTGAACCACAATGAGCTGGAGACACAGGCTGAACATGGATTGGGATTGCTTCTCCATACGCCTTGCAGCAAAGCCCTGGAAAGGAGGTGATGACTCAGCTATCGATGGGGCTGGAGACGGCCTGCCCAAGAGACCAGCCTCCTCCTTGAGCAAAGTCAAAGCCCATCGAGAGACGTGCTCCCTTGGAGAATCGAGAAGGTTCAAAGTCTCTTCCATCTGCCATGGCTGCTGCGGCCACATCAGTCTTATATCTCATAACCAACTGCTGCAGAGCAGCCAAGTCGTAACGCTCTCTGTGTAATCATCACATTTCGTACGATATCCGAGGCGACCTGACTCAGGGTCTCATTCACTGTGATTTTCAATCTCACTCGTTGATTTTCTTTCCCCTTCCCCAATTTTGCCAGGAACCACCAGCTAGTTTGGAAAGCTAAGTGCCTGCTTTCCCATTAACTATTAACGCGGTCGTGTTTTCTTTGCTTAATCCGTGGTGGCTAATGCGCATGGTGTCTGTTGATTTGATCACAATATGGGATACAAACACGCACCTTAAATGCAGGGTAACATGCTAAAACTGCCCACCTCATTGCTGGAGACCAGAGCAGGTCACCTGGCTGTTGATTTGGCTCAAAATAGGAATTAGTCTCCTAAGCGTGTCTCTTGTGTTCAGACGTTATTACCAAATGCTCATATATGGCTGCCTGCAGTCACCTTGCTGATAACGCCCGTACCAAATATTACAAGGGGATATTTCAATGTTTGAGCTGAAACGATAAACACACGCAGTGTGGAGAGAACCAGGACCATGAGTGGAATATGATTTTGCCACAGGAGGGGTTATTTCCTGCCCTGCCAAAGAAGGCCTCAAGACACACAGTTGTGGAACAGAAGAAGGCAAAACACTTGGTGGATTGTGTCCCCTGCAACCTAGGAAGTGGAGACGAATGTGTGAACGAAAGTCCCCACGGGAAAGAAACTGAATCGTTTTGGCTGTTTGAACTCGGAAGGGCCAGAGCCTCTGCACTGAAACCAGAGATCCCCATGAGATGTGTCCTGGGTTTGCCCAGAGAGACCCTGTGAAAAGACAGCTCCCTGCAGCTCTGTCACTCTCTGGATCTAGATGGGAACTCTTTGGCTGTGTCTAGACTGGCATGATTTTGCGGAAATACTTTTAACGGAAAAGTTTTTCTGTTAAAAGTATTTCCGCAAAAAAGCGTCTAGATTGGCACGGATGCTTTTGCACAAAAGCATCCGTGCCCAGTATAGACACACTTTTGTGCAAGAAAGCTCCGGTGGCCATTTTCGCCATTGGGGCTTTCTGACACGAAAAGGTCCTTCCCTGTCTACACCGGCCCTCTTCCACAAGAACACTTGCTCAAGAGGGCTTTTTCCCGAGCGGGAGCCTCAGAGTTCTTGTGCAAGATCACTGACAATCTTACATTAGATCGTCAGTGTTCTTGCGCAAATTCTCGCGGCCAGTTTAGACAGTTGGCAAGATTTTGCACAAAAGCAACCTTTGGGTTGTGTCTCTTTAATGGCTGTATTCTGCAGCTAGATCTCTGCTTCCTTTCTCCTCACCAATAAACTCTTATAGCGTTTACTGCAGACTTGGCTACTGTGGGTCTTTGTAACGTCTCAGGGGCCAATTAATCTGGGGTAAATGACTGATGGTTTGGCCTGAGTTTGTCACTGAATGGACCAGTTCTGTGTGTTTACAAAGACTCCATGACACATTAGACCCTCCAAAAACCAGTTTAAATATCTCTCCAAAGACGCTGCTGCACGAGGGACTGGTTTCAGTGACTTCTCCATGAATGGCGAGAACACAAGCTGGTGTCAATGGATCAGACTCAGATGGGGTCAATAGGCTATAGCTCAAGTAGTATGAATGGGGCTAGACCCCCTGAAGTGTCACGTTTCTACGAAGCACATGGAGTCTTTATAGGGGGAAAACCATATTTGAAAATACAGTGGCAAAGCAATTAGCGTACACTTGCGTACAGAGACACTGTCCCACCAATCACTGTTACAGTTACCAATCCATGGACTGTGGCCAGCCTGTTCAATCCCAGGCAGAAAAGCGAGGGGTCTATCTGTCTGGGATGAGGCTCCAGTCATGTCAGAACGCCCTCGCTCTCCTTTGATAATAGTGCGTTCCCATCAGGATCAGTGGGTTTCCCCTCGTTGTGCTGTTTTTTCCGATGGATGTTTGTTCTCTGCAGTTGTTACTCTTGCTCTGTATCATCTTTGTTCTGCCAGGCTAAGCTGGATTCGATCACAAATACTATGTCCCAATGAATAAATGCTTGCCTTTTTTCAGAGCCCTCGATTTCCTCACTGCTTCCACCTTGACGGGGAGGTACAGCAATTTTCAGCATAATTTCATCTGTTCTTGGCTTCTTCCTAGAATGTTTGGCCTTTGAAAGTATCTCTTCACCTTCCCACGCCTACACGTTGGTCCTTCCCAGTGGTTTTAAATTGTGCCTGGTGTTCTTATTCTACCAATCCATGACAATCACTTAGACACCTTATCTTCAAGATCAATGCATAGTTAATACCCCCTTAAAATCTTTGCAAAGTCCTCAATTGAATTACAGCCTTAGGAATTGGGTGAATTAAAAGTCTGAGATCAGCTCCACAAAGCCCAGAATGAGCTCCATGAATGTCTCTGTGCTTGGCATCCCAGACGCTGGTCCCAGCAAGACTTGGGAATTCACCTGTGGGTACGAGGAGAATGGGGGTGGGAGGTGGGCTGTGAATGTCACTGTGACAGGTGAGATGTTCCTAATGACTTTATCCATCTTTCCATGTTGCTCCCGCTGAAGGACACCAGTCCTCCCAGAACTCTCATGGGAAAGGAGGGTTGGATGAGGAGAAAGATCTCACTTGACAATAGAAACTCCCCCATTTCCAACCCCCCATTTCTAGCTATGACTTTTCAGTGGTGTAGAAGATAAGCACCTCCCAATGGCGTGACTGGAATTAGCCCCCCCCCCCCATACCCATTCTAGAGATGGAGAACTGAGTCAAAAAGGAGCAAAATCCCACAAGGGCTCAGACCTTTTATCATATCTTCTGGGCTGCTCTCATTTGCTTTCCCTTCTCTTTCCTTTGCACCCTGAACAGACTCACAAAGGATCCGTGATATTCTGCTGGGAGCTGGTGGCATCTTACTCCTGATCGCAATCCTGGCAGCTCTGCTCTGCTACTGCTGCAGGAAGAAGAGAGGTGGGTGAAAGGAGGCGAGAGGCTGGGATCTCCCACCTGCGCCTGAGATCTGGTCTAGTCAGAAACTAGTCAGTAGTGTTCAGTGTAAACAGTTTAAAATATTCACAACCACAAAGGAACCTACTGTGGTGCAGTGTGGAAACCAAATCGATCCCTGTATTTCACAAATGTCTGCCTGCTAGTCTGTGAGTCTTTTTTTTTCGAGAGCGCCTCCTCGATGTTAAGGGCTTGGACCTCCAAACTTCAAATGTAGCTTCCTCTTCTCCTAACTGCAAGCAGGGTCAGGATGTGGCTGTGACAGGAACAAAGGGACGTGCTGGGAATGGGACTGTGTTCCAGTCCGTGGAAATGGAGGGGTCAGAGAGAGGAGAGACATGATACTGAGATATTGTATTCTACTAGACTACAATAGATAGGGTAAGTGAGGTATTTAACTTTGAAGGAGAGGACAAAGTATAGGACGTTTGGTTGAGCTCTGGGTGAAGTGAGGGTAAAATAAAGTCAAAGTTGCAGAAGTCTCCGGGCCACTAAGCTGAGAAAATACGTATTTAACCAGAGTGACCGTGGGTACGAAGCTGAGTTTGCATCATTTGCTCAAGGTCATGCCCCGTACCTGGGCGTTTCCTCAGGGTCTGTCCCCACCTCAGCTCCCTTCTTCTCTGGCTCTTCACTAGTTCCAAAGACTCCAAAAAGTGCGGATGAATCTGCGCCTAGAGAACATGCCAGGAACCTGGATCCAAGCCATGACAGCAAGGGATCAAAAGCCGCGGGTGCTGGAGCAGAGCAGATGAAGCAGGTAACATGACCGCATTGATAGGCTAAGGTCAAGAGCCAGCAGAATCCAACCTCTTTGAATTGGCAATGCCTGAATTTTTGCCTAGGCCTCAGATATTGCTGCCTCTCTAGGGTGTGGCCCTCATAAAACAGCCACAAAGAAATACTGCCCAGAGTTTGTTCATGCAGATAGAACAGGCTGGGATTTGGCCTTCCCTTTTACAGACATGTAGGGCTGAGAGGGGATCTCAAGAGGTCATCAGTTCTGCCCCTGTACTGTGGTAGCGTTACTCCAACCAGGACCAGCCCGATGGGTGTTTGCCTTTTGATAGAGCTTTCCCAACATCCCCAGGTCATCTGTTCCAGAGCTTAACTTCCCACAGAGGTAGAACATTTCTCCTTACATCCCACCTAAATCTCCCTTGCCGCAAACTAGACCCATTCTGCCCTAACGTCAGTGGACATCGAGAAGAATTGATCAACATCCTCTTTATAACATTGGCTTAGCAGGTGTCTACCATGTCCCCCCGTCAGCTGTGTCATCTCCGGACTGAACATGCTCTGCTCTGGACCCTCCCCAATTTGCCCCCATGTTCCTAAATGTGGGATATGCAGAACTGGACACACCTCTCCAGCTGTGGCCTCTTCCGTGCAGAGTGGAGCAGGACAATTATCTCCCAGATCTCTTCCATGCTTGTGCACCCAAGAATGCCAGTAGCCTCTTTCTCATCAGCAGAAACCCTGCACCCCTTTCCTCTCACCATTTCTCTTTCCTCCCCCAACAGGGCTCAGAAGTCACCTACGCACTGTTAGCTCTCCCAGCCTCAAAGCCCCACACGACCCGGTCGAAAAACAAATCCAAGCCTGTCGAAGATGAACATGTGCTGTACAGCGAGGTGGTGACAACCCGCAACCAGAAAAAAGCTAAATAAGAGGGGAATCCCTCTTTCTGATCCTCTGCTTCTTCTCCCGTGCCTCAAGCATTCAAGCCTCTGAATCCTTCAAACCCCAACAGCCCTTGTATGGCATGTGTGAAAGGACTCACTCAAGTCACCGCTGTCGGAATATTTAGCCAGCCAGCAAATTGACAGGTATCATGGAAACACTGATGAGACCCTGGTCATGAATATCAATGTCTGATGTGTGCATGGGTTGCGTAGAAAGCATTATGCATGTAGCTGGGAATATATTCTGAAGATACTTGACAGGCAAACCAGCCTTAGACGCATAAATGTGGGTTTATGTGGAGCAAGTGAATTGGCAGCTAATTAACACCCTGTGGTTTGTGTTCTGCTTCCCTGTCTGAGGCCAGCTCAGAACAGACAGCCTCAGAACTGGAGACCAGGCCAAGTCACCGGGGTGTTAGTTTGGCTCGATATCAGTGTTAGACTTCTAAGAATGTGTTTTACTGTTTCAAGTCTACAAACTGCTTGTGTGCTACTACCTGCATTAATCTCACTGATCATGGCTATACCTCATGTTATCAGGTGCTATTTAAGTGTTTGCACTGTAACTGTAAACACCCACACAGTTGAGAGAGAAGCGTGACCAAATGTGAAATACGAGTTTGCCACAGGCGGGTTATTTCCTGCCCAGTGAAAGAAGGCCCCTAGACATCAGACAATTGTGAAACATTAGAGGACAAAACAGTTTGTGGATTGCTTCCCCAACCCGTAGAATAGTAGGACTGGAAGGGACCTCGAGAGGTCATCGAGTCCATGAAGTGCAAGTAAACGTGTCTCGTCCTCCTTATCTCTGGGGGAAGGGAATAAAAATCCCCAAGAAGAAGAAACTGGTTTTTCACTGATGGACCAGAGATGCCTCCTTGTGTCTGCCTAAAGGGATTCTTTGAGTAGACAGATCACTACAGCTCTGTCACTCAATGGGTTCTGGTGGTAACTCATTGCTGTATATTGGTTTGCTTATTTTTAGCCTGCGGATAACTCACTTGTTCCTTTTTCCCAGTTAATAACCCATTGTAGAGTTTCTCACAGCATTGGCTACAGGTTTTGCTTTTGCTGTAGGATCTCGGGAACCAATTGATTGCTGGTAAATATCTGGTGTTTTAGGCCTGGAAGCAACCTAAATGTGACGTGATTTCGAGTGTCTGTGACTCCACAGTAAAGCTGTTACAGTTACCCAGAAGTCCACATTTTGATACTGGTTTGGAGAAATCTCTCCAACAGTGTGTGCCCTGTTGTCACTCTGCCCTGAGGTCAGGAACCACAATCTTGAGCTGCTCCAGACAGCGTGACAGCAAAGGTCCACAGCTGCACATTTGCATGTAAAGAAAAAGGCCTGGGATGAATAGGAGGGATCCTACCTTGTGAACATCCCAGCCATTCAGTAACCGCAATTGTCTGTAAGGGTTCAACCTACAGGTCCTAGAGAGTCTCCAGGAAGTATTCCCAGGGAGCCAATGTAAACAGAGTGTATGGAAGGTGGGGTTGAACTGAAAAGCAAGACTTTTCTGCTGCAGTTTTTAAGAGACCAGAGATGAGTTGGGAGATGTGAGTTAAGCCAGAAGTCAAGGTCTATAATTTCAAGTGACATCCACGCCTTGGGAAAGACTCACCCTTGGAACAACAGAGATATGAGTAGAACAGGGAATGTTTAGTTAGATGTGATCAGGCAATTTCTTCATTTTGGGGTTTGTTGGACTCCTCTGTGCCGAATCCATGTATGACACACTTGTACTCTGTAACTGTTCAACTGAATCCCAGGGAATCTCTGAGTTTTTTTTTTAATTTTGCCTTTTCATTTGCTCCATAACCCCTAGTAATCAAGTAATGCCTTATGATGTATGCCTTCTTCATTTTATTAATAAAATCATCTTTTTAAGACTCTGGTTTGATTCCTGTTTCCTGGAAGGCAGGAGGTTCTGTGTGCATATGACTGAAATTTCAAGCTCAAGAAATTGCAGGTTGTTTTTTACGCTATCTCCAGAAGGAGGATTAAAGATCTTGAGGGTACACCTACAGGAAGAAATTCCTACGTGCATCTTCCTGGGTTCACAAAGGGTTTGGGGGTTTGTTTGTTTGTTTTTTGCATTTGGGTGGTGGCAGCGTACCACCAAGGCCAGGGAATCTGTGACCTTCAGGATTGTCTAAGCAGAAGCCTTTAGTGGCAGGGTTTTTTAAAGTCTCTTGTTGGTGTCGACTTTTGTCACTTGAAGTGCCAGAATGGAGAACAGCCTTGACAAGGAGAGAGCCAATGGAGAAGACAAATGAACATGAGGGTAGAGCAAAAAATGATCAGTGACTATTTAGTAACCCTTTGGTAAATCAGTCAGAGCTGTGCTTCTCCTAAAGCTTTCGTAGAACTTTGGTGAGGAGTTCCACAGATTAATTGTGAGCTGCATGGAGCAATACATCCTTTTGTTTGTTTTAAGCCTGATACCTGTTAATTTCTTTTAGTGACCCCTAGTTCTTGTCTTATGGGAACAAGTTGATAACTTTTCCTTATTCACTTTCTCCACACTGGTCATGATTTTATAGATCCTTTTTTGAGATGAGGTGACGACATCTGTACGCAGTACTCAAGATGTGGGCGTACCATGGATTTATATAGAGGCAATAAGATATTCTCTGTCATAGTGTGTCTAGACTACCTAGTTTTGTCGACAAAAGTGGACTTTTGTCGACAAAACTATACCAGCATCTACACTACCGCTGAGTTCTGTCGACATAACGTCGACAGAACTCAGCAGTTTTGTCGACGCTGGTAAACCTCATTTTACGAGGCATAACACCTTCTGTCAACAGAACTCTGTCGACAGAAGGTGTTATTGCCTGTAACGTTGCGTCCAGACTATGGAGTTCTGTCGACAAAGCAGCTTGCTTTGTCGACAGAACTCAATGTGTCTGGACGCTCTTTGTCGACGGAAGTTTTGTCGACAAAACTTCCGTCGACAAAACGCGGTAGTCTAGACGTACCCTTATTCTCTATCCCTCTTTAAATGATTCCTAAATTATTCTGAACAGGGGTACGTCTACACTACAGCGCTAGTTCGAACTAACTTAGTTCGAATTAGTTAATTCGAACTAAGCTAGTTCGAACTAACGCATCTAGAACTAAAAACTAGTTCGAACTAGCGTTTTGCTAGTTCGAACTAGTAAGTCCACATTGAGTGGACTCTGAACAGGGCTTAAGGATGGCCGGAAGCAGTGCCGGCAGGGCATAAAAGGAGGATTTAGAGCATGGAGATACTGTCTCAGGCTAGCCGAGGGCTGCGCTTAAAGGGTCCCGACCCCCACCCCGGACACACAGTTCTAAGGGGTGCCCCGCTTGCAAAGAAGTTCTGGCTTGGAGTGCCCTGAGTGCCCACACTGGGCACATCACACCACTCGGCCATCAGCCCGGCTGCACTTGCCGCAGGCTGCCATCTGGGGAGAGGGAGTAATTGGGGGGCTGCAGGAGAGCTTCCACCCCCAGAAGCCCGCAGAGCCAGCCCAGTCCTCCCCATCGGGGGCTCGTACCCCATTCCTCCCTCACCTCCTTCCACTTGCCCTTCCCTAGCCCCCCTTCTTCTTGATGTACAAAATAAAGATAACGTTTCTTCCAACATTGACTCTGTCTTTATTGAAAAAAACTGGGGGAGACTGGGAAAAGGAGGTGGGAGAGGGGAAGAGAAAGGCTGGGAGAGGGGAGGGCAACTAACATGATCAGGGGTTGGGAACAGGTCCCAGATGAAGAGAGGCTACAGAGACTGGGACTGTTCAGCTTAGAAAAGAGGAGACGGAGGGGGGACAGGATAGAGGTCTGTAAAAGCAGGGGTTGGGTGGAGAGGGTGCATTCAGAAAAGTTCTTCCTGAGTTCCCATAAAGAAGGACTAGAGGACACCAAAGGAAAGGAATGGGTAGCAGGCTTGAAACTAGTAAGAGAAAGTTGTTCTTCTTCCCAAAGCAAATAGTTAACCTGTGGAACTCCTTGCTGCAGGAGGCTGTGAAGGCTACAACTAGAACAGAGTTTAAAGGGAAGTGAGATCAAGTCATGGAGGTTGGGTCCATGGAGTCCTATTAGCCAGAGGGTAGGAGTGGTGTCCCTGCCCAAAGTTTGTGGAAGGCTGGAGAGGGATGGCACGAGACAAATGGCTTGGTCACTGTCTTCGGTCCATCCCCTCCAGGGTCCCTAGGGTTGGCCGCTGTGGGCAGACAGGCTACTGGGCTAGATGGACCTTTGGTCTGACCCAGTACGGCCATTGTAAGCTCAGGGCTCAGTGTCGGGGGTCTCAGTGGACCCCCTTGATTTTCATTCACACCTGGTCCTGGGTGGCCAGGCTGGCAGCTCTCCTGCCCTAGACGGCCACTTTCCTGTGCCTAGTGCGGAGATCGTGGACGAGGTCCACGATGTCCGCACTAGCCCAGGAAGGTGCCCGCCTCTTGCGGTCCAGGGCAAGCTCCCGGGAGCCGCCAGCCTGGTCCCGGCAAGAGGGGGTGGGCTGGGGGGCATCGGGTGGGTGGCTCTGTGCCGTGCCAGGTGCAGGGTCTGCTAGCTGGGTGCTGGCAGGCTTGCACCTGGCACGGGCACCGTAGCCAGCCCGTGCCCCTTTAAGGGGTCCGGGGCCGGGAGGGGGGCATAGAGTTTCCCTGGTGTTGGCCAGAGTGGCCACCAGGGAAACCTGGGGAGGGCTAGCCTCCCACTAGTTCGAACTAAAGGGCTACACAGCCCTTAGTTCGAACTAGCTAGTTCGAACTAGGCGTTAGTCCTCGTAAAATGAGGTTTACCTAGTTCGAACTAAGCGCTCCGCTAGTTCGATTCAAATTCGAACTAGCGGAGCGCTAGTGTAGCGCATAGGAAAGTTAGTTCGAACTAACGTCCGTTAGTTCGAACTAACTTTCTAGTGTAGACATACCCCAGATGTTTTCAGAGAACTATCCACAATGACTCCAAGATCTCTCTCTTCAGTGGCAATAGCTAATTCAGTCTCGATCATTTTGTACATAGAGTTGGGATCGTGTTTTCCGATATACATTACGTTGCATTCATCAACATTCAAATTCATCCGCCATTTTGTTGCCCAATCACCTAGATCTGTGAGATCTTTTTCAAGCTCTTCACAGTCCGCTTTGGACTTCTTTGTCTTGAGCAGTTTAGTATCATCGTCAGATTTCTCCACCTCCCTGCTTACCCGTTACTCCAGCTAATTTTAGCTTCCCAAATCCTGAGGCGGGAGCAACTTTATTGCAGTTTCACAGCTACACAACCCTCCTGCCCAGAGTGTGATTCTTGGTGTGAATGTAACACCCCGATATTCACACCCTCCAGCGGATGCAAAAACATGCGCGCACACTCTTCCTTCTGAGGCCTGATTGCAAAACTCCAAGTGCACTGGACAAAAATATCACAGTGGGGTAAGCATGGGAACAGAGGAGGCTGAGGTATCTGCGTCCTCTGCTACTCTCTTCTGAAGTCCATCAGCAACCTCCGAGCAAACCCTTCAGTTGAAATACAAAGTCAGAACCGTTGCGAAGACAATTGCAATGTCCATGTGAGAGCAGCAAGGCATTGAGCCACCATGGAAAGAAGGTGAGAATTCAACTATCAAATGGGATTGGAGATGGCCTTCCCAACAGACTCTCCTTCTTCTTGAAGCAGGACCAAAGCACACGGAGAGACGTGCTCTTCTGGATGATAGAAAGGGGGCAGAAAAGGTCCAGAAAGGACAGAGAGATCCAGCACCTCACCCATCAATGGGGGCTAATTTGGCTACAACAAATCAGGAAAGAGATCTTGGAGTTATCGTGGACACTTCTCTGAAAACTTCCACACAGTGTGCAGCGACGGTCAAAAAGGCAAATAGCATGTTAGTAATTATTAAGAAGGGGGTAGAAAATAAGACCCAGAATATCTTACTGCCCCTGTATAAAACTATGGTACGCCCACATCTGGAATACTGTGTACAGATGTGGTCTCCTCACCTCAAA
This sequence comes from Pelodiscus sinensis, assembly GCF_052426305.1. Taxonomy (NCBI): domain Eukaryota; kingdom Metazoa; phylum Chordata; order Testudines; family Trionychidae; genus Pelodiscus; species Pelodiscus sinensis. The sequence goes on along the minus strand of NC_143081.1, from coordinate 2,150,548 downwards.
AAGATATTTTGGCCTTGGAAAGGGTTCAGAAAAGGGCAACTAAAATGATTAGGGGTTTGGAACAGGTCCCATATGAGGAGAGGCTAAAGCACCTGGGACTTTTCAGCTTAGAAAAGAGGAGAAGGAGGGGGGATACGATAGAGGTCTATAAAATCATGAGTGGTGTGGAGAGGGTGAATAAAGGAACGTTCTTCGTTAGTTCCCATAATAGAAGGACTAGAGGACACCAAATGAAATTAATGGGTAGCAGGTTTAAAACTAATATGTGAAAGTTCTTCTTCACACAGCGTGTAGTCAACCTGTGGAACTCCTTGCCAGAGGAGGCTGTGAAGGCTAGAACTATAACAGAGTTGAAAGAGAAGCTAGATAAATTCCTGGAGGTTAGGTCCATAAAAGGCTATTAGCCAGGGGATAAAATGGTGTCCTTGGCCTCTGTTTGTCAGAGGCTGGAGAGGGATGGCAGGAGACAAATCGCTTGATCATTGTCTTCGGTCCACCCTCTCTGGGGCACCTGGTGCTGGCCACTGTCGGCAGACAGGCTACTGGGCTAGATGGACCTTTGGTCTGACCCAGTACAGCCGTTCTTATGGAAGATCCTGACAAGGAGCCAGTTGGCCAGGCTGGACCAAATGTTCTCAGAGAGCAAAACCACCTTCAGCGCAGACAACATGTCAACACATTTTAGCCTTTCAGCTGCCTATTTTCCCTGTGACTCGCTTGTAACCGTCTCTCACTTGGTTCCTTTTCACTTGGCAGCATTTCAGCCAGGGCCTGCTGTTAATCAATTAAGTTTGTTTTAATCTCAGCCTGCCCAGGGTGAGCTTGAGTTGAAGACCCCGATAACGCTAGTACATGAGCGGTTGGAGACTGCACCTTTTCAGCATTGTTATTTCTCTGGATGCTCTTGGAGAGGGATGAATGTTTCAGGGCAGGTGGACGGGGGTAAAAATTTTGGCTTGGGAGGTGCTGGGGTTCCTTGTAAGGACTGAAGCTGGTGGTGACCAGAGCGTGGCAGGAGGTACAAACAGGCCACTGGAGTTGTTGATAAACCAGGGGGCTGATCACACTCCATGGGACAGATCTCTGATGTGTTTGTGCAACTCCTCTCTGCCAGGGTGAGGGGCAGGGTAGATTCCTCCTCCTCTTTCTAAGAAAACAGAAGTGCACGAGCAGCCAAGTTGCAGAGAAGAGGAACGACGGCTGACGGGGGGCGGAAGAGGAAGTCCCCGGCATGTTGCAGTAAGGGTTTCTGACAGGCACCAAATTCAGGCTGTATTTAGCATTAGATTTTGCGGAAGGTGAATTTCCTCTCTCGGGTAGGGAGGTTAGTTACCCCGGGTTCACCTCAGAGTCCCTGTTCGGGTGCCAAATCTGTAGCTGAAGCAAAATGCAGGACAATGTAGCACTTTAAAGACTAGTTGGAGATTCCTATAGATTCCTCAGAAGGTCTTTATCTCAAGGTCAGGCCCAGTAAATGTATTCTTTTAATAATTTATCATTGGGTTCCCCGATATGCACCCACCCTAGGGACCTTTTCTTATTTACAAATAAATTCTGTATTTACAGCGATGCACACAGGCTCGGCTAGGCAGAGGTAACACAGAGGTGATACGGAAAGTACGTTGGAACATCCCGACTCAACCCAGGCCTTGCAGAACAACCTGGGTGTCAGCGCTGACCTTCCTCATCTCCATCACCTTCCTCATCTTCACCAGCGGCCACCATTCTGGCCCGGCCCAAGATCTACAGCTCTCCCTTTGCTGCCCTGGGATGCGCCCGTTCTAAGCTGGGACACTGATGTTACTGTGTCTAATGCATGTGTGATGGGGGGTAGTCACAGAAGGCTGCTTGAGGGGGCTTCCAGGGCTGCTGAAGTGGCCCAGCTTTCTTATTTATGTTTCCTCCCCTTGCCAATGCGAAGCTGCCCTTTTCCTATAGGCAACACTTAACAAATAGTTTAGTAGCACTTTAAAGACGAACAAGACATGTTGGTGGTATCAGGAGCGTTTCGATCACAGCCCACTTCTTCAGAGGTATTGAAGCTTCAGAGGGGTAGCTGCGTTAGTGTGTAACTGGACAAACTTAAAACAACCACCACCATTCATAACTGGTATAATTTCGTAATCATTGGCATAATAAAATCCAGATCATTTCATGGTCCAGAAAAGGCTATTAGCCAGGGGTAGAAATGGTGTCCCTGGCCTCTGTTTGTCAGAGGTTGGAGAGAGATGGCAGGAGCCAAATCTCTTGATCATTGTCTTCGGTCCATCCCCTCCGGGGCACCTGGTGCTGGCCACTGTCGGCAGACAGGATACTGGGCTAGATGGACCTTTGGTCTGACCCAGTACGGCCGTTCTTATGTTCTTATGTTCGATAGTCTAGCAGCACCCTAAAGACTAACCAAATATGTAGATGTTATCACGAGCTTTGTTGGTCTTTAAAGTGCTACTAAACTATTAGTCATTTTTTAAGTTTTTCCTATTACAGACTAACTGGGCGACCCCTCCAAAACTTTTCCTATCGTGCGTTGATGATTTCACCCCATTGTCATATTCTTCAGACCATTGTCATGGCACAGCTGTGGTTGCTTGACCCATCCAGACCCTTCCAGAAGCTGGGCTCAGCTCCTGGTCCAGGGTCAGTCTGGCTATGTCTAGACTGCAGGCTTCTTTCGAAAGAGGCTCTTTCGAAAGCATCTTTCGAAAGAGCCTCTTTCGAAAGATCGCGTCTAGACTGCAGGCGGATCTTTCGAAAGAGAAATCCGCTTTTTCGAAAGAGAGCACCCAGCGAGTCTGGATGCTCTCTTTCGAAGACGGCCTCTTTACATTGAAGAACGTCTTCCTTCGAAAGAGGAACTTTCGAAGGAAGGCGTTCTTCCTCGTGAAACGAGGTTTACCGCCATCGAAAGAAAAGCCGCGTTCTTTCGAAATAATTTCGAAAGAACGCGGCTTGAGTCTGGACGCAGGGGAAGTTTTTTCGGGAAAAGGCTACTTTTCCCGAAAAAACCCCTGAGTCTGGACACGGCCTCTATGTTGCATGCCCAAGACTCCCCCTTACCTCCGACTTCCAGTTCCTTCTAGTTTACACTTAAGTTAATCTGCGCCCAAGTTCTCAGGCTGTCAGCCTCTTGGGAGTTGCCAAAGCCGACATCTTCCTATGTCTGAGCTACCTCCCTCTGCTCACCCCCCACCCCCAGCCCTTCACCAGCAGGGCCTGGAACAGCCTCCAGCTCCTCTACCCAGAGCAGGGTCAGTCCCATCCCACGGTGCCAGGGTCTGAGGACTGCAAACCCTCCCCAGCCCCGTCACTGCCTGTCTGCACTAGGGCTCCTCTGCCCCAGCAGAGCCTCTGGTGTTAGCGTAACAGATGCCTGCAGCCCAGCAGGGCCAGGGGCCGTTCCCAAGTCTGCAACGTGGATGAGCGAGGTCCCCAGTGGGTGTCGATAGCTCTGCAGCGGGTGCAAGCCAATGTCACTCCTCTGAGGCTCCTTACCCTCAGCTGAGTCCCTGCCCACCCCCACGCCAGTCACATGGGGCTCTTGCTTCATCCCCGCCCCGCGCCGTCAGGGCAAGGAAATAGGCAGTTCCCCTCTGCACACGATGTGCACCACACACCAGCGTCTCTCCAGCCCCTGAGCTGAGTGGTGACCACGCCTGAGGCATGGAGCTACCTCTGCTTCTGCCTCTGCTGGGTAAGTGCCCTGCCTCAGCCCCTAGCTCTGTGTCTGTCTGTCTGTCAGTCTGGAGACTGCCCCCTCCCTGCCCCACTTGCCCCTCTGCATCCCCAGAGCCCTCACCCCCTCTCTGCTCTTCTCTTCCAGCCTTGCTCCAGAGTCTCCCCCGGTTGGTGTCCCCCGCAGGTAACGAGGTCTCCTGGCCTCCCTGGGATGCTGGTGGTACGGTGGGGGAGGGGAGAGGGGTCCTGGCAGGGGGGCTGGGGTCCTGCTCCTCTCACTCCGTGGAGCTGGGAATTGTGAGGAAGGGAGGAGCATCCTCTGACATCCATGAGGGAGGAAGAGAACCCCACCTGGTGCCTGCTTGGAGCATCCCTTTAGTATTTACCAGGCCAGGCTATATGGGAGAAGCTGCCCCATCCCCATGGGCACTACCCAGCCCCACACGGGCAGCCCCAGCAGAGAGACTGAGGGCTGGACAGGCCATGGAGTCTGAGTTCCATGACACTGAGTGTCCCTGGGCAGGGCCCATTGCTGTGGGTCTGCGTGTGGAGTGAGGCGAGGTCTCTCTCCCCCAGCTCTGGGCTTCCACCAAGGGCTCAGGGCTAGGACCACAGACCCAGCCCTGCCCGGCAGGGCAGTAAAAGCAGATTCTGCTGAGCCCTCAGAGGAAACGTGATGGGTGGAAAACTCCCCCCTCCCTCCGCCACATCCGCCCAAGCTTCCTCATTTCTGCTCAGGGCCTGCTCACCACTGCTGGGCAGGTTGGATGGTCGGCTGATGGTCTGTGTGTGTAAGTTGTATTGGTCTCGCAATGGGAATATGGGCCGTGTGTCAGTTGTAACTGTGTGTCCACTGGAGATACACCCGCCAGACAGTGATCGATCATCTGGGATGGGTCACCAGAAAAAGACAACATGTCTTGAAAGAGGTGGCTCTTCCCTCTTCCTGGATTTCCAGCCTGTGGATGTTGCAGATCAACCCCAGAGGAAATATTTGTAGGAAAGATGGGCCATGAGAGGTATCACTGGAATTGTTCTAATCTATTGACTGTCGTTCACTCGGTGTAGACTTCATGTGTCTATTAACAGTGTAGCAGTTACAGCCATGTGCACACTGCGTTGGAGATGCACCAGCCTCCAGCCCCTTGCAGGGCCAGAGCCCAGCGTCACACATACACAGGTCTTGTGCTCTCATCTCTGTAGGGTCTCTGGGGGAACCCCCTTCAGTGCAACAGCCCTTCTTGGGGGTCCCCTCTGTCTGTGAGGTTAAACCATAGGTCCCTCGGGTCAGGCAAATCTCTGCATAGCGCATCTAGGGTATTGGCCGTGGGGTGTTTCCCCCAGGCAGGGAGGTGGGTCTGGTCAGTGCCCGTGTCTGTCTGTGACTCATCACTTCTCCCTCCCCATGCAGTTCTGGCCTCTGTCTCTGCGCTGATCCTCTGCCTCTATCCTAGGTCCCCTGCCGGCCCCCACACTATCTCTGGACCGTCCGTACACAGTGTATCTCCCAGGGGAGAAGGTTACACTCCAGTGCAAAGCTCCTGGGCATGAGCAGACTACAAAATACAGATACTTCTATCAAAAAGAGCCACAAGCCCCCAGCACAGTCCTACACGCTGATGCAAGACAATTTGAGGAGTTCACAGCTGAGAAGGGAAGAGCCGGGACCTACACCTGTGCGCACTGGACACAGGGATCCAATCAACGAATCTCTGAGAACAGCAGCTCCGTCCCCATCTCCATAGCAGGTGAGCCCTTTTCCTGCTCTTGGACGGGCGAGTCCCTGGGAATCCAAAGCCCCCCTGACACTCCAGCCCCACCCTTGTCCTTGGTCCAGCCATTCCCAGCATCCCAGACACTCAGGTCCCACCAGGGCAGTGGCAGGGCACTGCTGTGGGGAAGCTCACAGAACTGCACTCCTGTAAGGGCACTGTCGGTGCCCAACTTTCAAGGCAAAGGCACCATAATAATACCCAGTTCTACCCTATCAGATGATTTGGTCTCTAACAGGGTCCCCAGCCCCAGTGGAGTAACTGGCTGGTGCTCACAACTGAAATCACCTGACCCTCCCCCTGCTGTGCCCTGGGCAGCCCAGTCCCATCAGAAAATCTCACACAGAGAGGCCCTGAGTAACGTGGGGTCAGGGCAGGAAGGAGATCAGTGAGGCGCAGGGGTGCTGGGTGTATCCCTCAGAGAAGTTTCCACCCCCACCACCCACTAACAGAGATGAATTTAACTGGAAACAGTGGATGAGAAGCTAGAGATAAGTCAACAGGGGCCCTTGCAGCCAAGAAGGCTAATGGCATATTAGGGGCATTAGGAGGAGCATTGCCAGTAGATCCAGAGATGTGATTATTCCCCTTTATTCGGCTCTGGTGAGGCCACATCTGGAGTACTGTGTCCAGTTCTGGGCCCCCCACTATAGAAAGGGTGCGAACACATTGGAGAGGGTCCAGCGGAGGCGACCAAAATGATTCGGGGTCTGGAGCACGTGACCTATGAGGAGAGGCTGAGGGATTGGGGCTTGTTCAGTCTGCAGACGAGAAGAGCGAGGGGGGATCTGGTAGCAGCCTGCAACTCCCTGCAGGAGGGTTCCAGAGAGGCTGGCGAGAGGCTGTTCTCAGTGGGGCAGGTGGCAGAACGAGGAGCAATGGGCTCAAGTTGCAGTGGGGGAGGTCTAGGTTGGAGATGACTCCTGAGATCTCCTCCAACTCTATGATTCTGTGCTCCCCAGGAGCACCCAGGGCACTGAGGCATGTCACTGGTACTGCCCTTTACAGCAGGGCAGCCTGGTCTGTGCCTGCTGGGGCAGCTCCCTAACACCCACACTCTCAGCCGAACAAGCCACCCTCCCTCCTTACTGGCTGAGCTGCCCTGGGCAGGAGCTGCCCCCTCAGGTACCCAGAAAGGGAGGCTGGTCCCACTGGGTCCCACAGGGAGATCTCTGCTGCTCAGGGGTTGCCTGGCCCAGTGGGGTTCCTGGGCACGGAGCTGGGGCTGGCTGGGGTCTGTGCCCAGGATCCCGCCCTGCTCTGCCCTCCCCTGGCTCCTCCTCTACCCCTGTCACCAGCTGCCCACATCAGAACCATCTTCTCCCCCGACCTCTTGTCTTTTCCAGCCCCCCAGCTCACCGTGTCCCCGCCGCAGCCTGTCTACGTGGCCAGGGAAAATGTGACCCTGACGTGCTCAGCTGCCGGGGTGCCCAGCCTGGCTGGAATCCGGTTCTACAAGGATGGAGAGAAAATCCAACCCCAGGAAATCCCGTCAATCCCCAACGGCTCTACGGCCTCCATCCAGCTGTTGAGTGTGGCCATGTCGAACGCAGGCGTGTACAGCTGTGAATACTGGCGCAGTGTGAATGGGCAAGAGTTTGTATCGGAGAGGAGCCAAAACATCTCCATTGCAGTGACAGGTGAGCCCCCCCCCCCCCAGCCTTATGCTGTTTGCTGGGCCCAGGGCCGGGGGTCTGCTCCGTGCAGGGGGTGAGATGCTGCCCACTGAGCTAGTGACAGGAACACTCACCAGGTCAGATTCACCCCCCAGTTCTGGCTTCCACAGTGGGATGGGACGGGGCATCGGTGCTGCTGTGGGGTCCCAGCCTGCAGTAACGTTACAAACCTGGGGGGTATTTCATGTAACAAATATCATCCCTTCCCCCATGCGATCAGTAGCAGGCCCTGATGTCTAAGAAATGGGGGAGGGACTCAGAAGCAGGGAGAGAGCTGGAAGGGAAGGTTGCAGCCCTAGGCCCTATTGTGGGGGAAGGTCACAGCCTAGGGCACTGCTGTGGGGGAAGCTCCCAGCTCTGCCATCCCAGCTGACCAGAACCAGTTCCAAGCCCTCAGCCCTGCAGTGTCACTCATAATTCTGAGCAGGGGATGGGTCACTTTCTTACATGCTGCCCAGCCCCTGCTGGCATCCATACATGAGGCTCCCAACAACCTGTGTGTGCTGGAGTGGGTGGGGCTACATGGATGGGAGCTCTGTGGGTGACACGGCTGCTGTGGGCAGTCTCTGCAGAGGTGCCCACTGCATGTGGTGTGCTTGGCTAGTGCTCACAGCTGAGAAACAGACCCCTCCTCCCCCCGTCCTTCTCCCCTGTTGCACCCTGGGTAGCCCAGCCCAGCCAGTGGATCCCACACAGGCCCCACATGTGGCCCAGGGTAGGGTGGGGCTGGATGTGGTGCAGGGTGACATGGACAAGTCTCCACTAGCTCCTACTCCCAAGATGAATCAGAGCTGGTGAGATCTGCCCTGCCCCTGCTAGGTGAGTCACCAACACCAGTGGAATGTAGGCACACAACCCTCCTCAGAGACCAGCTGTCAGTGGCTCCCAGACACGCTGGATGGACCAAGCGAGTAAATAAGAACATAAGAGCAGCCAGACTGGGTCAGACCAAAGGTCCATCCAGCCCAGTCTCCTGTCTGCCCACAGTGGCCAATGCCAGGTGATCCAGAGGAAGGGACCAGAACAGGTAATGATCAAGCCATCTGTCTCCTGCCATCCATCTCCACCCTCTGACACACAGAGGCGAGGGACACCATTCCTTACCCAGCCTGGCTAATAAGTATTGGTGAACTCAACCTCCGCCACTCTATCTAGCTCTTTTTTGAACCCTGTTCTAGCCTTCACAGCATCCTCCGGCAAGGAGTTCCACAGGTGGACTGTAAGATTCCACAGGGATTAGTTCCAGATCTGGTTGTGTTCAACATAATCATCACTGATTCGATCATAGCCTGGTGAACACAAATATAAAGTTTGCAGAGGATAACAAGCTGGGAGGGGTGTCAAGTGCTTTAGGGAATAGGGACATAATTCAAACAGATCTGGACAAACTGCAGAAAATGGTCTGAGGTCAACCAGATGAAGTTCAATAAAGACAAATGCAAAGTGCTGCACTTCGGAAGGACCAATCCGTCTCTTACACACAGAATGGAAAGCAACTGTCTAGGAAGAAATCCTGCAGAAAGGAATCTAGGGGTCAGGACCACAAGCGAAATAGGAGTCAGCAGGGTGACGCTGGAACAAGGGAAGTGTTGTGAGAGGAGAAATGATTCTTCTGCTCCACTCCTGTGGATTAGTCCTCAAGTTGGGGCCAGAGAAAAGCAACACAACGATGGCAGGTCTGGAGAACTTGCCCTGGGAGGGGAGACTGGCAGAACTGGGCTTGTTTGGTTGGGAAAGAGGAGACATCAGAGCAGATCTCAAGTACCTGAGAGGTTGTTACAAGGAAACAGACAAACCCCAAGGGACCTGTGGGCTGGTTTCAGGGTCTTCCCCATAAGTGAGCAAGATCCCAGGGGGTGAGACTCAGCGAGATCTAGAGACGCCTCTGTTGGCCCAGCCAGACCAATGGGATAAGCGGCTGTTCCATTGGAGTTCATGGGGCAGGTCCCAGACGGGTTGAGACACTCCCCAGAGCACATCGGGTCATTGAGTCTCATCTCTGCCACCTGCCTCCCAAGATAAAACCATCTCTTCCTCCCCTCCCCTTGTCCTTCCCAGCCCCGCTCCCGACCCCTCAGCTCAGTGTGTCCCCACAGCATGTCTACGTCTCTGGAGAATCGATCACCCTGACGTGCTCAGCCACGGGGGCGCCCAACGACTCCATGATCCGCTTCTACAAGGACGGCCAGACACTGCTCCCTGAGGAACTCTGCCTCCGCCTGCACCAGGCCACCGCCTCCGTTCGGCTGTCGGCGCCGCCGCAAACCAGCACCTACACCTGTGGGTGCTGGAGAGTAGAGTCCGGGCGAGAGATCGAATCGGAGAGGAGCCGGCCCCTCTCCATAGCAGTGACAGGTGAGCCCCTCTGTCTGCTGGGGTCTGCTTCCCTGGGTGGGGTCTCTCCTCCTGCCATGGGGAGGTGCCGCTCGGTCCCTCAGCACCACACCGGGCCCCACCGGGGCAATTTCTACCCCTGGCTGGGCAGCATCATGCCTGGGGGCTCTTCTGAGGTTGGAGGGAGCATCAGAGCTGGTTTATGGTCTCTAGTGTGATGCCTGGTGCCAAGGGAGAGGCAGGTCCCCCACTCTCGCTCTGTGTAACACTGATGGCAGAATCCACCCTGGGACCTCTCAGCCGCAGCGCGACCATATGGGGCAGTGCCCCCCCCCGCGCCGGTGTGGGAGCTCCACATGCTCTGGGCAGCCCAGCCCACCCAGGGGATCCCTCACAGAGAGGCCCTGCCCCCCTGCGGGGTAACATGGGCCCAGGGCAGGGCTGGGGCTCAGCCAGGTGCAGGGCGTGTCCCACAGAGACCTCCTCAAGATGTGTTTGGCCTGGTAACATCTGCCCCTCCCAGGGCCTGCAGAGCCCTGGCCGGGTACCCTTTCCTCTGTATCTCATGCTGCCCCTGTTTTCCAGACCCTCCCCCCCCAGAACCTCCATCCCTCCCCCTGGTCCCTGAGCCCCTTGGATACCTCCCTGCAGAGCCTGTTCCCCACTCACTGGGCTGTCCCGGGTCACAGAGCTGCAGGATCCAACATGGCGGCACCTGGAGCATCCCCGCTGGGGGCTCATTCAGGGCAGCTTCACTCACCCCTGGAGCATCAGAGAGACAGGGGCTCTGGGCCCGGCCCCTCCCTGTGCCATGATCCCCACCCAGCCAGGGGCTCTGGGCCCGGCCCCTCCCTGTGCCACGATCCCCACCCAGCCAGAGGATCCATGCATAGAACGAACTGATGCCCATGTCTGTGTCCGTCTCCATCAGCCTGGACACAGACAAGGGCATCCAACATGGCCACCTCGCCCCGCTACCCCCCAGGGAGGGGAGAATTCCAGCAGAGCCCCCCACTCCCAGCGAGTCCCCGCACACCCTGAGATCTCTGTCTGCAGAAGGGTCCATGCATGTGAGGGGTGGGGACATTAGCAATGGAGGGCAGCAGGAGATGATTCATGGCCTGGTGTCTATGGCAGCTTCTGGCCTCCCAACCCAGCCCCCAGTGTATCCAAGGGGAGCCCCCCCAGCCCAGCTCTCCCTCATTTCTGTGCGGACACCCTCGGGATCCTGAAGTGAAGCAGGAGGCTCTGGAGACAGAGCGCGCGTCTGCTCTGAGTACATTGAATTCCGCTTTGTCCCACGCTGACCCCTCCCCTTTCCTGCTCCCCACAGGTTCCTCTTCCAAGCCGGCACCAAGTGGGGATCCCCCGTCCGGACCTGTGAGCAAAGGTCCCCCCCTGCTCCTCACTTGCACGGCCCCTGGGAACACCAGCAAGCGGAGGTTTCACTTCTACAATGACGGACTTGAGGTCGTGAATGTCTCTGTGACCCGCGTCCTCAGGGCTGGTCCCAACAACATGGGCAACTTGACCTGTGGGTACGAGAAGAACGTGAGCGGGAAGTGGGTCCCGTCCCCCAGGAGCCAGTCTGTGAACATCTCCATGAGTAACCCCAGGACAGGTGAGAAGTCCCTAGCTCCTTCCTTCAGCTTTCTGGGTGGCTCCCGTTGGAGGAGAACGGTCCTACTGAGCTCTCCTGGGAAAGGGAGGTGGGATGAGGTGAGAGGTACAGAAATCAAAGTGTCTGACCTCCCCGTTGTGGCATTATCAATTGGAGCTCCTGAGGGACCTTTGCAGAGATAGGGATTGGAAGCAAGGACGGAGCAAGTCCCACGGCGGTTGCAGCAGAGCAGAGAATCAAACCCCCATGGCCAGCGCCCCAGGCCAGCCCCATAACCACTGGGTCTCCTGTCCCCGCTTTGGAGCAAGGAGCAGGCGGGGACAAACACACGTCACAGAGAGCTCAGCAAAGGACTGTCTGAACAAATCTGTTGCATCGCCGGGTTCCTCTGTGGGGCCCAGACCTTGTCCTGGGGCATCTGGCTGTTCTCACCCCCCCTTCTCTCTTTCCTCCATCAGCCACAGATGCACTCCCTCTCTCCGTTATCCTGCTGCCAGTCGTCGGCGGTGTCCTGTTTCTGCTCGTACTCCTGGCTGCCCTACTGTGGTGGGGCTGGAAGAAGAAAAGAGGTTCGTGATCTTCCATCTGCTCTCTCAACATGGCGTAGCCAGAAACATTGGTGCAGTGAAGCCACGGCGTGGGCGTGGGAACCAGCCCCCGGGGATCTCTGACCAATGAGGGATTTACCATATTTTAGGTTATATTCGTTTTTACAAACCCTGCATCCCCCTGCGGGATAGACTCGGGTGCGGGGTATACACACATTTTTTACTCACCTGGCCTCCGGGCGGGGGAGCGCTCATCTCCCGGTTCCTGTGCAGGACCACTCCCCCTGTCCCTTCCTGCCTCTGCGCAGGAACCGGGAGATGAGCACTGCCCCGCCCGGAGGCTAGACGCTGCGCAGATGCAGGAAGGGGCGGGGTGAGCGCTCTCGTTCCCCCGCCCGGAGGTTGTGTGGCTGCGCAGGAACCAGGCAGGTGAGTGCTTCTCCGTCCAGAGGGTGGCTAATTCCCCCACCCGACCCGTAGAAGCCCTCTTCTCCCCCACACGGTTTGAAAAAAAGTCTTGTATACCCTGCGGGTTATACTTGTGAGCAGGGTATACACGGTTTTTTTACTCAAACTGCAAAAACCGCGGGGTATATTCGGGTACAGGGTATCTGCGCTAAAAGACGGTGCCTCTCAATGGGAAGGCAGGGTGCAGAAAGAGGGCAGAGCTGTGAAAATCGGTGTTTCCAGAGATCGGTACGTGTTTGGCTTTCATCCCACGTGGTGTCACAGAACCAACTCCGCGGCAGTTTGATTTGAGACGGCCGACCCATCCTGTTCACAGCAGTGTCTAGAGAGAACAGGAAACGTCCAAGCCCTCTGAGACTGGGGATGTGTCCGCAGCTTTCCTCTCCTCCAGGACACCCCCCAGAATTCACCCCTCACATGCAGGTGTAAAGCAAAGGAAACATTTTTTTATTCATATGATTCCAATTTCAATGACCCTTGTGCCCAGTTTCTCACCACTGGGACTATCCATGACCACAGCTAGCGATAAATGACTTGGAAATCAATCAATACATCCCTCGTTGTTGTGTAGCGACACTGATTAGTGAATGCATCTGTTGTGGCAAATACTGCCTCTCAATATTGGTAGCTCCTAATATTTACCAACTTCAGCGAGCTTTTATAAGCATCCTGTATTGAAAAAAAACACCTAATTCATCCCAATGCACGCCCTTTGCGGTCAGCTGCTTTCTGGCCACCTTCATGAGACACCCCACATCAGTCCCCCTTTTCTCTGGGTCTGTTTTAGTTGTGACGCCTGCGGCAGGCCCAGAGGGATCTGAACCCACAGAACACACCAGGGACATGGATCCCAAGAAGAAGAAACCAAAAGCCCGGAGAGCTGGAGCAGAGCAGGTAACATGAATGGGTTCCTGGGATGAATCTTGAGATGAGACAGAGGTGGGGCAGCCAGAGGACAGCCATAAAGGGAAGCTGCATGGAGTATGTTCAGGCAGGGGGAAGGGCTGAGACCTGGTCACCCGTTTCCACAATGTAGAGCTGGAAGAAATGGTTTAGTCTGGCCTCTCTGTTGAGCCAGGATCCCTTAAACCTGGACCATCCCATTATTTGTCCAACTCCCCTCCAATGATGGATGTTCTCCTAGGTCACCTGTTCTGGAGCAGTATCCTTAGTTAACAACTGATTCCTTAGTATCTTAGGGTACATCTACACTACCTCTTTAGTTCGAGGTAGGTAGGGTAATTAGGGCAAGCGGAGTTGCAAATGAAGCCCAGGTTTTAAATATCCTGGGCTTCATTTGCATGTTCCCAGGAGCCGCCATTTTTAAATCCCCCTTAGTCTGAACTCTATACCCGTGGCTACACGCGGCATGGAGTAGGTAGTTCAAATTAAAGATCTTAATTCAAACTCCCATTATTTCTCCTGCAATGAGGAGTAACGGTAGTTTGAATTAGGAGCTTTAATTGGAACTACCTAGCCTGTGCCACGTGTAGCCGTGGACAGGGAGTTTGAACTACCAGGCATTTAAAAATGGCAGCGCCTGGGACATGTTGGGTATGTCTAGACTTCAGGGTTTCGTCGACAGAAGTTTTGTCGACAGATACTGTCGACAAAGCTTCTGTCGACAAAGAGTGTCTAGACTGCAGCCAGTTCTGTCGACAAAGCAAGCTGCTTTGTCGACATAACAGTGTGGACGCAAAGGACAGTGTAGATGCAATAATGCCTTCTATTGACAGAACTCTGTCGATAAAAGGCGTTATTCCTCGTAGAATGAGGTTTACATACGTCGACAAAACTGCTGAGTTTTGTCGACGTTATGTCGACATATCTCAAAGGCAGTGTGGATGCAGGTATAGTTTGGTCAACAAAAGTCCACTTCTGTCGACAAAACCCTGTAGTCTAGACACACCCGTAAATAAAGCTCGGGATATTTTAATCCTGTGCTTCCTTTGCAAATTTAAATGACTACATTAGCCACCCTAGTTCGAACTAATGTAGACATACCCTTACCTAACCCTGTCTTGGCCCAGACTAACTCCTCTCTGTCAAGTCTTGCAATCACTGGACACTCAGAGCAACCGGTCACTCTCCTGTTTGTGAGCTTGTCCAAGATGGTGTGACATAGTGGGGGTACCTGGCTGGTTTCTATGCTGCTGGCTCTGGGGTAACCCCCACTGGCTGCCGTGGGTACCACGACCCAGCAAAACAGGATGAGTCACTATGCAAAGGGACCTCTCAACCGGTATGGCCAGACACCCCCCATGGAGAGGAACAAAGGAAGGTGGAATGCTGCCCTGGCTGGGGGGCAGGGCTGGAAGAGTGTGGGTTAGTTGCTGTCTGGGAGCATGGAGGAGACAGCCTAGGGAAAGGGGCTGGAGTTTAGGGGCCCAGTCTCCCCCCATCTCAAGGGGGCCTGAGGCATCCTAGCCCAGCTCTGTGACCAGATTCCATCTGTGCTGTGCTGTATCCTGGAGAGGCAATAAACTTCCTCTATTCCAGTGCAGTCTGTTTGTGCCATTTTGGGGTGCAGGAGACGGGGGACCCCAAACGCACCGTCACAGATGGTATTTGCCCTGCCCTCAGCTTTCTTGTCTCCCGGCTGAAATGTCCCACAGGTTCACCTGTTCCCCATGGGCCATGATCTTTACATTTCTGACCCTGGCTTCTTTCCTCTGGACTCTTTGCAGTTTGTCCCCATCTTTCTAAACAGTGCGATGCCCAGACTTAAGCAGGAAGCTGCAGCAGAGAGCTCTCCAGTGCCGGAGGGAGAGGGGCGACGCTCCTGTTCACACTGTGCAGAGGAGGGCTAGGCTGTCTCTTGTCTCAAATGCCATTTGTGCTTCTCTGAGGCACTTTTACTGCAGGGCGGCTGCCGCGCCAGTTACACCCACTGATGTGCAGCCACCTTTAACTTCCCCAGCCTCACTGGAGCATCTCATATGTCCCTGCATTGCCCCCTAGCTCATTTCAGGGAAAGTCTCCACTTCTGTTCCAGCTCACATCACTCCTAGCCTCCTTCAGCCTTGCTAGCTCTGACGCCATGGCTGTGTTCTCCACTCCCTCCTCCAAATCGTGCCTGTCCATGCACCCTCTCCTCACTGCTTCTCTCTCCTCCCTCAGCAGGACTCGGAAGTCGCCTACGCACACATAGAGTTCTCCACCTCGAACGCTCAGAAAACAAAGTCGAAAATCAGAGCCAGGCCTGCTGATGAGGCACAGGTGGTGTACAGCGAGGTGGCGAGCAAACCCACCCACAAGGCAGCTAAATGAGGAGGGGAAACCCTCTCTGTGTTCCTACGCATCCTCTTCCCCTGCGCCCAGGATCTGTATCCTTCCCCCTTTGTGTGTCTGGTACAGCATGTGGCAAAAAGCACTTCCAAGTCACTGCTGTCAGCAGCGTTATCCAGCCAGCATCTTGTGAGGTGTTATAGAAAATCTGGGGAGCTCCTGGCCATGACAGTTACTGTGTGGTGTGTGCATGGGGCATGTAGAAAGAGTTTTTCAGGTCTGCATGCTGGAAATGCGCAGTGAAGGCAGTTGCTAAACATGCGAGCCCTATCCAAAGGCGTGGGGATTCCTGTGCTTGCCTGGATCACACTCATCGGCAGATCAGGAACACAGGCTGGTTGGTGCAATACTGGCAGGCCGGGTGCCAGTACTTTCCCAGGTTGTAGGGATGAGCTAAGGACTCGCAACCTCACAGATAGAGACAAGACCTGGTCATCTGTTCGTTTTGCTCCATATCCGTACTAGACTCACAAGAATGTGTTTCATGTTTAGAATGGGAAAAAGTGTGTGTGTGTTGCAACCGCACTGAGAATGGCCCCACCGCATGTTATCAGGTGATATTTGTGAGTTTGCTCTGTCCTGTGCACATCACACAATCTGCAGAGAGGCATCAGTAAGTGTGAAAGAAGAGTTTGCAACAGCAGGGGTGATTTTCTGTCCAGCTAAGCCCCCTCAACAACAGACAAACCACTGTGGGAAGTCAGAGCACAAAACACTTGTCTGTTGGCTCCCCAGACCGATGAACTGGAGACTTGCATGTGAACTGGTCCCATCCTCCCAAACTCTGGGGTGAGGGAGTGAAAATCCCTGACAAAAGAAACTGGGTTTTGCCTGTATGAACTCTGCAGGACCAGAGACTCTGAACTGAAGCCAGAGTTCCCCAGGACTGCCTTGTGGGTCTGCCTACCCCTTCAACTGACAGATTAGAAAAGCTCTGTCACTCTTTGGCCATAGAAGGTAACTCACTGGTGTGTGTCTCTTTGCTGCCATTAACCTGCAGAGAACTCGCTTATTCCTACCTCCTAGTTAATAAAACTTTAGAAAGTGTCTCCCAACTCTGGCTACAGGCGTTGCCTTCGGTGCAGGTTCTCAGGTAACAATCGTTCTGTGCAAAATAACTGGTGTCCTGGCCTGGAAGCAGTCTACACGAGATGTTACTTGTGGTGTCAACCATTGTCATTGGTGCCAGTGTGTCTGGAAGGCGAGATGGGCTGGGAAGACCAAGGGGACTGTCTGTGACTCCATGTTGAGGCTGTTAGAGGACCCAGGAGTCCATGTGTGTTACTGGCTTGGGGAAATCTCATTAGAGAACCCACCAATAGCTCAGGCCAGTGTCTGCCCTGCCTTTCACACACTGTCCTGACATCCGGACCTACAGTCGTGAGCCGCTCCAGGCAGCATGACAAAGTGACGCCAAGCAAAGGGCCATAGCAGCACTATTGCATCTATGGCAAAGGGAGCGGCCAGTGGAGAAAGCAAATGGAGCTGAGGATGCAAAGCAACAGCAGGAGAGACCCGTGTTGCTACGTCTTTTACCACATTGCAACCCACCTTACGCAATGTGTGTCATGTAGGGTGTCAACGGAGCAATTGGGTTTTGCTGAGTAGGATTCTCCAGTGTGTCTGCATGTAGAGCTTGGTATCTAAAGCTGTGAGCACCGACTCTGTGTCTGCATTGAGGTGTGTTTGCTCCTAGGGCGACCCCGCAAGGCAGTTCACATCCAGCCCGGCCCGCCCCCTTGAGAAGGGGCTGTTTAAGCTCATGGCAAAGCCATGCATGCAATGGGCCATGCAGGAATCTTCTCCCGGCCTGACGGATTTTCCAAGGGGACACTCTAGCTGGAATATGGGAACTAGCTCCTGCTACAAATCAGTGAAGAATCAAGGGCATATGACCAGGTCAGGTGACTCTGACATCTCCCTTCGGCCTCTACATTTCTACTTTGTATTTAACTGCTTCTACACCAACAGCCCTTGTATGGCATGTGGCAAAGAGAAAATCCACATTATGTTTGTCACAATAGTTAAGTAACAGGCAACCTGCGAGGTGTCACAGAAAAACTGGTGGCCCCCTGATCCTGAATATCACTGTGTGATGTAGGCATAGATCACGTGGAAAGAATTTACCTCTGCCTGCTGGAAATACACAATGCAGGCCATTGCTAAACCCACCCAAAGGAATGGGGATTCCTGTGCCTGCCTGGATCACAATAACCGGGAGATCAGAAACACAGACTGGCTGGTGTGACACTGGTAGGCCACATGCCACCGTTGCCAAGAGCTGAGGACATCAGAGCTCACCAGGTCACCTGGGTGTTCATTTTGCTCAATATTGTCTGACCAGAATGTCTATAGTGTTTAGCATGTAAGAAAATGTTTGTGTGTTGCAACTGCACTGAGAATGGCCACACCACATGTTATCAGGGGATATTTACATGTTTGCGCTGCCCTGTGCACATCTCACATTCTGCAGAGCAGCATGAGGAAGTGTTTTCCACGGCAGGGGCTATTTCCTGCCCACTAAACCCCCTAGACTTCAGACAAATCATTGTGCAACGTCAGGGCACAAAACACTTGGCTCTTGGCTCCCTAGACCCATGGACTGGTCCTGTCCTCCTGATCTCTGAGAGAAGGGAGTAAATATCCCTGACAAAAGAAACTGGTTTTTGGCTGTTGGAACGCTGAAGGGCCAGAGACTCTGAATTGAAGTCAGAGATTCCTTGGGCTGCCTTGTGGGTTGGCCTATGTAGACCCTTTTAATTCCAAATGTCTAAAGCTCTGTTACTCTTCCGGATTTAGATGGTAACTCACAGGTGTGTGTCTCTTTGCTGTCTTTAACCTGCAGAGAACTTGCTTATTCCTTTCTCCTAGTTAATAATACTTCAGAAAGCATCTCCCAACCTTGGCTATGGGTGTTTTCTTTGGTGCAGGTTCTAGGGTAACAATTGTTCTCTGGAAAATAACTGGTGTCTTGGCACGGAAACAACCTACATGGGGCGTGGTTTTTTTGTGTCAGTGGCCATTGTCACTAGGTCCAGTGTGTCTGGGAGGCGAGATGGGCTGGAGAGCCCAAGGGGAATGTCTGTGACTCCATTTTAAGACTGTCACAGGACCCAGGAGTCTATGTGTGTTACTGGCCATTCAATAAGGGTTCCATAACAATGTATTAACTAGGGGGAAAAGTAAGGGTATGTCTACACTACAAAGTTAATTCGAACTAACAGATGTTAGTTCAAATTAACTTTGATAGGCGCTACACTAGCAAGCCACTAGTTCGAACTTAATTCGAACTAGCGGAGCGCTTAATTCGAACTAGGTAAACCTTATTCCACAAGGACTAATGCCTAGTTCGAATTAAGTAGTTCGAATTAACTAATTCAAATTAAGTTAGTTCGAATTAGTGCTGTAGTGTAGACATACCCTAAGAGAGTTCTCTGCAGGTTAAAGCCAGCAAGGAGATACTCACCAGCGAGTTACCATCTAAATCCAGAGTGTGACAGAGCTTTACTGATCTCAGTTAGGGCACTTGTATACTACAGCCTAATTTTGAAATTATTCACATTGTTTCAAAAATGCAAGAGGAGCGTCCCTACAGGAAGTCTGTTCCTTTGAAATAGCAGGTGTTTGATTCTGGGAGAATAACCCCTCATTTCAGAAGGAATAACGCCTGCTTTGAAACACCTTGTTCCAAATAGCTCCTCCTTAGGGCCATTCAAAGTCATTTCTCCCCAGTGCTTCGCGAGCCCTAAATAGAAGTATCACGTCCACATTACGGGATCTTGCCTTGGGCTAATTTGGAGGCTTCCTCTGTCATGTGGACATGCTTGTTCAGAAGAGTTATTCTAGAAGTTATTCTGAAACAACTTATTTCAAATGCCCTTCTAGTGTACAAACATCCTCACAAGAGTACATTGACCCACAAGATACCCCTGGACATTTCTGGCTTCACCTCAGAGTCACTGGCCCTTCAGTGGTCAAACAGCCAAATCCTAGTTTCTTTTGTCAGGGATTTTTACTCCCTGGCCCCAGAGATCGGCAGGACAGGACCAGTTGACCTGAAAGTCTCCAGTCCAGAGATCTGGGGAGCCAACAGCCAAGTATTCTGTGCTCTGAGGTTCCACAACGGTTTGTCTGATGTCAAGGGGTTTAGCTGGGCAGGAAATAGCCCCTGGCGTGGCAAATTCTTCTTTCACGCTTACTCATGCTTCTCTGCAGATTGTGTGATGTGCACAGGGCAGCACAAACACATAAATAGCCCCTGATAACATGCATTGTGGTCATTCCCGCTAGGGTTGCGACACACAAGTACTTTTTCCCATGCTAAACACAACAGACATTCTGGCGAGCCAGTATTCAGCAAAATGAACACCCAGGTGACCTGGGCAGCTCTGATGTCCTCAGCTCTTGGCTAATCCCTGCGCAAGGATGGCATGCGACCTGCCAGTGTCACACCAGCCAGGCTATGTTCCTGATCTGCCGGTTAGTGTGATCCCGGCAGGCACAGGAATCCCCACTCCTTTGAGTGGGTTTAGCAACGGCCTGCATTGCACATTTCCTGCAGTCGGAGGTGAATTCTTTTCACGTGACCTGTGCATATACCACACAGTGATTCTCATGATCAAGGCGGTCACCAATTTTTCTGTGACATCTCACAGGTTGCTGGTTAGTGAACTATGCTGACAACCGTGATGTGGGTTTGCCACATGCCGTACAAGGGCTGCTGGTGAAGTAACGGTTAAATACACAGTAGAAATGTAGAGGTTGGAGGGGAGAGTTCAGTGTCACATGACCTGGTCACATGCCCTTGATTCTTCACTGACTCCTAGCAGGAACTAGTTCCCAAAGTCCAGCCAGACTGTCCCCTTGGAAAGTCCGTCAGTCTGGGAGAAGCTTCCTGCGCAGCCCATTGTGTTCACGGCTGGGTCCTTAGCTTGAACAGACCCTTCCCAAGAGTCTGGCTGGACTGTATGTGAACTGCCTTGCGGGGTCGCCACAGGAGCAAACAGACCTCGATGCAGATGCAGAGCTCACAGCTTCACATACCAAACCCTACATGCAGACACACTGGAGAATCCTACTCAGCAAAACCCACTGGCTCCGTTGACACCCTACATGACACACATTGCGTAAGGTGGGTTGCAATGTGGTAAGAGACGTAGCAACACG